>NC_042620.1:215146688-215460330 GCF_901001135.1 Rhinatrema bivittatum
AGCCTCCCCACACTGTGCAGGCAAACGTGCTTAGGTATGTGCGCTCACGGCTCTGCCCCCATTAAAGGGGCTGCGGCGGGAAATGGTCCTGATGCCTCCTAGTGTTAGGTTTCGCTATCTGATGGGAGGAGCAATCAAATAGGAGTAGCAATCTATTAGGAAAGCTCTGTGATAGAGCTGTGAGTAGCAATATGATGTAATGGCTCCTAAAGGAGAAGGAGTCAGCAATCTTGTAGTGTCTCAGATATCGTCTTGCTAAGGAGTAGCAATCTGTAATGAATCTGATATAGTTGTGGGTGGATCCCTGGGCCGGTGGCAGATGACCACTTCCCCAGGAGGATATCCCAAGAGGGACCACCGGCTAGGCTTGAGTATGGAGACAGACACACATTAGTTCTTTTATTAAACAGGTTTTTGAAACCAGCAGAGGTGGCACTAGTGAGCAGATATGCCCGGCAGGCCTGTAGTCCCTCAGGTACTGGAACATTGATCCAGAATGGCTGAGCTGTTGAGAAACTGTAGAAAGTGAGTAGGCAGAGTAGGCAGAGATCATGAACAGAACTAGATGACAAAACTCACATAAGGTCTCAAGGAAGCTCAGGAGCTGGAAAGGTTTAGGCCCTCGAGGAGCGAGTACCTGGTTCCAGGGAAAGCTCTGAGAGAGCGATGGTAATTCACAATTGTTTGTAGCAGCGATAGCTTCCAAGCAGTAGAAAATCTTCAGAGGGTCCAAGAATATGGGCCCTCAAGTAGCGAGTACCGGTTCCTATCTGTAATCTGAAAGTAAAGAAAAGAGCGAGGCCCCCGAGGAGCGGGTACCTCTGGTAAGTCCAAGGAGGCAGAGTAGCTTGGGAGATGTAGCCAAAGCAATCCCCTTGCTAACTCAGTTAGATAGTGAAATAGAGACCTTTAAATATTGGAAGCGGATGACGTCATCTCAGGGGGACGCCTCTGAGGTTTGCGCCCTTGCTGGTAATTCAATCAGAGCGCGCGCGCGCACCCTAGGTCTTCAGGCAACATGGCGGAACTGCAACGTCGAGCCGGACCGGAGATGCTGGAGGGAGACGGCATGGAGACGCCGCGGCAGCCAGCAGTCCATCAGACCCAGAGGGAGTCGCCACAGAGGTAAAGAGGGCAGAGTGAGGACGTCGAGCAGCGACGGTAGCAACACCTAGTGACATCAGGAGGCAGGCCCTATATCAGGCTTGCTCTTTCATATTCTCAATGCCTCAGCAACAGGTCCTCCTCATTCCTGCTGTCTGGCCTGATCATCTTGCTTCTTGGAATGTTCCGTGCCTGACCTCGGATTTCCTACTGGACTTGCTGCTCGCTGCCTGCCCTGATCTCGGACTGCTCTCTGCATTTCGTTGCTTATCGCCTGCTTTTCCTGCCTGCCTCTGCGGAACCTGGACTTAAAGATCCCGGAAGGCCTTCCCTGGCACTTGCAGTGCCAGCCGACAATGAGGACCAGCAAGGGTCTTCCTTATGGGTAGCAACAACCTCATCTCAGCACAAGGGTCCACGAACGCAACACTACTCTAACTACAAGGCTACTCTTCCACCCTTTTCAGATATATAAAGGCACCCTCCTGATATCGGTCTCCTATACTAAAAGGCAGAGAGACCACATTGAGCAAGCTTGGTTTGTGATGTCAGCAAGAAACCAAATATACCCACCCAGAATGTTATCCCTACATCACCACAGCTGCATACTCATTGAAACATAGTTATTAGCCTTAACATCATTGGGATTAGTGGAGAAAAATCCAGCACTAACACACATGGAAAAAATATTATTATAGTCACAAAAGAAACTGCCAATACCTTAGAAAACTGCAGAACTGCTGGCATGTAAGAGCGGTGTGTGTAGAAGGGCCTGAAATATGAACTGTGGCTGGTGGCAGTAATCAATCCTGTATTTCCTTCAGTGTAGTGTCTCCAAATGGGTTGGTTTTGCACACTGAAACCACAAACCACTTAAAAAAATGAAACTGATTAAACAATACCAAAAAATAGTCACTCTGAAAATATATTATAATAGCTGCTATTTAATCTAAAAAAATATATATAGAAATAGCTTAAAGGGAGTGTTCTCAAATATAGACACCAAATACTTTAGGAGAAACGGTGTCACAAACCATCATCATACTCCTTGTAAAAAGTCTCAAAATATTTCTTTTTGTACAAAGGTTTTTTTTTAATGCAGTTAAAAACATATCTGTGATCACAGCATCTTGGCCAAGTAATGCTTGAAGAAATTTCCCCACACAGGCTGTATTGTGAAATGCAACTACTTCGGGGGCATGTCATTTTTACAAGCACCGCTCTGCTTCACTGCTCCTCCATAGTACTGGTCACTTAAGAGTCCCAGAAAACAAGCTACTTATAGAGCTATAAACCTGCAAGATAAGCCAATCAAAAGTTCAAAAATTGGCCAATGAAATTATTTCCAGTTGAACAAATGGGAGGGCAGTCTATCAGATTCCCTTGCGACATGCGATAAATGAAATATAATGATTCAAAAAAATTAGAATGTTAAAGCATTAAAACAAGATGTTCCATACTAAATCCTCATTAAGTCCTATTGATATGAGCGTGTTCAGAGTATAAATCCAATATCGTTCACAGTAGCTGAGATAAGACTTCCAATCGCCCTCCTCTCCAAGAAGGCAGCACTTGTTTGAGAACGGTCGACTGTAATTGCAGGAATGTACGATGTTAATCAACACAATGCTGTGTAATAGGTGCACTCATTTTTCTTGTGTTTAAACAGCTCCAATATTCAATGCGTCTAACCTGAACTGCCTTTTTTGGGGCATAGGCAGATCTAGCATATACCATGAAACTGGAAGTGTATTCAGTGACAGTTCGTCTCTTAATTCTATAACTGGACACTTGATGAATCCATTCCATACCCGAAATAGTGATTGCACAAAAGTCTCACTTATTCATGGTAGATGAATGGGAATGAAGGGATCTGATAGATTCTCTTCATTAGCTAATGCTGCATGCACTACCTGATCCTGAATATTAGAACCACGGGAGTATGCAAATATTAGTCCTTCTTTAAATGCATCATACCAATGTTTTCTGATCGATGTTGGTACATCCACCACCTTATCTGTGTACTGTAATATACATACAACATTCCATGATGTAGAACTAGATCAATACTGTAAAATGTTATCATGACCCAAGTATGTTTTGTCCATATCATGACAGGAATGAAAGTCACTCATAAACCAGGGTATGCTGGTATGCCGAGCCGCACATTTTGCTTTCAGATATTAGCGCCTTTCCAAAGGTAGGCGCTAATTTCTTCGGGCACTGGGAAACTGCACAGAAAAGCAGTAAAAACTGCTTTTCTGTGCACCCTCCGACTTAATATCATGGCGATATTAAGTCGGAGGTCCTGAAACTTTCCAAAAGTTAAAAAAAAAAAAAAATTGGAAGTCAGCCCGCGGCTGTCGGGTCGAAAACCGGACGCTCAATTTTGCCGGTGTCCGGTTTCCTGAGCCCATGGCTGGCAGCAGGCTCGAGAACCGACGCCGGCAAAATTGAGCGTCAGCTGTCAAACCCGCTGACAGCCACCGCTCCATCCAAAAGGAGGCGCTAGGGATGCGCTAGTGTCCCTAGCGCCTCCTTTAACCTGGTTTTACCGCCGGGCCTAATTAGCATACTGAATCGCGCGCACAGGAGAGCGGGCATTCGCCCACTCTCCCACGGACTTTACTGAATCGGCCCGTCAGTAAGTTATGCCACATGACAACTGCAGCTCTCCTTCTCTCGTTTGAACCCTGGGGGTTATTGCATCTGTTGCCAGCTAAAATGCCAGCAGAGCCCAGCACCTGCATAGTCTGGGTCGGGTGGTAATAATGCTTTCCTTCTAAGAGCACTTGCCTGTCAGTGGGTAAGTTTTGATTTTGTCCAGAGCATGGTGGGGTTGGAGAGATACATACTTAACAGCACTTTCAAACCATCTTCTATCTTAGATCCATTAAAGACCTGTGAGAAAAAAAAAACAAACCTAAAGAGACCAACCCTGAAAGAAAATTACGCTGATTACAGTTTTACATTTTTTCTTTTTTTTTTTTTGCAAAGGTTTGTGCTGCAAAACATTTTAAAATCAAACCACCTCAGAATTTCAGTTCACTGCACAACCAAAGCTGGGGCAATTCTTGTATGTTCTTAGCGGTCCCTTGTCTGGGGCTTCAACCCTGGGTCTGAGCACCATTAAAACAGGGAGCAGGCATCTGAGCTTGATATTACATTCCCTAAGGTTCTTATACCCTGCTAGCAAATTCTAATATAAGTCAAAGGTAAGTGAACAATGAAATTTGGTATTGTAATTACTATCCCCTTCTATGCATGCAGGTAGCTAAATGTGTCTGTTATTGATAAAACAAAAATCCCCCCTAATATGGCTGTCTAAACCCATAATATGTTAAACCACTATATTTATTCGAGTTGCTATAAGAGTTCTTATTGCCATTTCTTTATTTTAGTACCTTGTCCTCAAGTCGGCAAACTCCTACTGAGAAATCATTATACTGGATAAAATGCAACCGCTGCTAGCCAAATTGCTACTAATACCTTCCCAGTAACTTCATAAAGGGAGTCTACATTGGTAAAAGAGTAGAAAATTAATGACCATAATTTCAAATGGAAACAAGTATGATCCTGCACATGCATCATTTGTTAAACAGGAAAGTAAAATACACTTGAATTGCTATGTATTTTGCCTTAAGATTCAAATTTGTATTGTGGCATCTCATAGTTCTTCTCAGTACAGTTTCTCCTTATTGCATGTGAGAGCCCCATATCTTGGTGCAATAGTCCTCGTTTAGCATATAGAAGTGCCAGGGATCTCATTTTAGGGATGGCACATTAAAGGGTTCGCTAAACAAGAATCCAAGACAGTTCAGATGTCCTAATGCTGGGTTACACTCTTTGTAATACTTGTTTAAAAAAAAAAGGAGAGTATTAGCTTGATGGTTGTCTTTTTACCTCTGTTATAGAAAAAAATGACAGAGTTAGTGCAATAACTGCTGTTTTTTCACCTGCTGGATCACCGCAACTGGAAAAATGTTGAGTGCAACCTGTGTCCTACTTATTAAAAAAACACATCACTGCAGATAAATCCATGCCTTCCCAATCATGGATTCATCTGCTAGGAGACCAGGATGTGCACTGTGTTAGAAAGTTGAAATGGTACAGAAGCAGAGTGAAAAGATAAAAGACTATGACATGAACAATAGTATTGTTCCTGATCCTGGTACCTGTTCCTGCTCCTGTGTTCCATGTCTACCCTGCCTTGCCACTGATTGTTTCCTGGCTTTGACCTCTGCTTCGTCTGACCACGCTTCTAATTGTCTCCTGGCTTTGACCTCTGCTTCGTCTGACCACGCTTCTAATTGTCTCCTGGCTTTGACCTCTGCTTCGTCTGACTATGATCCTGCCCGTCTCCAGGTTTGACCTTTGCCTTGCCTGACCATTCTCCAGCTGACTTCTGTTTTTGATCCACGCTTGTCTTGCCATGCTTCCTTGCCTGCCACCTGCCCTGACTTCAGCCTGCTCTACGACGCTCCTCTTGCTTTCACTCTGGGACTTGGCCTCTCAGGCTTCGGCCTGTTCTTACTCAGGCACCCTCTTTCTGCCTCCTGTTCTCATTGGCGCCCGGGACTCCGCCTCGTCCAGATCAGACCACCTACTCTTACTACCACTGCTGGCCCCTGGCTGACCTCCTCGTCATCCCTGAGAAGACCTCGGATGGAGACCCACCTAAGTCCAGCCAGCCCTGGTACCCAAGGGCTCAACCTGCAGGGAACGAGGGCTGGTATTGGCGAAGCTACAGCTGGCCACTGTCAGTCAGTCAGCCAGCTCCGCCTGCCGACAGTGGGGACCTGTAGGGCTTGCACTGCGGGTAGTGTCAACCCCAGCTTGGCCCATGGGACCACCCGCTGCGCAACACGTAAGGCCGGTCACGCATGTAAATTGCTGGGATTTACGTGCGTAATGCTTTGAAAATTTACCCCTTATGGTCTCAGTATTAAAGGCACTTATTAGTAACCATCTGTAAATCAAACGGTTCATTGCATTCATTGTATGGAAAAGTTGTCTTTTACAGTATAGAAAGGCTTCTGGTCACTCTATGCTATTGTAGAACCAAGGTGCATTTATAGTAACAGAAACCTGGCACTCTCTTTAAATGGCCCCTTGTTCTAATGTGCACTTCAGAAGTGCCGCCTATAAATCAGTCAGTTCTTGACACATTAAAAAAAAATGACTCCCAACACCTGTCGGTGTTAGGATTGCCTACTGGCTCTAGATTTTCAGGACAGGTTGATCCAGTCCTGGTTTTACCCCACTGCATGCTGGGACTTATTCTGATATACCTATTGCATACCCCAGTGATGGCTAACCTATGACACGCGTGTCAGAGGTGACACGCTGAGACGTTTTTGCTGACACGCGCAGCGTTTCAAGGACTATCGGAAATTTATTTTTTTTTTTTTATCGGCTGTGCCGAGCCTTTTCTTTTTCAGCTGCGCTGACCCTTTAAAATTTGTTTTTTAGTATCCCCCTACCCTCCGGACCCCTCCACCAATGCCCCCGGGCGCAGGGAGACTCATGCGGCGCAGCGATGAGGCTCAAGACAAAGATCGCATTTAAACGCGCTGATGCTCCTCCTCCTTCCTGCCTGTGCAGCCCCGGAAGTAAACACTGCCGGGGCTGCTTGAGCAGGAAGGAGCAGAAGCATCAGCGTGTGCAGAAGAGGAGCAGCATTTGCGTTTACGGGCCGCCGTGAATTCCAAGTCGCAGCGGCCCGAGAAGAGGAAGAGGCCCGGTAGCAGGGCCACCGCAGCCCGAGAAGATCAGGGCCGCTGCAGAGCCCATCCTGCGGCGACCCGCAAAGAGGAGGCCCAGAGGTGAGAGAGAGGCTGAGGGTCTGTAGAGTGTGCATGTGTGCGTGTATGAGATGAATTGAGAGATTGTGTGTGAGAGTGAGGACCTGAATGTTTGCAGAGACAGCATGTGTGAGAGAGAGAGAGAGCATGTGCTAGTGAGAGCCTGTGTGTATGAATGATTGTATGAGAGAGAGCATGTGCCAGTGAGAGCCTGTGTGTATGAATGATTGTATGAGAGAGAGCATGTGCCAGTGAGAGCCTGTGTGTATGAATGATTGTATGAGAGAGAGCATGTGCCAGTGAGAGCCTGTGTGTATGAATGATTGTATGAGAGAGAGCATGTGCCAGTGAGAGCCTGTGTGTATGAATGATTGTATGAGAGAGAGCATGTGACAGTGAGAGCCTGTGTGTGAATGATTGTATGAGAGAGAGCCTGTGTGTATGAATGATTGTATGAGAGAGAGCATGTGACAGTGAGAGCCTGTGTGTATGAATGATTGTATGAGAGAGAGCATGTGCCAGTGAGAGCCTGTGTGTATGAATGATTGTATGAGAGAGAGCATGTGCCAGTGAGAGCCTGTGTGTGAGAAAGAGAAATGCATGTGATAATGAGAACCTGACTGTGTGTTTGAGGGAAGAAGATGGAGAGAAAAGAAATAGAAAAAAAGACAATATAAAAGGAATTGGCAAAAAAATAAGAAAGGGAAGGTGGAAAAAAAAAAAGCCTGTGACCAACCGATTAGAAAACTAAGATCAGACAGCAAAGGCAAAAAAAAAAAAATTACTTTTTAGTGATTGGCACATGTAATCTTTGGGAATGTGCAAGAATAGCACTTTCTCTACGGATCTCACAATGTACGAGATCAGCATGGAGAAAGTGGAAGCCCACGGGGCCTGCACAGAGGAGGCAGCAGAATGGGCTTCAGTGCCAGTAGCAGCAATCGGCGCCTCCCCAATAGCCATGTGGCAGCAGTGACAGTGGCAGCAGAGGAATGAGAGAGATTCTGAGATTGCTGGCAAAAGAGAGGGGGGTCTGCATTTAGTGTGTGCATGTGTATGAATGGGACTCTGCCTGGGGGTGTATGTGTATGAATGCATGGGTGCCTGCCTGGGGGTCTGTGTGTGTGAGAATGAATGTGTGCATGCCTGGGGGATGGGGAGGGAGTGGTGTGAAAATGAATGGGAGCCAATAAAAAGAAACCGACTGACAGATGAAGTTTTTAACGCTTGCTTGGACTTGAAGTGTACGAAATACCAACCTTCAATTGAAGATTTAGCCAAAGAAATTCAGCAACAAAAAAGTCACGAAGCAGGTAAGGTAAAGAATTATTTGTTTTTGCTTTATTAATAAATACAGTACATATATTAAAATTATAACTTTTTGTTATTGATTAGAGCTACAAATATCACAAAATTATGGATTTTTCTAGAAGTGACACACCACCCGAGTTATGCTCGGTTTTTTTAATGAATTTTGACACACTGAGTGCAAAAGGTTGGCCATCACTGGCATACCCTCAGAAAATCAAGACTATAAGTACCTGTGTGCGGGGGGGGGGGGGGGGGGGGAGTAAAACCAGGACTGGATCAACCTGTCCTGAAAATCTGAAGCTGGTTGGCAACCCTGGTCTGTGTTAGAAGAGTCACCACTCAATACTTCTCAAGCTCTCAAATATTCAGTACATTTCAATAAGGTCTAAATTCCTAATTTAAACATTTATTTTACATTTTGGATCCAAATTTATTCAAACTTATGCTTTATGAAATAAAAGCATATGAGAACAACATTTTATAATATTCATGACCTTATCGAGTGCTTAAAAAATCCATCATATATTCCGTCTATAACAACAACCGCATTAAGGCGCAGAAACAGGAACAGAAAGTATGTGCAGGGGTTTGAATGTGCAATCTCCGGGCATACTTTGCCTCCCCAGCCTGTCCCTGGCCTCTTTCTTGATGCAGTTAAATGCATGTAAGCTGATCACAGCAAACTTATTTTTATCCACATAGAGTGGTGGCCGCAATAATAAAAACGTAGGTGGGTTTTTTTTTCCAAGTAAACACACATTTTCTAATGTAAAATGTTTTGATTACTGGTCCTCCAGTGCGTAGGATAATTTCAACATACAATTCAAAAACATACTAGATACAATAAATCCGTCCAATGAACTCTATCTATAATGAAAATTATGGCCTAGAATAGCAAGTAGAGAGTGGAGAGGATGTTTTGGTGCAAACAATTAATTTAAATAATCCGTAATTAACCAAAATTAAGTGGATTATAAAAATGCAATTCATTCTCCCTCTCTCTATACATATACATATATTTATATCTATCTATATGGATATGTACACCCTCTGGAACTCCCTCCCCACCCTCCTACGCCAAGAGACATCCCTGCAAATTTTCAAGAAAGGAGTCAAAACATGGCTATTCCGACAGGCCTATCCCGACACAAACCAAACTTAATTTCTCCCCAGCCCCCCCTGTTCGAATTTCCCCCTCCCCATCCTAAGTTTCCCCCCGCCCCTCCCATGGATACCCTAGAAGAAACAACATTCCCCTACGGCTTAATTTAATTTATTTTTTGATCATGATCGGTTAATGTGTACTTTTGTAAGAAATAGTATGTTGCTCCAAGATTACATTGTTATGGTTTTACTTTATTTTATTCTTTATACATCGTTTTGTTTTAATGTTTTATTGTATCGCCCATCTGAGTTCTTTGTAAACCGGCATGATGTGCTGCACGAATGTCGGTAAATAAAAGTTAATAAATAAATAAATAAATAAATAAATATATAACGATTAAAACTCTAAGAAGAAGACAAAGAGTAATTTGTGCAGAGTGGCAGTTGCAGCCCTAAAAAGATGGCATTGGGAAGGGAGGGATAACCTAAACATAGCAGGTATAGTCCTAAACACCTTACCGAGCAGACTGGATGGGCCATTTTGGTGTTTACTATCTACAAGCATCTATCCATACTATCTGAGTCAGCCCTGTGGGTTCAGGATACAGTTCTATACCACAAGGGATCAAAAGTCAGATCCCCCATCCACCAGGTCCTCTACCAGTTGCTAAGTGGCAATGAGGGTGTGCCTCAGAGATGGCGGCCCCCTCCAGTCCTCACAAAGATTTCAGAACCACCCAGGCTTGTGGAGGAGGGAGAGAAGATAGAAAGCATAAGTGAAAAAAAAATTACAAAATGAAAACATAAACCTATTTAAAAAAAAAAAAATCATTACAAATATTGTGCACCTTCAATTAGACATGCATCGAGGATGGGCCTTTTATCAGATGCAAGAACTCTACATAATATCCATGTAGTGTTTCCCATAGCAACATGCTAATAAGTTCTGGGTAAAGTGACTTCTTGTAATCTTCATTAGCTAATTAGGGAAATGAGCTATTGAGGACGTCCTTCAGTGAACAAAAAAATTAATTATTCATCTGCAAAAGTCCAGTCTTTGAATAAACCTCACTCTTTTATTTACCTTTTTATAACATAGGATGTATGCACTCTCTAGTACAGAGAAGGTCTGAGTATTTTTCATGTAGTTAAATAAAACTGACAATATATGACAAAGGTTTATTAAATGCACGCTCTGTACCTTTTTTCAGGTGATGATCGTAAGATAGATAAAAAGTCTTTGGTTTATCACATAAAGCCAGGCACTTTTGCTGCTGTCATCTACAGCCTAACACTTGATGTATTTAGGAAGTCAGATAATTATCACAGTAAACCAAAAACCCTGTTATAATTCAGATTTTAGTATATATTGGGATAAGATTAGAATATGCTGGGTAGGTGCACAGATCCGGAAGAAGCCTGGTAATCTTTTCCACTTCTGAAGTGAATTTAAATGTAAAAGCTGATAATCGGCTGGTCTGATGTCTTAAATTGTAGCTTCCTGTTTGACAGGGTTATCTGGGATCAGAGTGCTACTGAAGTGGCACATTTGAAGTTGGGGAGAGAAGGATCCGCTTCCAGTACTATGGTGACCCCTGCTGACTAAAAAGTGACATTGAGCTCAAACCATGGAGGAGACAACTCTCCAGTCCTCTTGTGTGTCACCCAGGCATGGCAGCTGCTGTGGGAGAAGTGTACAAATGGGAACAAAAATAAAAGCTTTTCATGATCTCGGATTATATAAGAATTCTTTTTTCTTTTCTTTTAAACTCCTGGAGGGTCTCTCTCCATTGTGCCAGTTATGCATCTCATTGCACGCTACCTTTTCAATCTTACATACTGCTTATGTTCAATTGTCTAGCTTGCTGAGCTCCCAGTTTTGCACCTATTAGCTATTACTGTATACCTTTGATAAAAAAAAATTGCTATTGCAGGGGCTCTTGAAAATGAGATCGTATGTGGTTCTAATGAGATGTTGAAACTATTGTGTGCCATTCAACAAATGTTTTCAGTATTGCAGCACCTCCCTGTAAGCCCAGAAAGCAGGGCATAACTGCCTCTGATACCCATCCAATACTGTGCTGCATTTGGACAGCATAACTCCTACTCCCATTTTCTGTGCAGTATTCTTAGCTGTTTTTGATCCACCATGCAACATAGCAGTATTGTGGGCTTCCGTTAGATTGTTCACCCAGCCCAAAACATTTTCACATTAGTTTAATCTAAACATAATAATTTACTGCAAAAGAAAGTAAATTCATTTCTGAGAAATGTATCACAGCTTCATTATTTTAGCCTAGTTTCCTAAAGGGAAACGGGCCTTATAAGATCATTCTGTCTGTGTTGTCTGTCCTGCCCTAATAACTTCTGAACCATTAATCCAATTTTACAGTAGATGCTGTAGATGACAGAGTGCCTAGTGACCCCTAGTTCACACTTTTCTTGTATCCTCTATAATTACTTGGAATCTCTCATTATTACTTCTTTCTTTAAGGAAGCAGGTCAGTTCAGTTGAAATCTCAGCTAGACCAGATTACTTTGTTATATGAGTATTTTTAAAGCTACCCTGTGTTCACTAACTCCATCTTGCAATTTGCTATAAAGAAAATCTACCTCACATTTTCGCAAGCCATTTGTAAAAAAATAAAAAATAAAATAAATAAATAAAATACAAGATCAAGCTTTATGGGCTAGATGGCCGGAAATCAGTTTGACACAAGATGCTCTCCTGTATTACTTTAAACGTATTCCTGAAATTTCAGAGAATGTTATACTGAGAAAAACTCAATTTAAGTTTATTTGGTAATTTTATCTAGCACCAAAAGAGCATTTAAAGCAAAATTATGCCAATCGCCCCAATGCCCAAAGTGTGGGGAGGAAACTGGTGATTACAGACATAGGTTTTGGAAATGTTTAAAAATCACTTCCTTAATTATCCATTGCTCTACTAAATTAAGTTCAGCATTGCCTAGTGATTTAAGGTTTTGGCTGTCCGGTCTCTGTGAAGTTGCATTAAGGGGACTGGATAAACATCAAAAACATTTCATAGACAAAGCAGGGGTGATTGCCAAAAAACTATTCTCTCTGTGGCCTGGATTTTCTAAGTTCACAGAA
Organism: Rhinatrema bivittatum; assembly: GCF_901001135.1. Lineage (NCBI taxonomy): Eukaryota > Metazoa > Chordata > Amphibia > Gymnophiona > Rhinatrematidae > Rhinatrema > Rhinatrema bivittatum. Next base: position 215,159,126 of record NC_042620.1, read on the forward strand.
CTTAGAAAATCCGGTGGTAATGGGGGACGGGGGGATGAAGCGGGGGCAGGCCTGCGAAAGCTGGCAGCGATCACACCACCATGGTGCGATCGCTGCCGGCTTTCGCAAACCAATAGCACCACTGTGAAAAGTGGTGCTATTGGCCACGTTACTGACGGCGATAAGGCTCCTTACTTTTTTGCCGTAAGCTATGTCTTCACAGCGTCTGCCCCGGTGCTGCCCCGACTCCTCCCCTTCTGGTGCGGACGCCGCCCCGACTCCTCCCCTTCTGGTGCGGACGCCGCCCTGACTCCTCCCCTTCCGGTGCACACGCCGCCCAGAACCCACCCCGATCTAGGTATCGCATGCGAAAAGGGACTTTTCGCGTGCAATCCCTTTAGAAAATGACACCTATGTAGCTAAAACAAGAAAACCCGAGCATGGCACAATGGGAAAGCAGCATGATACAATTGTTGGCATCTGAATATTTATCAAAGAAACCTTTGCCTCCACAAAAACAAGAATTTGTGGTAAAAATCTAGCAGCCTTTTGTAGGCCAATTACCACTTGAACTTCAGAATACAATATTAATTCTATAATATGGTAAACTCATTTTTCCAGGAACAACTTCAATGTTTAGAAAAATGCCACCTGATTTTGTATTCTATTTCTTTAAACATTACATCTGTTTACAGGTTAAACTGGGACGGAAGGGAGGGAGGATGTAAAAATACTGAGTTACTGGTTCTACATTGCCCTTTTTGTACTAGGATTGTGGTAAGAATTGGCCATGTTACGTTTTTTGTTTTCCGGATGTTACATAAGAACATATGTCGGTATTTTCTGAAAATTTGGATAAAGATAACAAAAAAGAAAACATAGAAACATAGAAATAATGGCAGACAAAGACGAAACTGCCCATCCAGTCTGCCCAGCAAGCTCCCACACTTATTTTCCCATACTTATTTGTTTCACTGACCACCAAGTTCAGGGCCCTTGTAATGGTAACTGTTTGATTCAAATTTCCTGCCATCCCCTGCCATTGATGCAGAGAGTAATGTTGGAGTTGCATCAAAAATGAAGCATAAGGCTTAATGGTTAAGGGTAGTAACCGCCTCAACAAGCAAGTTACCCTGATGCTTTTTGCCCAGACTGCACAGATCAATGCCTTTTTGGATGTTGTCTGAATGCAAATCCTCTTTTCCACATTTCCCCCTGCCATTGAAGCAGAGAGCAACGCTGTATATGCATTCAAAGTGATGTATCAGGCTTAATTGGTTTAGGGTAGTAACCGCCGCAGTAAGTAAGCTACTCCCACGCTTATTTGTTTACCCAGACTGTGTAGTTCAGTCCTTGTTGGTTTTGTATGAATGCAAATCCTCTTTTCCACATTTCCCCTTGCCGTTGAAGCAGAGAGTAATGTTGGAGTTTAATTAACCGTGCAAAGGCTTATTGAGTAATGGTGGTAATCACCAGGTAGTAGCCATCACCATTCCAGCAAGCCACCCCCATGGCTCTTCTCTTCATTCCCATCCTTTAGCCTTTATGGATCCACAGTGTTTAACCCATTCCCCTTTGAAATCCTTCACAGTTTTAGTCTTCACCACTTCCTCCGGAAGGGCATTCCAGGCATCCACCACCCTCTCCTTGAAGAAATACTTCCTGACATTGGTTTTGAGCCTTCCTCCCTGGAGTTTCAAATTGTGACCCCTAGTTCTACTGATTTTTTTCCAATGATTAAATGATGTACTTATTACACAGAAATGCACATAATAAATGTTGTCACAAGCATATGGAAATTTCTTCACCAGAAAAGGAAACTAGGCATCATGAAATGTCCATGCAGTACTTTTTTCATAGTAAGAGGGATCTTTATATTGCCACTAGCAATGCAATTCATTTAAAAGTACAATATTCTCTTCTGCTTCCTGACAGTACGTGAGCCAGATTGCTAAGCATAACAATGATGCCCCTAATCACTTGACCAAAAAAACATTTCAGAAATGCCAACAGTCAATATTCTATAAATACAAAATATAGCAATTCCCTTTTATGCCAAACAGGAAAGGCGTTTAATATTAATGACCCTAATTATGGTATTCATAGAGATCCACAGAGAACCACTGGAGCCAATAGGAACCAGGATTTCTAGTCATTACTATAAGAAGATTATTAGAGGAATCCCTAAAGATAACAGCAGTCTGTTTCTCCCCTCCCCTCTATTCTGTGCTTTTGGGAAAAACATTTTTGTAAATTAGGCTCTGTACACATTTGTGCCTAAGACAAAAAAGCAAATTCGTATTGTCAAAATCTATGCTATGTATGTACAACCTTAATTATTATAAGTAAATGCAAAGCTTGTAAAGCCTAGCAACAGTGAATCTCTTTGCTGTGTTCAAAGTCCTCAGGCCACTGTCAAGCTTGGTTGAAGGGCCGAGCACCTATGATACATTTAATGCCTGCGTTTTCCCACAGCTGCAGCATGGGCTATAATAAACACAGTTATGTAAAATAAGATCAAGGCTATCGATGCACTGAACTCCCTTACTGCTAATGATATGCTGTAATTTCATGTTTCAAAGATGAAAGAGGCCCCACAATGCAGTGAGGGCACTGCTTAATGGTTTGTTTAACAAAGAGCTGTTTGTTGCTCAGCCATGGCTGGATTTAAGATTTTGGTGCCCATAGGCAGAGTGCCATGGTGGCACCTCTTTGATGCTGGGTCAGCATATGGCCATGAAGCCAACAGAAGAAGGCTCCTCTTTAGCCTAGATATTTGGTGCCTTCAAAATTTGGCACCCTAGGCAATTGCCTATGTTGTCTATCCCTAAATCTGGGCCTGTGTTCAGCCTGAACAACATCTAACAAAGTTTATGCAATCCAGCAGGGCATTGCATGTTCTGCAAAACATGGGAGAGTCTTGAGCTAAACTAACCTCTTCCCTGTTTGTTTTTTGTTTGTGGCTGCCACAGTGTGGCACACAACTTCAGCTGGTCAAGAGCGACTTGCTATCAAGGTGGCTTATCGCCAGTCTTGTTCCAATACAAAATAACGTGTTCATTGAAGACTTTTCATGTTACAATCATGGAAGATTGCTTTTTTTCACAGCTTTCCATTTTTCTTGATTAAACTTTTGAATTATATCCAAAGCAATCTGGGTATCAAAAGGGCTTTAGCACTGAAACAGCCCTCATCACTTTGATCACTGAAATTAGTTTAAATCTAGACAAAGGCCAAATGTTCCTGTCAGTTTTTCTCGATACGATGGCAGTGTTTGATATCATAAACCATCAGTTACTTTTAAGCTGTCTTTCTGACATTTGGATTCGTGATATCCCATTGAACTGGTTTAGATCATTTCTGGAACATAGGACTTATCAGGCACATTGGAATTCCTCAAATTCATTCTTCCAACATGTAGGGTATGGTGTTCCGCAGGGTTCAATTCTTTCCCCTTTACTCTTTAACTTGTTTCTTTCTCCGTTGGCAACTTTGATGCAAAGTCTTGGTTATAGTAGTGATCTTTACCCAGATGATGTTCAAGCGGCTGCTAGCCTTGATCTTAAGAAGGATGATTCCCTTAAAAATTTTAATCAGTGCCTGACGGAGAACTCTACTTGGCTAAAATCAGCTAAGCTCAAGTAAACCCAGGAAAATCTGAGGCCATATGGTTTATCAGAAATGGTAATACCTCTGATTTGAATTCCCCTACAATAGCTGGAACACCCATTCCTTAAAAAAAAAAAAACCTCAAGTCACCACCTTACATGATTGCCTTGTTGCCTCACTTAACTTTTCTCTGCATATATCAAATTTTGTTCAGCATTCCTTCTATTTCTTATGTTTATTAGGCAACGCACCATTCCTTAATATCCAGGACCTAAAAACTCTGACTTATTTATTCTCCAGTCAGTTAGACTACTATAATAATATTTTTCATGGTCTCTCTTCTAAATTTATAAGGAGGGACCCCAAACACTCAAAATACCTCAGCTAAACTAATTTATGGTAAAAAAAAAAGAAGAAAAAAAGTAAGATCATATCACTCTGTTTTTTAAAGAGTTACGCTGGCTTCCAGTATCACTTCGTGTAGAGTTCAAGACTGGCTGTTTCTAGTGGGTAACCCCTCTTATCTTTTTCATTTTCTCATTCCCTATCAGCCAAGCTGATGCTTGCGCTCTTCAAGCAGGAGGTGCTGACTCTTCCCTCAGCCTAGGTCATTAGATTGGAATGCGGTTGAGAATAAGCTTCTCCTACCTAGCTCCAAGTTTCTGGAACTCACATCACTGGTACTCCAATTAGGGAAAGATTATATGAAAGCTTTTCTTTATATGCAGGCTTTTCCCAAATAGTAACATACTGTTGATAGTATAGCAACTTGCTCTTGTAAGCACAGAACATTGGTCCTCTGTATTAGGTATATTTTTGGCTGTTATTGATGTCCTCAGTTAATTTTATTTGCACTTTTAATTTTGCTTAATAATTGTTTTATTATTTTATCATGATTTCATTATTTATATTTTGTCATGTTTTGTTATATATAGAGCAGTGGTTCCCAACCCAGTCCTGGTGACCCCCTCAGCTAGTCAGGTTTTCAGGATATCCACAATGAATATGCATGAGAGAAAATTTGCATGCACTGCCTCTATTTGCAGTGCATGCAAATTTTCTCTCATGAATATTCATTGTGGATATCCTGAAAACCCGACTGGCTGGGGAGTCCCCAGGACAGGGTTGGAAACTACAGATAAAGAGAGAATGAGTAAAATAAAAGGACAGTTTGTAAACAAATAGCAAGGAAGAAAATTTGCTTTGACACAAAAATATTTGAATGCTTCGAGCAGCAAGACTGTAAATCCATCACTCCCGACCTAATGGATTTACATTGGTTATCCATCAGTGAATGTATTAAGTACAAAATAGCAATTATTACCTATAAATTGATTTCTGATTCAATTTCTGCTTAGGGCAATGCTTTATTACAACTCTATTGCCCCACCCAACAACTTTGCTCTTCTCAAAGAGGTTTTCTTGATGTTCCCTCTCCATCCCATACCAGGCTGTGTATAACCAGGGACAATGCTTTTTCTGTCATGGCACCTATTTTGTGGAACACTCTTCCAGTTGAACTGCGTTTAGCAGACAGTCTAAAACACCTTTCAAATCCTTATTAAAAATACAGCTATTTAAGCAGGCTTTTTACTAAACTCTGGCACTTGTAAGCATTTCCTGATTCGGCTACTGACTGTCTATGTTCAAGCATATTTATTGATATATGTTTGTAAGGAATGTATGTTTTATGCTGTACATCGCCTAGGCTTTTTTTTAAGGGGATTAATACATTTAAATAAAAGATAAAAAAAAAAAGTTAAAGATAAAAGAATAACTTTCTATTGCAGGGAAAGTGAGACTTTGAAACAGATAAGGCTGTAAATATGCCTACCTACTAGGAACAAAATAAGGAGAAGAATTTATGAACAGCAAAACCAAAATGTGATTAGAATACCCAGATCAACTAGAAACATAGGGGCAGAATTTAAAAGCCCTAAGCGCGCTGGGCCTGTTTTGAAAAGGCCTGGTGATGCGCGTAAAGCCCCGGGATGCACGTATGTCCTGGGGCTTTTCTGAAAGGGTGGGCAGGGGGCGGGACGGGGGCGAGGGCAGATGGTCCGGGGGCGTAACTCTGGCAGGCGTAACTTCCAAAACAAAGGTACGGGGGGGTTCTTTAGGGCTGGCGGGCAGGACAGGGAGGAGAAGGGAGGGGAAGGTGGGAGGGAAGGGAATGGGGAAAGCCAGTGGGGCTCCCCGAGGGCTCAGCGCGCGCAGTTTGCACTAGTTTGCACCCCCTTGCGTGCCGACCCTTGATTTTATAGCATGCGCGCTGCTGCGTGCGCATGTTATAAAATCGGGCGTATATTTGTGCGTGCTAGGTTGCGAGCACAAATGTACACCTGTGCGTAAGTTTTAAAATCTGCCCCATAATGAGCAATTGCAATTTTCACACCTCATACTATTATGTATATCACTATAATCCATACTACATACTGTGGGGTAAATTTTCAAAGAGTTATGCGTGTTAAAATTAGCATACACACTCAAAAGTAGCCCATACTCATGTAATCAGTATTTTATACACCTTGGAAATACATGCATACTTTACATTTCATGTGCACATATACATGCGTAAAAAGGCGGCATCTAGGGGCATTCCAGGGTGGGACCAACAGTTTATATAAGTTGATATTTTAAGAGAGACTTATATAGGTACATTTGGCAACTTACTTGTGTAATTTTACAACTGCTAATTATCTAGCATAATTGATATCAAACTTGCTTATGGTGTACTAGTGACTGGGTGGGAGGTCTGAGTGAACTGAGGGGAGGAGAGTCTCGCTGACCTGGAGAAGGACTTGGTGAAATAGTGGAGAAATTGGAAAACTGGTAATATCAATTATGCACAAATGTTTTAAAATAGACCGACTTATGTGCATAAATCAGGTGTTATGCAAGTAAGTCCTACTTAATTTTCATGCATAAAATATTTGAGCATATTTTTTAAAAATTGGTAGGAAAAGTATGCATGTTCAGTGCATTGAAATACTTGTTTTCAATGCACTGTATATATTCAGGAGATTGTTGGGATACTCATACGTATATTTTATAACATGTGCATATCTGATACGCATGGGCTATAAAATTCTAATGTAGATCTCCATGCGGCCATATACACGCGTGTATGGCATCACGCAGAGTTGTTTGAAAGTTATCCTCTCTATGAATATAGTTTACTAGAATAACTTGGTAGAAAAGATTGCTCTGGTTTCCATCCTCTATGAAAACTGCCTGTGTGTGTGTTGGGGGGGTGACAGAGGCAACAGCACCAACAGGTCTAGGTGGTGACAAAAATCCTAAATCCGTCACTCTTGGGGGACCCTCAGCCAATCAGGCTTTCAAGATATCTGCAATGAACATGCAATAGAGTTATGAGAGGTCTAGAACAGGTAAATGTGAATTGGTTATTTACTCTTTCAGATAATAGAAGGACTAGGGGGCACTCTATGAAGTTAGCATGTGGCACATTTAAAACTAATCGGAGAAAATTCTTTTTCACTCAAAGCACAATTAAACTCTGGAATTTGTTGCCAGAGGATGTGGTTAGTACAGTTAGTGTAGCTGGGTTTAAAAAAGATTTGGATAAGTTCTTGGAGGAGAAGTCCATTACCTGCTATTAATCAAGTTGACTTAGAAATAGCCACTATTACTAGCATCAGTAACATGGGATAAACTTAGTTTTTGGGTACTTGCCAGGAACTTATAGCTTGGATTGGCCACTGTTGGAAACAGGATGCTGGGCTTGATGGACCCTTGGTCTGACCCAGTATGGAATTCTAAAACAAAAAAACCAAAAACAAACTAAGAATAAGTATTAACAAGTAAATTTTCAAAAGCCAACGAGTGAAAATCCCAGGAGATACGTGTGTGGCTGAGCCAAGCGCACGCCGAGTACAATTTCAAAACGACCTGGCCTGGCCTGGCCACGCACGTATCTCCTGGTACATGTGGAAGAGCCGGGGTTTTTGGAAAGGGGCAGGCTGGGATTTGGGCCTGGTTTGGGGTCTAAGCGAGGCAGGACGGGGGCCAGCCAGGACAGTGCCATTTTGCACTAACCCAGTGAAGCGTGCGCCAGCAGCCAGCCTGTGCGCGGAACTTACTTCTGCTCAGAGGAGCAGGTAAGTTAAAAAAACAAAACAAATAAGAGGGTTAGGGTGGGTTTAGGGGTCGGGGTGGAGTGGAGTGGGGAAAAGGGAGGAAGGTTAGTTAGGAGGATAGGGAACTGGGCAAAGACCCGATCACGCTGCCACGCGTCTGTTAAAAAATCCCCCTCCCCTTGGTGCGAGTGGGTATCCGCACACGTACGCATGCCGATACAAAATCGGGCACACGTGTGCAAGAGTATCAGGTTTTAGAACATGCGCTCGGCAACTCACGCATGTGGTAAAATCGGTGCATATCTTTGAAAATTTACCCCTAATGTTTTAAAATAACATCACACCCCAAAATACTTACTCCTGTTTATGTTACAGTGAGTACATACACCTGCCTTATTGCAATGAGCTCCCTCACTCATGTATTCAGTTAAAGTTTGTGGTTTCTGGCATGATAGAAACTTGTATTATGTGATGTGTGCAAATAGTCAGTGTCACCAAGAATGTATTTGATCAATCAAAACCCACACCTCAGCATAAGCCTTCAGGCAGAGGTTTTCGTCTGTTAAGGTAGATTAGGCAGAGTTCCAAGTGACTAACAAATTTTGTACTTTACTTTTCTTTTCATTAAATCCATTAGAATGTAATATGTCCATTGTATACCTTAGCATTCAGATTATCTTTCTGAAAAATTTGTACAAAAATCCAGAAGACAGAGAAGGAGCAGCACATTAGGGATCTTGTCTTTTCTTTAGTTCTGTTTTTGTCTCCATCGCCTTCTTTGGATGGTCATTTCACACAAAAACCATGATGAAATATTTTCTGACCATTACTCACCGCTCAACGCTCAATAAAGCTCTGGAATTTGTTGCCAGAGGATGTGGTTAGTGCAGTTAGTGTAGCTGGGTTCAAAAAAGGTTTGGATAAGTTCTTGGAGGAGAAGTCCATTAATGGCTATTAATCAAGTTTACTTAGGGAATAGCCACTGCTATTAATTGCATCAGTAGCATGGGATCTTCTTAGTGTTTGGATAATTGCCAAGTTCTTGTGGCCTGGTTTGGCCTCTGTTGGAAACAGGATGCTGGGCTTGATGGACCCTTGGTCTGACCCAGCATGGCAATTTCTTATGTTCTTATGTACCTCATTGAAGCTTTATATCATAGCTGCTTGTTCTAGAACTTCTTTTCCATGGCAAAATATTAGCTTCTTGTGCATTATCATATCATTGTGGAAACTATTCTAAAGATCAAAATAACAGAGCATATAGAAAGACATGGTTTAATGGAACACAGTCAACATGAATTTACCCAAGGGAAGTCTTGCCTAACAAATCTCCTTCATTTTTTTGAAGGGGTTAATAAACAAGTAAATAAAGGTGAACCGGAAGATGTAGTGTATTTGGATTTTCAGAAGGTGTTTGACAAAGGCCTTCATAAGAGGCTTCTAAGAAAACTAAAGAGTCATGGGATAGGAGGCAATGTCCTTTTGTAGCTTACAAACTGGTTAAAAGACAGAAAATAGAGAGTAGGATTAAATGGTCAATTTTCTCAGTGGAAAAGGGTAAACAGTGGAGTGCCTCAGGGATCTGTACTTGGACCAGTGCTTTTCAATATATTTATCAATGATCTGGAAAGGTATACAAAGAATGAGGTTATCAAATTTGTGGATGATACATAATTATTTAGAGTAGTTAAAGAATTAGCTTCACAAGAACAGGATTACCTGTTAATTTTTTTTTCCATACCTTTATTCTACAGAGGTTTGGGTGAATTTGGTTTACTGAGGTGGTTTCCTAGGTATTGGCTGCTCTCTGTCTGTTTTCTGTGCTTGGGTTCCTTATTTTTCCTTCTCCAGTGAGAAACCTCTTCAAGAGAAAATTCAGCCATGGGAGACTGGTGAGCTGAAATGCGCAAAATGATTGATAAGTTAGATGCCGAACTGTTAAGCCATCAACAAATAAGTGACGTTACATCTAAAAGAAATTTCAGGCTATGACACAGGTGTCAGAGACCAGGACATTCTAGACGATATTGGAGATCAAGATTATCCAAGGACAACCAACGGAATTTTTTAAGAAGAGAAGACTATATGCCTGACTGAAGCTCAGGAAGACATTTTACTAGGTGGTGTGAGCCTAGTCCAGGGAGATAATTTCTTCACTGGCAAGAACACAGTCCAGAAGGAAGGACTGTACCTTTAATGTGTTATGAGGAAGAGTCTCAAGAGGAGAAAAGGAAACAACAGGAAGAAGGCTGGCATCTTTTTAAAAAAAAGAGAGAAAAGAATGTATCTGCTTTGCAAAGAAAGAAATTGAAAGGCTTACTGAAGAAATAGAGTATTTGCTTACAGAAGAAAATGAATGGAAATTGCAGGAGATAAAAATGCAATAACAGTGGCTTACAGAAGGGGAAAGAAAGTTGAATGAGAATGAGAGCCCTGAAACAAACTCAGATGAAGAGGAGATATTTCTGCAGTAAAATATTACAGCAGGTGAAGAAGAAAGGAAGTTAGATCCGGTAAGGGTCATCCTAATGTGGGAACTTAATGAAGAAACTCAGAAAGAGAAGTTGATGGCAGATTGGAATCTTTTGAGGCAAGAACAAGTAGAATGGCTCAGTTCTGAATGGGAAAAATTAGACAAACTTGCTGAGCAGGCAAAACAGTTATTTGGGGAAGAGAGGAAAAAGAGTAAAGACATGATAGTCGACATGAGGCTGAGGCTCCAAAGGTTTGTAGAACAATGACAGTACAAAATAAACATAGAGGAAATGCCTTCTGAAAGGGAAGAAAGATATACCCAGAGCAGCCGATACCAGAACAAACTCTGGCAAAGAGGACAGAGGAATCCTCGGATAAGATCTGGTACATGGGATTTCCAGTGGTGGACATTGCTAAGGAAAATCATTACTCCTTGCAAATAGAAAGGGAAGAGGTAAATTCTTCTGGAGAAGAGAGGGCCCATTCTGTTGCAATAGGAAGGAGTCCCTCTGATGAAGTACTGTCAAAGGAAGAGCCTGCTACGGTATTATGTGAGCCTCATTTAAGTAAACATTTCCTTCCAAAAATAGAAATCACGGAAAAAGTCCTTACTGAAAAACTTCCAGTAAAGGAAGGTTCCTTTGCAGAAATAAAGTTGTCAAAGATGGACACGAGGGAGAATTCTCCTTTTGAAGAGGGCTCAAGGAAACATTCTCAGGTGGAGATGAACATAGAGAAAGGAAAACTACAGAAAGACCTCTTCAATCAAGAGATCATTCATGAACTGGCTACTGAAAAAGTTCCTCTAAATGGAGATTATCCTCAATCGGAGCGCACTGTTAACCCGCCATCGGACGCGCGTTTTCCCTTACCCCTTATTCAGTAAGGGGCCGAAAACGCACGTCCAATCCCCCGAACCTAATAGCGCCCGCAACATGCAAATGCATGTTGATGACCCTATTAGGTATTCCTGCGTGATTCAGAAAAAAAAATGCGCAGCCAAGCCGCACATTTTGCTTTCAGAAATTAGCGCCTACCCAAAGGTAGGCGCTAATTTCTTCGGGCACCAGGAAAGTGCACAGAAAAGCAGTAAAAACTGCTTTTCTGTGCACCCTCTGACTTAATATCATGGCGATATTAAGTCGGAGGTCCCGAAACTTTCCAAAAGTAAAAAAAAAACAAAAACATTTGAAGTCGGCCCGCGGCTGTTGGGTCAAAAACTGGACGCTCAATTTTGCCGGCGTCCAGTTTCCGAGCCTGTGGCTGTCAGCGGGCTTGAGAACCGACGCCGGCAAAATTGAGCGTTGGCTGTCAAACCCGCTGACAGCCACCACTCCGATCCAAAAGGAGGCGCTAGGGACGCGCTAGTGTCCCTAGCGCCTCCTTTTACCTGGTTTTACCGCCGGGCCTAATTAGCATACTGAATCGCGCGCAAAGGAGAGTGGCCTGTTCGCCCGCTCTCCCGCGGACTTTAATGAATCGGCCCGTAAGTTGGTAGCTGTATAGATGGGAGATCCCAGCAGGCAGAAGTAGTTGAATACAGGCACCGAGGCAGGGAGAGCAGGCCCTCAAGGAGAGAGTACCTGATCCCTGATAGGCACCTGAAAGAAAGCAAAGAGCCCCTGAGGAGCTGGTACCCAGGTTAGAGAATTACCCCAAAGGGCAGAGAGAGCTTCCAGCGGCAGCAGGGAAGCGGTAGAGTAGCTTAAACCGGACAAGTCTACTTCTTGCTAACTTGAATTGTTAGCAAATGAAGGGCAGGCTAAATACCCGAATGGCATGACGTCACTCAAGGGGGCCGCCCCTGAGGTTCTCGCTATGACGTGGATAAAGAAATGGGTGGCGTGCACCCTAGGAGGCCCTCAGGAGAAACATGGCGGATAGCCTTGCCATTGCCATTACAGGGACGCTGGAGAGAGCGGCATGCAGACGCGGCATAGCCATCTTCCCAAGGCTAGCAGGGAAAGCAGAGAGAAAGGTGAGGCACAGAGGTCGAAGCTGTCTGAGACCGATGGACGCAACAAGTTGGCTATCACAGTATAGCGTTTCAGGGTTCCTATCCCCAGCTCTCAGTGGAAGTTGTCAGCTGATTGGGACAGTCATAGCCCATGCTGTCATTGTCCATGCTGGAACCTAAGAATTGCTGGAAACTGTTAGTTTACTATATCCATGATAACCCAAGTGCTTCAAGCTAACCTAATAGGACAGTTGTTGCAGTTGTGATTCCAATCAGAGAGTGGCAGTTGAGAGAGACAGAACAGAAGGGTTTTTAATGCCCCAGCTGTACCAGAACCTGCTCAGAAAGTTTAAAAAGTAGTAGAAAGCACAGATAGAAAGGCACACACCAGAGAATGTGTGAGTATTGTGTGAGTGCATACAGAGAGTTTTAGTAGTGGTGAAGTCAGTATATTCCATGTAAAAGTCAGGATAAAGACACGATAGAAAATGCATGTGCTATCTGAATCTGATAAGTGTGATTGTGAAGTGAATTTCTGTTCACACATCCAGTTATACTATTGTGCATATCCCTGCTATATCTCTGTTTCTCTGATATGAAGGGGAACAGGAGATATTAAAGCCCATGAGAGAAGATGTGGTAGGCCTGATTGACAAACTGAAGAGTAGTAAATCACCTGGACCGGATGGTATACACCCCAGAGTTCTGAAGGAACTAAAAAATGACATTTCAGACCTATTAGTAAAAATTTGTAACCTATCATTAAAATCATCCATTGTACCTGAAGACTGGAGGATAGCAAATGTAACCCCAATATTTAAAAAGGGCTCCAGGGGCGATCCGGGAAACTACAGACCGGTTAGCCTGACTTCAGTGCCAGGAACAATAGTGGAAAGTGTTCTAAACATAAAAATCACAGATCATATAGAAAGACATGGTTTAATGGAACAAAGTCAGCATGGCTTTACCCAGGGCAAGTCTTGCCTCACAAATCTGTTTCATTTTTTTGAAGGAGTTAATAAACATGTGGATAAAGGTGAACCGGTAGATATAGTATACTTGAATTTTCAGAAGGCTTTTGACAAAGTTCCTCATGAGAGGCTTCTAGGAAAAGTAAAAAGTCATGGGATAGGTGGCGATGTCCTTTCATGGATTGCAAACTGGCTAAAAGACAGGAAACAGAGAGTAGAATTACATGGACAATTTTCTCAGTGGAAGGGAGTGGACAGTGGAGTGCCTCAGGGATCTGTATAGGGACCCTTACTTTTCAATATATTTATAAATGATCTGGAAAGAAATACGACGAGTGAGATAATCAAATTTGCAGATGACACAAAATTGTTCAGAGTAGTTAAATCACAAGCAGATTGTGATAAATTGCAGGAAGACCTTGTGAGACTGGAAAATTGGGCATCCAAATGGCAGATGAAATTTAATGTGGATAAGTGCAAGGTGATGCATATAGGGAAAAATAACCCATGCTATAATTACACAATGTTGGGTTCCATATTAGGTGCTACAACCCAAGAAAGAGATCTAGGTGTCATAGTGGATAACACATTGAAATTGTCGGTTCAGTGTGCTGCGGCAGTCAAAAAAGCAAACAGAATGTTGGGAATTATTAGAAAGAGAATGGTGAATGAAACGGAAAGTGTCATAATGCCCCTGTATCGCTCCATGGTGAGATCGCACCTTGAATACTGTGTACAATTCTGGTCGCCGCATCTCAAAAAAGATATAATTGCGATGGAGACGGTACAGAGAAGGGCTACCAAAATGATAAGGGGAATGGAACAGCTCCCCTATGAGGAAAGACTAAAGAGGTTAGGACTTTTCAGCTTGGAGAAGAGACGGCTGAGGGGGGATATGATATAGATGTTTAAAATCATGAGAGGTCTAGAACGGGTAGATGTAAATCGGTTATTTACTCTTTCGGATAGTAGAAAGACTAGGGGGCACTCCATGAAGTTAGCATGGGGCACATTTAAAACTAATCGAAGAAAGTTCTTTTTTACTCAACGCAGAATTAAACTCTGGAATTTGTTGCCAGAGGATGTGGTTAGTGCAGTTAGTATAGCTGTGTTTAAAAAAGGATTGGATAAGTTCTTGGAGGAGAAGTCCATTACCTGCTATTAAGTTCACTTAGGGGTAGATTTTAAAAGAAGCGCGATCAGCCTACTTTTGCTTGCGCATCAGACTCAAGCAAAAGTACGCTGGATTTTAGTAGATACGCGCGGAGCCGCGCGTATCCACTAAAATCCTGGATCGGCGCGCGCAAGGCTATTGATTTTGTATAGCCTGCGCGCGCCGAGCCGCGCTGCCTCCCCCCGTTCCCTCCAAGGCCGCTCCGAAATCGGAGCGGCCTTGGAGGGAACTTTCCTTTGCCCTCCCCTCACCTTCCCCTCCCTTCCCCTACCTAACCCACCCGCCCAGCCCTGTCTACACCCCCCGCTTACCTTTGTCGGGGGATTTACGCCTCCCGGAGGGAGACGTAAATCCCCGCGCGCCAGCGGGCCTGCTGCGCGCCGGGCCGTGACCTGGGGGCGGGTACGGAGGGCGCGGCCACGCCCCCGGGCCGTAGCCACGCCCCGTACCCGCCCCCAAAACGCTGCCGACACGCCCCCGGAACGCCGCGACGACCGGGCCCGCCCCCCGACACGCCCCCCTCCGAGAACCCCGGGACTTACGCGAGTCCCGGGGCTCTGCGCGCGCCGGGAGGCCTATGTAAAATAGGCTTCCCGGCGCGCAGGGCCCTGCTCGCCTAAATCCGCCCGGTTTTGGGCGGATTTAGGCGAGCAGGGCTCTGAAAATCTACCCCTTAGAGAATAGCCACTGCCATTAGCAATGGTAACATGGAATAGACTTAGTTTTTGGGTACTTGCCAGGTTCTTATGGCCTGGATTGGCCACTGTTGGAAACAGGATGCTGGGCTTGATGGACCCTTGGTCTGACCCAGAATGGCATTTTCTTATGTTCTTAAGTTTATCTCCTGAGAGAACCTCTACTATGTGATAACTGGATTCTTGGTGAATGGAGAGACAGACAGCCTCAGTAATCTGGGACAAGGTGTCTGGCAAACTAATATTGGGTTTAAGGATCAATTCTCCTAAACTGCTGGTCAAGTTGCTGGTAAGGTAAATGAGTACCAGAACTGCACTATAAGAGCTGTACTGATAAAAAAAAAAAATTCAGTATTTCAAAACAGCATCTCCCACCTAATGTGAGAATATTACTCTAATATCAAGAAACAATTCAAACTCTGGAAACAGATTAGTGCTCAGAGTTTAACAGACAGAACTGTGAGTATGCTAAGAAAAAAACAGATATAAGTGCAGTGGTGTGATATCATATCTGTACTACAGAGCAGAGTGTAAAGCTATAATTAATCCTAAAAGGGTTATAAGAACTGACTCAGCCTTATATTATTTAAATACCTGGTCTTTAAAAAGTGACCTGTAGTAAGTGTATGAATACAAAGGGAGAGAGTGAGAGTGTGTAATTTCTATTCAATACATGTAAGAAACCGCAAGTCCTCTGTGCACAGATAGTGAGAGGGAAATTTAATTAATTAATGAATTCCAGAGCTTAACTATGCGCTGAGTAAAAAAGAATTTCTTCGATTTGTTTTAAATGAGCTACTTGCTAACTTCATGGAGTGCCCCCTGGTCCTTCTATTATCTGAAAGAGTAAATAACCAATTTACATTAACTTGTTCATGTCCTTTCATTATTTTGTAGACTTCTATCATACCGCCCCCCCCCCCCCCAGTCATTTCTTCTCCAAACTGAACATCCCTAACTTCTTTAGCCTTTCCTCATAGGGCAGTCGTTCCATGCCCCTTATCATTTTGGTCACCCTTATCTACACTTTCTCCAGTGCAGCTATATCCTTTTTGAGATGCGGTGACCAGAATTGTACACAGTATTCAAGGTGCAGTTTCACCATGGCATTATGACATCCTCCATTTTATTTCCAATTCCCTTCTTAATAATTCCTAACATTATGCTTGTTTGATCACCACAGCGCACTGAGCCGACAATTTCAATGTATTCTCCACTATGACACCTAGATCTCTTTCCTGGGTGGTAACTCCTAAGATAGAACCTAACATTGTGTAAATACAACAAAGGTTATTTTTCCCTATATGCATCACTTTTGCACTTTTCCACATTAAATTTCATCTGCCACCTGGAAGCTTAATCTTCCAGTCTTGCAAGGTCCTCCTGCAATTCATCACAATCTGCTTGAGATTTAACTACTCTGCATAATTTAGTGACATCCGCACATATGATCACCTCACTCTTTGTACCCCTTTTCAGACCATTTATAAATATATTAAAAAGCACCGGTCCAAGTACAGATCCCTGAGGCACTCCACTGTTTACCTTTTTCCACTGTGAAAACAAACCATTTAATCCTACTCTGTTTCCTGTCTTTTAACCAGTTTACAATCCACAAAAGGACATCACCTCCTATCCCATTACTTTTTAGTTTTCTTAGAAGCCTTTCATGCGGAACTTTGTTGAACACCTTCTGAAAATCCAAATACACCACATCTACTGGTTCACCTTTGTCCACATGTTTATTTACCCGTTCAAAAAAATGTAGGAGATTTGTGAGGCAAGACTTCCCTTAGGTAAATCCATGTTGGCTATGTCCCATCAAATTATGTCTATCTAAATGTTTTGTGATTTTATTCTTTATAATAGTTTCCACAATTTTTCCCGGCACTAAAGTCAGGCTCACTGTTCTATAATTCCCGGATCACCCCTGGATCCCTTTTTAAATATAGGGGTTACATTGTTCATCTTCCAATCTTCAGGTACTTCGGATAATTTTAATGATAGGTTACAAATTAATTGAAATAGGTCTGAAATTTCATTTTTTAGTTCTTTCAGAACCCTGGGGTGTATATCATCCGGTCCAGGTGATTTCCTACTCTTCAGTTTGTCAATCAGACCTATCTGGAACCTGGCTGGACAATATTAACTGATTATTGTAAAATATTCTGGGACCCAGTTCAAAGTCACTGATCTGAACATGTCTCCTACACAAAATCTATATTTTGGGACTAGTAGGATTTCATTTACTGATTTGACCTTCTCTGGTGTGTCATTACTTTTCTTGTATACAGGACATACCCTATAGTCCTGAGGCTTATATATTGTGGTTGAAATATTTTATGGTAACAAAATTTGTACTTTTACATATTTTAAAAGGATAGATTACTACAGTTTTTGTGTGGAAAGTCCACTGGACCACCATCTCCTCCATCCCTTTCCCCCATTTATTTATTTATCGAGTTTTATATACCGTCATTTGGTTTCACCATCACAACGGTTTACAAAGTTTTGATGTTTAACAGATTTTCCAAAAGATTCATGCGATTGTTAACATAGATATTGTATGCTTTATAAACGTAGTTCAGATGTCAAAACTATACAGGTTCAGTTATGTGTTCTATTACGTGCTTGCATTGGTTCCAGATGTTTGCATAGGGCCAGTAGGAGGGAAGTAATATCTGAGAGTCATTGGGTGTTTTGATAGGTTTTGGAAAACATCCAGGTTCTTAGTTCTTTTTTGAAAGTTTTTAAATTTTTCTGTGTTCTAAGTTTGGTTGGGAGAGTGTTCCAGAGTTTGGGACTTCCTAGGGATATGGCTCTCTTACGAGTTGAAGTAAGTTGTTTGGAACAAGCAGGTGGAATCTTTAATAGACCTTTGTTAGCTGAGCGAAGATTTCTGTTTGGAGAGTGTAATTTTATAGATGTACTTAGCCAGTTTGTTTGTTTTTCGTATATTTTTTTGTATAATATGGATAGTATTTTGTATTCTATCCTGAATTTTATTGGGAGCCAGTGTAGTGATATAAGTGTTGGAGTAATGTGATTGTGTTTTTTAGTTCTAGTGAGTATTCTGGTACTGTGTTTTGGAGGATTTGGAGAGGTCAGATGGTGGTAGGGGTAAGTTGAACAGCAGGGAGTTGCAGTAATCCAGGTTGGAGAAGATGAGTAGCTGAAGGACTGTTCTGAAGTCTTTGGGGGAAAGGAAAGGTTTTAGATGACGTAGGGTTAGGAGTTTGTAATATCCGTCTTTGATTTTAGAAGTGATATGGTTCTTGAAGGATAGTTCATTGTCAATTATGACTCCTAGGTTGCAGGCATGAGGGACAGTGACCCCATGACCCCAAAAGCTTGCATGCTGCTGGTACTACAGAAAACAAATGTCCCAGATTCGTCCATCAGAAATCTGGTAGCCTGCTATATCTCAACTGCATTGGTTTCCAATAAGCAATGTCCAGACACTCAGAAGCCTGAGAAAGAGGTTGCATGGGAGACAATGGTTTGCACAGGGCAGCAAAAGAGGTAGCACTGGCCCTGGGTCCTCACTGCGTAAGTTCTGGGAGATAATACTGTTATGGTATTCTAGGTTTGCTCTATAGGTTATGAGAGGTTTTGTATTACTTTATAATGTGCCTGGCAGTGGAGAGAGTTTGTGTTGCTATTATTAAAGTGATACCAGAATTTGAATATTCATTTAAAGTTTTATGTTTAAAAGTATGATCAATTATGTATTGTTATAGGCTCATTCTCAGAGGGATGGGAGAAGGATGATGATTAGTTCTATTGTTGCCAAAGTTTTGGCGGGGTCCCTATTGATCCAATCCCCGAGTCTGCTAAATAGCAAATAACACCTCTAGGAAGACTCAGCAGTGTGCTCACTTAAGAGAAAAGCAGCATAGGAAGGGGATTAGAGAGAGAAACTGCTGGGGACAGGATAGGTCCTAAGGCAGGGATGGCAAATTCTGGATCCGAGGACCAAAAATAGGCCTGGTTTTCAGGATATCCACAATGAATATGGACGAAATAAAGTTGCATATAATAGAGGCAGTGAGTGAATGCAGATCTATCTCATGCATATTCATTTTGGATATCTTGAAAATCTGGCCTGTTTGTGACTCTTGAGGACTGGAGTTAGCCACCCCTGTACTAAGGGAAAGGGGGAGGGGGGTTGAGACTTGAGAGAGAGACTGCTGGAGATGAGCAGGAATTGGGAGAGAGACTACTGAGGACAGAATAGGAGATAAGAACATAAGAACATGCCTTACTGGGTCAGACCAAGGGTCCATCAAGCCCAGCATCCTGTTTCCAACAGTGGCCAAACCAGGCCATAAGAACCTGGCAAGTACCCAAAAACTAAGTCTATTCCATGTTACCGTTGCTAGTAATAGCAGTGGCTATTTTCTAAGTCAACTTAATAGCAGGTAATGGACTTCTCCTCCAAGAACTTATCCAATCTTTTTTAAACACAGCTATACTAACTGCACTAACCACATCCTCTGCCAACAAATTCCAGAGTTTAATTGTGCATTGAGTAAAAAAGAACTTTCTCCGATTAGTTTTAAATGTGCCACATGCTAACTTCATGGATTGCCCCCTAGTCCTTCTATTATCTGAAAGAGTAAAAAACAGATTCACATCTACCCGTTCTAGACCTCTCATGATTTTAAACACCTCTATCGTATCCCCCCTCAGGCCGACTCTTCTCCAAGCTGAAAAGTCCTAACCTCTTTAGTCTTTCCTCATAGGGGAGCTGTTCCATTCCCCTTATCATTTTGGTAGCCCTTCTCTGTACCTTCTCCATCGCAATTATATCTTTTTTGAGATGCGGTGACCAGAATTGTACATAGTATTCAAGGTGCGGTCTCACCATGGAGTGATACAGAGGCATTATGTCATTTTTCGTTTTATTCACCATTCCCTTTCTAATAATTCCCAACATTCTGTTTGCTTTTTGACTGCTGCAGCACACTGAACCGACGATTTCAATGTGTTATCCACTATGACGCCTAGATCTCTTTCTTGGGTTGTAGCACCTAATATGGAACCCAACATTGTGTAATTATAGCATGGATTATTTTTCCCTATATGCATCACCTTGCACTTATCCACATTAAATTTCATCTGCCATTTTGATGCCCAATTTTCCAGTCTCACAAGGTCTTCCTGCAATTTATCACAATCTGCTTGTGATTTAACTACTCTGAACAATTTTGTGTCATCTGCAAATTTGATTATCTCACTTGTCGTATTTCTTTCCAGATCATTTATAAACATATTGAAAAGTAAGGGTCCCAATACAGATCCCTGAGGCACTCCACTGCCCACTCCCTTCCACTGAGAAAATTGTCCATTTAATCCTACTCTCTGTTTCCTTTTAGCCAGTTTGCAATCCATGAAAGACATTACCATCTATCCCATGACTTTTTAATTTTCCTAGAAGCCTCTCATGAGGAACTTTGTCAAACGCCTTCTGAAAACCCAAGTATACTTCATCTACCGGTTCACCTTTATCCACATGTTTAACAACAACTCCTTCAAAAAAGTGAAGCAAATTTGTGAGGCAAGATGAGAGATGGGCAGATGGGAGTCATCTCATCACCCCACCTTGTCCTAGCAGTCTCTCTTTCAAGTCCTCATCTCCAGAAGTCTCTCTCTCTCTTAAAGGGGAAGAGTGGGATATTGTGGCAGAGACTGCTGTGGGAGAAAGGTTTATTGATAACAGTATAATTAGCATGCTCACAACCTTCTGCCTAATGCCCATCCCGGTTAACCTTTGGCCCTGCCAAAATATCAGTTCTGGCTACACCACTGGGATGCACTCAGAGATAAGTGATTTCACCTTTACCAACCCCTTTCCTTGCATGCTGAGCCATTGGGTTCAGGGGCCAGCAGGGCTTAAGCATGGTCCAAATGAATGAAGGGGATACAAGGACAGACCAAAGGTCAGGGCAGACAACATTCAGGCAGAGATGGATATCAAGCAGAGATCAGGGCTGGCAGCATAACAAGCGAAGGTGAAGTACGAGAGATCAGTCCAGAGGAAAATAAGGGCTAAAACATGGAGTGGGAGCAAGAGACGGCAAGGTAGGAAACAGGAACTGGAACAGGCAAGGCGGAGAGAGGAATGGGGCCAGGGAGCCAAGGCAAGAGCAGGAACTACGACAGAAGGAAAGGCTGAAACAGGAACTGGAAGCAAAGGCAGGATCAGGAGAAGCAACATGCATTGCAGAGCAAGAGGACCTGTTGCTGAGGCACTGTTTGGTCACAAAGGTCTTCTTTATTTACTCATGCAGGATGTGATGTCAGCAGCCAGCACCACAGTAAGACCTGACGGGAAGACCTATAAAAGGAGTTCAGATCTACAGGAATTTCAATCATGTTCTTTGAATGCAGCATGATACCGGAGGAGCTTCAGATTAGAGACAAGGGGTGTTACAAGTAGGTGGTGATCAACAGTGTCAAGAGCAGCTAATTCTCACTTCTGATGCTTCCCCATTTGTTATTACCCTCTTGAGAACTCTTGGGAGGCCCCATTGCTTTCTTCTTTGGATCTTTAAGATCAGCTAAAATGAATCATGGCTAAGTTGACAAGGAAGTGCTCACAATCAGTGCTGGTACAAAGAAATTCATTGACACTGATCACAAGCTGTTATTGAGTGTTTGCGCCAGATTCTGTTCTCTGCACGCCCATCCCCTCTCAGCCCAATTCTAGCACTCTCACAGCCAACAAAAAGCACTAATCACAACTAGAAATGTCATTTTATTATTCATAAATGATATCCCTAGTTGTGATTAGAGCTTTGTCAACTTTTTGCAATACATGGATTGCCTGATACTATTCTTTCGGACAATGGACCCAGCACCTTTCCACTCAGCAGCCAAACAGAGGCAAGCCAACCAGATGGTCAGGATGACAAAAGATGCATTGAGATAGATTATTGGCAACTGGAATTGATGCCTTACAAGGTACTAGCATTTGCAGAAGTCCAGCTGAACTTTTACAACCAAATTTTCAAACCCCCTCCCCCACACACACACGTAAAATCTGGGGGTTACGTGCGCGGCTGGGCCTTGCATGCGCCATGCACATTTTAGAATACAAACTAAAGATTTCGATGGAAAAATGTGTGCAATGTTCCAATAACTTGGGATTGCTGATTTAGTCCAATGCTATATCAAGGTACAAATTTTATCGCAATGATAGGAAGGAGCAACTTGGTGGGGGAGTGGGGCTTTATGTCTGGGGTGGCATACAGTCTAACAGGATAAAGATCCTGCAAGAGACTAAATGCACAATAGAATCTTTATGGGTAGAAATCCCATGTGTGATAGGAAAGAGTAAAGCAATAGGAGTATACTACGGCCCACCTGGCCAAAATGATAAAACAGATGATGAAATGCTAAGAAAAATTAATGAAGCTAACCAAATTGGTAGTGCAGTAATGATGGGGAATTTTAATTACCACCAAAACACAACAGGGCATCCGCTGCACTTCAGCCAATAGTATCCCAATGAAAGTGCAGACCTTCTATATTGAGTCCCAATCAATCTGATTCAATGACAGATTTGAAAGTCAATTTCTTTTATTGTTTAGTACGGCAACTCCACTGACTTACAGTACAGACATCTTATAAGCGTCCCCCAACACGGTCCCGTGTTTCGCCAAGGGCTGCATCGGGAGGGAACACGCGTTTCACAAGTAAAGCTGTAAAAGAACATAAAGGATCAGGACAAAACAATAGACTTAATGCCAACAGGAACTTCAAAACATATCAAATATATACAGGTTCAACCTACCTGAGTGCAGAAAATTTTAAACTTGGCAGGGAGTGCATAGAACCTTAGAACAGACAGGTATTTGAACCCAACAGAGTTGGCGCGAATGCAGGTGAACCGGTCATGTGGTTCCGGGGGGCCAATCAAAAGAGCCCCCATCCCTGAAGCGTAACTAGCAGTCAAATCAACGGGTGTCACTCAAAGCCCCAATAGTTACGTGAATAAATACCATTCCAACTCTCGATTTAAACCCTTAGGGATCACCGTGTCTAATAAGAAGATTCACCTTTGTTCTCTCCGACTGAGTTATTCAGCATAGTTTCCGCCCCGGGGGGATCGTGGAACCACTTCAATTACAAAGAAGAAGAGGTCAGAAATGGTGTGCGAGTGCTGGGCCCAGTGCTCCACCAGGGGTTCAATTTCTCGGGCATTCCGAATATTGGAACAATGCTCAATCATACGCATTTTAACCATTCTTGACGTTTTCCCAACGTTCAGCAGAGGACATGGACACTTAATGATATATACAACTCCATGTGTGGTGCAATCAGAAACAGATCTTAAGGAAAAATAATTTTGTGTAACCGGGTGTGTGAATGACGAAAGGGGTGCCGTATGACTGCAAATAGAACAATTACCACAGGGTTTATGTATAGCTGAAGATATGGAGACCACACTAGTTGAATTAGAGTCCGCATGAATTAGCCTATCGCGCTCCTGGTTGAGCACTGGGCCCAGCACTCGCACACCATTTCTGACCTCTTCTTCTTTGTAATTGAAGTGGTTCCACGATCCCCCCCGGGGCGGAAACTATGCTGAACTACCAATACAACCCCAAAGCCCATAACTACCAATACAACCCCAAAGCCCTATTCACATTTGTAGCTGTCCTCACCAAAATATCACTCCCCACCCCCACCATGATGAGGACTCCAAAATTAAATGTGAAGAACTCGCCCGGTTCTTCCATGACAAAATTGCAAAAATACTGATACACTTCCCTATACCCACCCCCCTCCCACACTATCCTCCTATGAATCACATCACCATCCTAGACTCTCTTGACACAACATCCGCCTCAGAAATTGAATCCGTTCTAAAGAAACTAAAGCCCTCCTCACACCCTTCCGACACCATCCCCAACAAATCCCTTTTATCTATCCCAAGTACTATCGCCAAGCCCCTGGTTGAGATAATCAACTCCTTTTCCCGCGGCAAAGTCCCTCAATCATTAAAGCAGGCAGTAGTAAAACCAATCCTAAAAAAAACCCAATCTCGACCCCACTGACTCATCCAATTATTGGCCCATATCCAACCTACCCTTCCTCGCCAAAGTAAAGGAAAAATTTGTCAACACCCAGCTCACAGAACACCTAGGAAACCACAACATCTTATTCATCTCACAATTTGGTTTACGTAAGTTCTTCAGTACGGAAACCCTCCTACTCTCCCTCACAGACACCATACTCAAAGGACTAGACTATGGCCACTCCTACATACTCGCCCTACTTGACATCTCCTCCGCCTTCGATACCATTAACCACAACATCCTACTCAGCCGCCTCACAGAAATTGGCATTTCAGGAACAGCCCTACATTGGTTCAATGTATCTTGAAGACAGACAATACATAGTGAAGATTGGAAACTCAGAATCCTCACCCGCCTAATTTAACCACGGCGTTTCCCAAGATTCCTCCCTCTCATCCACCCTCTTCAACATTTACCTCCTGCCCCTCTGCCAACTTCTTTCAGACCTCATCCTCCCCCACTTCATCTATGCGGACGATGTCCAAATCCTCATTCCTATCCAAGAATCTCTCTCCAAATCTCTCAAGACTTGGGAAAACTGCCACAATGAAATAAACCGCCTTCTCACCAACCTTTACCTTGCCCTTAACACAGCAAAAACCGAGCTCATCATAATCTCGACACTCAATAACACAGCACACTCACCCATTAACAGCCCCCTCCCCCCCTCGACCTCCTTCCAGCAAAATGCACACAACCTTGGTATAACCATCAATAACCATATGAACCTAAAAAAAATTTATCAACGCAACCCTGAAAGACTGCTTCGTCAAACTCCATGTCCTTAAAAAACTGAAACCCCTCCTTCATCTTCACGATTTCCGCACAGTTCTTCAAGCCACAATCTTCTCAAAAATCAACTACTGCAACTCCCTGCTTCTAGGCCTCCCCACCTCAACCCTTAAACCATTCCAAATGCTGCAAAATGCCGCCACTAGAATACTAACTAATACCCGCAAAACAGAACATATCACCCCTATCCTCAAAGAACTCCACTGGCTCCCTATATCCTTTCGAATCCTATACAAGACTTTTTCTATTATACACAAAACCATACACAATTGTAACATACATTGGCTTGACAACAACCTTTGCTTCTCTACTCCAAATCGCCCAACTAGATCAGCATATCTAGGAACCCTGCACAACCCCTCTCCTAAAATCGTCCGCCTTAACTCAACTAAAGAGCGGGCCCTCTTGATTGCAGGACCCACCCTCTGGAACACCATGCCCCCAGACCTTCGACTAGAGCCATCCACCCAAAACTTTAAAAAAAAAAAGCTAAAAACCTGGCTCTTTAAGCAAGCTTTCCCTGAATAACTTGCACCCCCCACACACCCACCCAATTTCATAAACAAGCACTCCCCATACACCATCTCCCCCCCTCCACCATAGCCACACACCCCTCCCTCGTCCAACATATATGCTCTAATAATGTCCTGTACCTACTCCATTAATGCCCTGTTTATGCCCGAGTAATGCACCTGCTTTATTAATGATGTGTATTATATACTCCCTCTCCGCTTTACCTCTATGGTTATGCCCAAGTAATACACTTGTCTATTAAAGATATGTATATATACCCCCTCCCAGCTTCACCTCAATCTGCATCCTGAATAATATGCATTATATATTCCCCCTTTTCCTACCTTCTGTATGCTATAATATGCTGTATATACTATAATAATGCTCTCTATTCACCCTTGTAATGTACTTGCTCTAATATTGTTCTGAATATATATCTCCTACCATCATTGCCCCACTCCGTCTCCCTGAATAATGTACATTATATTTTTCCTCTTATCCTACCCTCTATATGATATATGCTGTATATATATCCCCTACCATCATTGCCCCATCTGCATCCCTGAATAATGTACATTATATTTTTCCTCTCATCCTACCCCCTGTATGCTATAATAACGTATACATTTCACCCCCTGCCATCCTTATGCTCTAACAGCTCACTCTACTTATTACCCTTGCCCTTCCCTATATTGTATTTCTCCCTCTTCCTTGCCCCCCCAGCCTTCTCCCTTACCCTCTATACCATTCCCCCTCTCCTCCTCTCTTCGTACCCCCAGACTTCTCCCTCTTCTCCTGCATTAATTCCCGCTATTCTCTATCAAGCTTACCCTTCCTCCCCTATAACATTTGTTCCCTCCTCCTCCAATTCTTCTTCTCCCTCTCCTACTCCCCAGTCAAGTTCATTGTTAATCAAATATGTTACTCCCTCCAATTTCCAAGTTTTGTCGCACCCTGTTCTTTGTACCACGTTCAAGTTCTCTGTAAACAGATATGATGTACCCACGAATACCGGTCTAAAAAAGCTTTTAAATAAATAGAATAAATTAAAGCTTTATGAAACAATTGGTTCAGGAACTAATGAGAGAGGGAGCTATTTTAGATCTAATTCTTAGTGGGGAGCAGGATTTGGTGAGAAAGGAAATGATGATGTGGCTTCCTGGCCAGGATACTATCAAGCTAGGGTGAGAGAACACCTAAGTAATCTCATCTTAGTTTGACTTTCCTCACTCCAAATCACGTTAAATCTTCACAGAGGTCTACTGTGCTGTTTGTATGTCTCACTCTACATGTAAAACTGGCCCCAAAACCCTAAAACACCACCTAAACCTCACCTCTAGTTACTAGCTGGCCCTTTTATAGTGATTTACCTAGTTGACTAATATGAAAGTCTCTCTCTTTCTCTACGTGAAAATTATCGCATTTTGATGAATATAGAGGTAATTAATTAAAAATCCAATACAGAAAACAGTTATTCTCAAAGATGCAGAACTATTAATATTTTTTAACTGAATTACACTAGAAGTACACTGCAATAGATCTTAAGGTCATCCCTTCCATTTTTACTCCCCTAAACCTGAGCCCTGCCCCTCATACTTAGTCTTTTTACTCGATTCCTCTCAAGCCTGAACCCCTCCACCCTCTACTGTCTCTCTCCCTAACCCCAGGGGTTCAACTTCCTCCACTATCTCCAGCCACCACCTTCCCAACCTAGCATGACAACCTCTCCTCTCCTCCTATTGACCTCCTCTGTTCTCCATCCTGCCTGATTTAATTTTTTTAATTTGATTTAGTAAAATTTATGCTGCTTGCTCTCTGTCTCCTCTGTGCTCTCTCCCCCCCCCCCCCCCCCCCCCCCCCCGGGGCCTGATTCCTTACTAAAGCTGTCTTCCCACCCCCACCTCCCCAGAGCAAAGCCCTGAGCTATACACTCTTGCTTTCTCCCTTCCCCCTCCTCCCAGGCCTGACCCACTCCACACTCTCCCTTCTAGTCCCCCAAAGGCCCGATTCCTTCCATGATCTCCCCCTCTCTCTCTCGATCACCCCATAAAGCAGGGATGGCCAATTTCAGTCATCGAGAGTCACAAAAAGGACTGGTTTTCAGGATCTCCACAATGAATATGTATGAAATAGATTTGCATACAATGGAGGCAGTGCATGCAAATCTATCTTATGCATATTCATTGTGGATATCCTAAAAACCAGTCCTGCTTGTGGCTCTCAAGGACTGGAATTGGCCAACCCTGCCCTAAGAAAAAGAGCCCCTCTGCTCTTTTTCTCTCCCTGTAACTCGTAGGCCTGCCCCCTCTGCTCTCTCAACAAAGTCATACTCACTGTTGTATGCTGAAGCTGCCATGGTAATGGTCAACTCTGATATTGCCAGCTCCCTCTAGCCTCATGCAGCTGATACTGCCCTTCTCAACTATTGGTGTAGTGGATGCTGAACCAAAAACCATCTACGGCTTTCACATGCACCCTGTCCCTCCAACCTGCTTGGCTCAATGCTGACTTCTTACAGCCCCCTTCCTTCTGGTGCGCATAGTTCACACTCACACTGCTTTCCT
Source organism: Rhinatrema bivittatum (assembly GCF_901001135.1). NCBI lineage: Eukaryota > Metazoa > Chordata > Amphibia > Gymnophiona > Rhinatrematidae > Rhinatrema > Rhinatrema bivittatum. The sequence goes on from NC_042620.1 coordinate 215,187,041, forward strand.
GCCACTGCATGGGCAACGCCAAGCAGCTATACCTAGATTGTTGTCCACCCACCAACCCACAGTCCAAATCTGCAAACAATGTCAAAATTCTGTGCAGGAGGGGAATATTGCACAAATTCTGCATGGCATAATTGTGCAGAATTCCCCAGTAAGTAGTTCTACAATCATAGTATTAGAGCACATTGCTGTTTAGGCTGACTGGATCTGACAGTAGGAGATGTGTGTTAAATGTTATTTCACAACAGGAAACAGCTAGCTACCATTACATGCATTGCCATAATAGTGTATACTACAGGTCTCATTCTCATAATGCTGCATAAAATTCAAAACTAAAAACACTTTTTTTTTTTTTAGGGGAATTACAGTCCTACTGATGTTACAATGGTTATATCGTTCAGTCAGCTGTTAAAAAACAAACAAACAAACAAGGCAGAACCATACTCCTGGGCTGTGTAATGTACTTTATGGTTGACTGATCAGTTGAGGGCATGATTCTTTGACCCTGTGCAGTATGAAGTTTTAGATGGGATACAACTCACAACTACTTTTGTAGATGGAAAGAAACAGGCCAGGGCAAGCAGATTATGAAAAAATAAATAAATAAAATAATCCACAAATTTAGTGACATCCACTTAAAATTTATTTACTGAAACTAAAGGTGCTACAATGCTTTCTGTCCACTTAACAGGAATTAACCTCATCTAGACATTTCTAAATCAGCAACAAATACAAAAATCAAGCAAAAGTTTCATCTTTTTATTAAGACAATCCCACAAATGGAAAATGAAAACATTCTACATTACAAGTGACTCAAAAAAAATCATGATAAAAGTCTTTCCAAATTTACATTTGTACAGTACAAAAACTACCATCTCATTGCATATAAATATTACATTTGGTCTGCCATCATCGTGTGGCATTAAAAATCCCTGAAGTATTCTTTTAAAGGGACCTGAGATAATGGATGTGAGCCTATGGATACTGCGTCCCCTAAAATCCATTCTGAAACTAGAGTTACCAGATCAACTAGTGGGGGTATGTTTGTTGGTGTTTTTAACCAGCAAGAACATATAGAAATGTAGGAGTTTATACAGCTTTACAATAACATCTATTCTAATCTTCCCTTGGATTGTAACGTATCTACTACTGTTTTATATCTGAGGTATAGAATGCACAGTCTGCACTAAATTTAAAAAAAAAAGAAATAGAGAATTTAAAACGATTAGTTTGTGGCTACAGATCACATTTAATCATTCTTAAAGAGAACAGTCAAAGTATAAATACACCATCATAACTGTCACAGTTACAAATCATAACATAATCAAACAATCACCATAATGTCTGCTAAGGACAGGCAAGTCCTTAAAAAAAAAAAAAAAAAGTTGTCCTCTTGTTCTCCAAATGTGAACTGATCCTTTTTATTATTGTAGGAGGGGCCAGAAGAGTTGGTATATGACAAAAACAGTCTACATATTTTGAATATGAATGGATCCTGCCCTCTTGAAATGTTTACATCTTATGGTACCATAAGATGTATAAAATTACACCATCTCCAAAGTGAGACTACATTGCCAGTCCTGAATAGAATAACCTTTGCATTCATGATAGAAGCGCTAAGGGATGATCTTGCAAATTCTCTCTGTATAGGGGCAGATGGTAATGCTCATATTGTATGGGCACCAGCTCCAGCACAGCATCCCATTTTGGGTTGAATTTAGGGGGGGAATAATTCCCTTTTCAGCACCATCCATACTATGTGACACTTTGTTGTTTTATCTGTGGCTGAGGAGTTAGTGTTATCTATTTTCCAGATTAATGCACGGGGGCCACACATATCCCGTTAAGCAAACATATTAAAATAAACATGACATAGCTCTGTACTAATAATATTACTTTTGCACTACAGTCTTGTACTCTCTTACTACAATACCCTGATATGCCTGCTACTTGAATCAGAAGCACTTCCTAATACCCTTTGTGTTTCTGATGCGCCCGCTGTTACGGAAATGGCACTTGCCACAGAGAAAAAGCACCAATCATACATGTAAACTTTAATTTCAGAATTTTTAAGTATTTCACGGTCAGCAAGAACCAAATGTTGCTAAGCTTTCCAATACTACTAATGGATATTTATTCTGTAGTAGCGAGCAGTTTCCAAATGTCAACATGGAACAAAACACTTATGCAATCTAACTTGGCATCTTTCCCCTCCCATCCCATCTTCCCCTCCCATTGCGTTCATTAACTGAAACAACTTAAAATAAGAAAATGGTATTTTCTGGATAGTTTGCAAACTTTACAGCCTCCGTATCAAGGAGTGCGCGCCAGTAGATGTCACATCTATAAATACTGATATTGAGGGGAAAATATAAAAATGTAAGGAAAAAAATTAAAAAAAAATGAATAGTGGCATCTTCTTTTCTTTCAGGTGAGGAGCCCTCTCCAGAAAATCCTAAATCACTGAGATTGAGCATCCATAGAAGTCTTCAAGAATTATGGGACAGCCTATGAAATGCACTTGAAATCCACTCAACCTGAGGCAGAGTAGGGTATTTGAAGCTGTTTTCAGCATTGCCTCCCACCCAACACTGTGCTAAGCTCTCCATGAACAGGGATTCCTTCATTCTTCATCATACAATATTATACAAGTTTTATTATTAGAAGTTCTGTAACCTCTCGTATAATTTAATAAGTGGATGAAAAGAAGACAAAATAGGGAAATATTTCCGATTATCCAGTTTTACCAGCTCAATTTGCTTTGTTTAATAATGCACTGGATTGCATTTCATTTTACCAATTTACAGCACTTGTATTTTTTGAGAAATACAGATATGATCAATGCACGTGACTATATAAAGAACAGATTTCTACTCTGTACTCTACATCTACACTATTACATAAATTCCTGAAACCTATTCACATGTGAGCGAGTCCTTTAGAGCTTTTAAAAATAAACAAAACTCCAGAAAAACCTAGAAATAAAAGCCTTGCTTACATCATTAGTTTTGCAAGAACACAGACTGCACAAGAAAGAAAACCTGCCCTATATCCAACAGAAATAATACAGCACCATTCTAAAATACTTTTTCTGAATGTTTATAGTGGCATATTATTAAAAAAGATTTAAATTTTTATTAGCAAAATTACATTTTCTGTTTGGTAAATATATACTTAGAGCCCAATTTAATAACAGTCCATGTACGGCTGAAGTCCGCATGTACAAAGTACTTGCGCACTTACACACATAAGTCTGCTTTGAAAATTAGTGGGACCATGTATATGTTAGCACATTAACGCCTGCTGGACAGCAGATGTAAACGCCCAGATGAACATTTACGTGCATACTTTCAAACAATGAAATTAAACATGTAAATTATTTCCCTTCCCCGATTCTATCCCTGGAAATGCCTCTTTGCATTACACAGAAAATCGCTTGCATGGGTACTTGTATGTGTACAATTCCCAGGAAAATTTTCAAAGAGCCCATTTATGTGTGTAAATGCTTTTGAAAATTCACTCTTCAGAAAATATTTTCAAATTGAGATGCCATGGTGTTATTGCTTTTCAGTACTGTGTAAGACAACATTTATATTATGTAGGGCATTTTACACGTTAACAGTGCACATTAGCTTTTTTGGTACCCCTGGACTGCAGGTTGAGTAAGACACACGTTTCCTAGGATAATCCCAATAATGATGTATGTACTGGTTCATGTTAACTTCAACTTTGAATTGTTGCAGGTTACAGTATATGCAGCATTTTAGTGGCTGCATTGGTGCTGGAAAAAAAACAGATTTTTTTCTAGATTGTGATACCTTTTAAAAAAACAAAATCAACATTTTTTTGGTTGGTCCTTTAAAAAGGTATCACAAACTACAAAGACTCCATGATACAGCAAATAAAATGCTCCTTCTCTCATATTCCTTGCTTTCTGACTCATTTTCTTAATTAACAAAACAGAAAAGTAAGGTCTTTTCTCTACTCTCTTTCTCCCCTCCCCAAATGATCTTTAATACTTTTATACAAAGGGAAGTGTACCCTCTTGTGAGCTGTGTAAATTACACATCAAGTACCAACATAATAATCCATTAGTTTTACAGTAGTCATTTTAAAAATCTTTCAAACAGAACTATCTTGCTTTTTATTTTAACTAAAAATAACATTTTTGTTTCTTAAATCCTTTTTGAGCCTATTTATTAAACTGGTCCCAAACTGTGCAGTGCCCCACATTTATTGTACTATTCCTTGACAGCTTTCTGCCCTTAAGTGAACATTTGCATTAAATCGCAGCAATAAAGCGTGTTAAAACATGCAACACTGCATGCATATAACACGAAAAGGTTAACGGCATGTTAACTCGGTGCTTTGATGGTGCAAGTCATGTAAAATTTAAATGAGCTGATTAGCATAATTGTGTATATTAATCTGCTCCTTTAAATTATAACCCAAATATCCATGTTGATGGAGAAACATCCGTGCTATCTCAACGCACTGAAGTGCTAAAGCAGGCATTTAATGTACATTAATGTGTGAATGCCATTTAGTAAAGCGGCCCTTTTAAGAATTAGAAACACAAAATGCAGAGTTCTAGTGGCCATAGTGATGTGGGACACACTTCCGTTTTTCTGGGTTGCAGTATGGCACCAACACAAGAATTATCCAAAAGCGTTGTAGTATATGAGCTTTAAAAGCCATACACACAATCCTGTTTGGATTACTCTTCTGCTGGCCCAGCAGAAGTTCATAATGAAGCTATTCTCAAACAAGAGTCCATTTGGGGTGAATTCTCAAAGCCCTGTATGTGCATAAAACACAGTTTTTCGTACATAAATGGCTGTTGTGAACTAACCCAGGCCTCAGCTGCCACCTACTTTTATGCAAACTGGGGAAAGGCTTTCTGGGGGGGGGGGGGGGGGGGGAGGGATGGAGGTGGGACTCACATACGTGCATGCAAGTGTAACATTATATGAGTTATTTTGAGTGCGTACCAGGGCAGCTACCCAGGCATTTTCAGAGTAAACTTGTGTGCGTAAGCTTGCTTTGAAAATGTAGGATAAAGTCTGTGTGGAAAAGTTACAGACTTTTGGCCCTGCCCACACAATTATAAAATTACTCTCCTTAAAAGCAATTAAAAAATGCCATTGTTTTTCTGTATGGAAATTTTTATGACCATTTGCTCCATTCTAATGGAGAATGAGGTTCACTTTTAAATTGCTGTTCGTAAAGTGTCACAAATAACCTGACACACAGTGAATCTGATTGATGTGCACTGGCTATAATGTCACTGCATAAACTAAACAGCTAGCAGTGTGGGTGTGTATAGCTAGCAGTGTGTGCGTGTGTGTATATGTGTGGACACACAATATCATTTCAAGCTCAAGTGGCTGCTTCTATGGATGAAGGGAAACTGAAGGGAGACGTCCTAAAAATATTTCTTAAATAATGGTTACAATGTAACATTTTGAATGGGCACAGCATATTCCCTCCTGGTGCGGGGATTTCTGAAGTAGCATTAAGCAGTCCATGGAGGATAGTTTCCTTGTAAACCAGGTGATTATAGCCTCTCTCTTTTTCTCTTTACAATTTCATGGAACCAATTTCTTTTCATATCCTTGGTGAATATTGGAAACAAAAAAATCACCTTCTTATAATCTATTATTGTGTTTTAAACTCAACTGTGTTTTTTAAAAATTGCACTTGTGCGAGATGCACCCAGACAGCTCAAACGTTGAGTTTATGATTCAGCCACTGGGACAACACCTAAAAGGGAACCATGCGCTACAATTTGATTGTTCCGTTTTGCACGGAATTTAAAATCTACGGCCCTGCTGACTTTTCATAATGCTGCCTGTGATGAGCTCGTTGTAGCAAGTCTCGTTTAATAAACTAAAATAATTTGTAGGCAACAAAAACGTGCCATTCTGAGCCTGAAAGGGTCATGGGATAACAAAAACAATGCCCAAAGGACAGCATTGCTAATTTTTCCACTCTAGGAGGGAGACTCACATGAATGGATGCAAACTACTGTCTCTCCCTTTAAAAACTTCCTTTTATACAAAACATTGCCTTCATTTCCCAAGTCTCCTCGAGAGCTTTCAAGTAAGGAGGGGTAGAATACAGTTAAAAAAAACCCAAAAACAAAAAACAAACAAACCAGAAAGCAAGAGTAGTTGTGGGTGAATATAAGCAAAGAAAGGACTTAAGATTTATAATGTTAACACACCCAATGCAGTGAGTGGCCTCACAGCATTCCTTCCCTGACTCTCCCCATCCTCCTCCTCCTCTCACTTTCAAACATAAGGGAAAGGGCAACCCTAGGAAGGCTATCCCAGGTTTGTTTTTTTCTTTTAATAAGTTATAGATTTACGCTGAGCAATCCTGGAGGTTTTTTGTATTTTTTAAAATCTGCTGATGAAATGCAATGCTGCTCAACTGCAGCCCAGCAGAAATTGCCCCATTATGCGATATTGCAAGCACGTCCCATGCAACATATTTATACCATACACCAACATGCTGTCCAGAGTCAGCGCAAGTATGGCTAAAGTAATTAAAACAAATTAACTTACTGACAAGGTACAAAAACTGGGAAGTGCTCTCTAGAGTCGTCTTCTCCCTCAAATTTAAAAAAAAAAATGGAGTCCCTGGCAGGGGGGAAAAGCTGCTTGGGGTCCTCTGGGCTCCAAAATTGATCTCTGAGGCACAATAATGTCAGTTCTATTTTGAACCTTTGAGGCCATCATTATCCATTACAACTCTCATGTCCAGCTCATATTTTATATATATCTGTGCATCGGAATATATCTACAGCATTTATATTTATACTATATATATATATATATAAGTCCTATAACCATCAAGCAAAAATCCTTTGAGTAACCATTAAAAAACCCCCATAAAAACCTTCCAGGAAGCATTACATACATTTCTTTATTAGATTTTAGAACTTGTAAGCACTGCTCTGAAAACTGCCATGCAATGATGCAATAGACCTATCTCCAACCAAGCTGATGAGACCAATATCAAAACCAGCTGCTTTCGCAATGGTCAATGGCATCAAAGGCACCAAGATATAATCAAGCCACGAAAAGCCACTTCTCTGTTCATTTCTATAACTCGTGGCTTTGCAATATGTGCATTATAGAAACACTTCCCTGTACCCATGATCCTTGAGAATAAAATCTTTTATCCCTATGTGCCTTTATATCGTCTATAACTTTTTAACACACTGTAAGTGGAGTGTGTATGTATCTTCGCTACTGTTTGTGTCTCGACCAATGAAAATAGAACACTATAATTTTATCCGCCTGTTCCAGCTATGCTGAAACCCTACGCAAGATCTATTCACCATTGGTTTTTGCTGCAGCCAAAATCTGAGAAAGTCTTTGGGGAATAAAGTCCTAAATGAGGATTCCAACAATTTTACAAGACAGAAAAGAAAAATTATATTTAAAAAAAGATTTAGAAATTCTAGAATCTTTTGAAACATAACCATTTACTACTGTTAAAAGAATGAAGGTATAAGATTAAGAAGCTTTGCCTGCAAAAGGGGAGGGGCTTCAAAACTCATGTGATGTTCAGCCTTCTGTACTGTATATTTTTGTCCCTTTTTCTACATAAACCTTGACAATGTTATTCCAAATGTTCTCCTTTATACTTCCTTCTTCCCACATATTAATATTCCCCTGATTTTTAAAAGTTACAAAAAATGCAAATGGGAAATGGGTTTATCTTTGTTATAGCTATCATTCCAACAACTTTTTTTTAAAGTTGTTAAATAATTGCAAACGTGCACTTTGATTTTGGGGAATGTCCAATGTTTGGTATGAATAATATCCTGAAATGTATTAGCAGAAGATGTTTCAGACACCTTTCTAACACCTTTATATTGAGTCTGCAAGTATCTACTAATGCACTTGTGCCAAACAGGCCGTTTTTAATATAAACCCTACTCATGATTACATATCATGATTTAACACTGCTGCATCTTTCAGACTGACACCTTTTCAGGCTTTTATCCAAGCAGGCTACTTCTGTATAACATGTCATAAACAAAAGTCACCAGTCCATCAACAAAGTATATCCATACAAAAGAAGCATTTCTAAAACCCGGTATCTGAATACGAGAAAAAAGGAAAACTACAGAACCACATAAAGAACATATGTAAACTCAGAAGCTATTTCATGCTTCAAAGAAATTCTCATGCAGAAGAAAATGTGTTCATTTCCCCAGTTTCCATGGAATGAATGTTTTCAATTAGAATACTTCGCTGTCTAAATCTTGGAAAAATTTAAATAAATTTTAAAAAAGCACACATCAGAGCAAATAATGTAAGAAGTGCTGACTTACTCTTATCTTCATAGCATTTCATTATATATAAAACAAAAAGAAAACATTAAAAGCAAGAAGATTCAGCCATCTTGAAAAGCTTGTTCCAACATTTTGTGTCTGGGAAAAACAGCATACACGAGATGACCTTTAACCACATTAATCTGTTTTCAGCCTACAACAGAATCTAAAAAAAAATCATGATTTCTCGAGATAGAGAAGGATGTCTTTTTCCAAATTAATTAGCAAGCATCTCTTTTGTATATACAAGAGGAACCTTACAATAAGACTTGCATGTGATTTGCTCACAGTAGCAATGACTTGCCAAGTTATGCCTGCCAAGTCACCATCCTAATATATTAAACACTCAGGATTCCAATCAGTATGTGTCTGAGGGGAAATAATACCGGGTAAAAACTATTTTCATTTCATAGCAACTACTGACACAATTCTAAGTTCAATGGATTCATCTCCACAGGAGTTTTCCAGTATAGATTTCCTAATATAAGGCTAATATAGAAAAAAAGCCAAATTAAGGGCTTGGTTTTTAGGGAATATATATATAATCTATATATTTATATCTGCTGTACAAGATGTGAGATTTAGGATACCAGAAGGTGTGATATTTTGGGGGTAGTTGTTTAGGCACAGTCTTCCCATTTTTCTTGGATTGTTTGTTGACAGTAAATGCTTGGTCTAAAAACCAAAGTCAAAAATGCTTCCTTGTGCCACTTTTCATTTCCAGGAATTAGAGAATGGGCTCGTTTTTGCTGTCCCTAATACTGACCAATACCATGTAACTAAGGCCCTTGTCCCAAGACATTAACTTAGTCACTGGGCTGACAATAGAAGCCTTCGGTGGGTTTTTACCCTGTCATGTCGGCAGCTTTTTGTTCTCTGGTTCTCTTTTATCAGCTGCTGACTTTGCATCTTCCCTTCATCTTGAAACCAAGTGGCCCACTAAAGTACAAGAGACTGTAATTTTCCACCCATAAGAATAGCAAAACTCCCTGACACCCTTTGTGAACCAAGGCCTTTGAGAAGAAACTTCTATACTTGGGTCTGCCATTGGCCTCAGATAACATACAGTTGATTTAATTCCCAAGTTTTCTTTCCTATATCTAACCTAGATATTGGCAAAGGTCATTATGCAATGTAGTCTACATGTGTTTCTCTCTGGAAGCTCGATGTATTCTAATATGAAAGAAAAATGTTCTTAGCAAAGGCTGTCCAACAACCTAAACATGTTCCTTGTCAAGGACAAGAATCAGAACAATGACTTGTATTTAAATGGAGAGGGGTGTTGAGGAGCATGCTAATAAGTGTCACAGAAAAGTCAACTGCATGCCTTCCAAACAATGCACCAGGAAGGCCCAGCAGATGTCTGTCCAATGTGATTGAACATCCTAGATCTTTTCAGAAGACTGGCTGATTAACAAGGGCACTGTCCTCAAAGGCAGAGTTAATTCAGTGCAGGAGGAAAAGTTGTTAGCATGTTAGGCTTCTGAAAATGCATTCAGGAACCAATATAATAAGAAATGACTAGAATTTCATATAATATTTCACATTTGCAACTTTGGTTGTTGCACTTTGATTTAGAAGTCCAAAATATCATTTTCCTCTTAAACTATTACATCTAACATTTGGAAACTAGCCCAGCTACTAGATATAGATTCTGTTAGTCTTTCAAGGTGAGAGCTCTATATTTGAAGTTACCCTTTGGTGCATGATCTTAATGGTAGCTACAGTCATGTGAGAACATAAAAGAAAATAGATGCAGGCAATGGCTGCACTTAGCAACTTTTGCCCAAAATTTCATAATTTTTTTTTTTTTTTTTTTAATAAAGTTAAACCGCACATTGACACCACATCAAAAATTTGATACATATTTACAAGGCACCAATCCTTTCTTTCTTTTACACGGATGGAGAAACACTAGAAAGCAGATAAAGACCCAAAAGCTGTAGTATAAATGTACATAAGTACAGTCCATGAATGTTTGGCCTGGGAAGATGAAAATCATCAAGATCCTCCATTAGATAAAGAAACTGTAAACATTTTTTTAGCTGCCATCAGGATTGGTATTTTGTGCAAAAAGTTATAATTATTACTGTGTCTGAAGAATCAAACTGCCCAAAACATATAAAACACTTTAAGGAGTTGTTCCTTTGTATGATACAAAAAATAAAAAGCAAAACAAAACAGGGAAAATCAAAAACACCACAAAAAAAAAAAAAGGATATTTTATCAGGATAAAAAAGAGACATGCTACTCCTGTGAAGATGGAAGCTCCTTTAACACAACAGAATCGCAGTGTCTTTCTCTGGGGTGGATCCTATAATTTAAGGCCTAAAAATAAGGCTTGCCTTGTTCAATAAAGTGTGGAGATCTAAAGTCTCAAAATAAATGCATATTGGCATCATGTGTAAGCACCAGTATTAAAGGTGAGTGGAGTCTCCCACACAATTTGCTTGGTAGATCTTCTGATAGAATCCCTGCAGTAGAAGGCCATTTTTGAAATTCCATTTTTTTCCCTCTTTAAAATTGTTCCGAAATTCATCTTTGTCAATAGTTCCAACCCATAAGATGGCTGACCCTGGCCTTTTCTGTCATTTTGCGCACCCGACCTGACCTGGAAGTACCAAGGTTCAGCGGATCGTCTGTGTGTACCAAGTTGTCGTTATCAGAATCGTCATTGTATAGTACAGTCCTCCGGCCTTGGTTTCTCGTTTTAATTCGCGGCTGTTTCCTAAACCGTGCAACAAAGTCACTCTCGTCTTCGTCATCTGTAATCCGTGCACGTTTAATACCAGGGCCCCTGCAGGCTTCCACTGCATACCCACCGCCCCTCCCTTTCCATCTTCCCCTCCCTCTACCCCTCCCCCGTCCCCTCCCCCTCCCTCTACCCCTCCCCCGCCCTCTTCCTCGCCCTCTTCCAATTTCAATTTTTCTTTTTGTTTTAGGTTTTGTCCGCACTGCTTTACTGTAGTCATGATCTCCATCAAAGTAGTCCTGATCTGACCTAGCGTTTGATTCAGAATCTGAACTGGATCTGGATTCCGATTCACTTTTCGAGCTCAAACTGGATCTTGTATTCCCACTTTCTGAGGATGAAGGTGAATGTGGTTTTTGCTCCAGTTCCTTTGTAGTCACCTGTTTCTCTCTCTCCTCATCCTCTCTTGCCTCTCCTAGGCTTTCATTTGCTTCTGAAGCACTTAGCAGTCTTCTCTTAGTGGTTCCAGGGATGTCCCCATCACCATTTGTAAGAGGTCCATTGGCATAGTCAGCTGTGATGGAACAAAACAAAAGGAACTTATTCCCTGATCTTAATCAGCAATAGATCTATCACTCCTACTACAAGCAAGTCACTTCTTCAGCATCAATTTTCATAATTTGATTTTCACACAGACTGTTCTGTATTATTACTGTTAAATTATTTCCACTTGACAATTTTGCTTGAAGTCTTTGTGACACACATGCACTGCTGTCACTTACGTTTCACTATCAGCTAAGGAAACATTTATAACCGCTAGGGGACCTTTCACGAAAAGGATATTTCACTTGCTACTGGTCTTGGACAGAAGGCTGGAAACTAACAATGAAAATCCTGTCTGTAATTCCACCCAAAAGGAAATCCTCACAATGAGCTGACAAGGACTGCCAGATTTTCCCTTTTTGGTCTCTTGCTGTGTGGTTTTGTCACCTCCCCTGAATTTGGACAATAGGCTTTAATTAACTGATCAAGTGCACAATGAAATGCAGTTCCTATCAATAAAGATATAAAAATACAATTTGACATAATGAGTTCTAAGCAGTAACCGAGTAACTGCCCCTTTTTTTTTTTTTAAGCATTCTATTTATTGCTTGGCTGCTTTCTGTGGCTCAGTGAGGGCATCTGTCTCTGGCAACCATCTCAGATGCTCAGTGTGCCTTCATTTGTAGTCTACCAGCTTTTTCCTTTAATGTATCTATCCCCTTTCCTCCCTCAAGCCTGACTGCCACAGTGGTAAATGTGCGCTGTACACCAGCCAGCAGATGTCACTGCAAAGCAACACCAAGTCTCCCTCACAGCTGGGCACTGGGGACACTGCACCTGCAACCAGCCCAAAGATCAGGAGCTGGATTTGGAACCTAAACTAGGTCTCCTGCTCGAACTGGGCCATTGAGCCAACCCTCTAGATACATTTTTAGAGCAGCAAGCCTTTAAATACAAATTTCCAACACATTTCCTCAAGTTTAAAAGTACTTTTCTATACTGAATATATTTTGCATTTTAGATGGTCTCTCCCCCGCCCACCCAGTCCCGAGGCTACTCCTGCTAAACGTCTGGTGATGGTAGTCTTCCTTCTCTGTTTCTGCCCAGTGCATCAGCTATAGGCCTACACCTCTCTCCTCCCCCTCACTGTTTCACCACTTTCCATAATGCAAAAGTATTAGTATAAGAACGTAAGAAATTCCATGTTGGATCAGAACAACAGACCACTGAGCCCAGCATCCCGTCTATGACAATAGCTGGTTCAGGCTGCCTAGAGGTACTCGGCAAATCCCAATCTGACAGTCTGTCTCATGTTGATCTCCCCAAGAATTAAGGGGTGGAGAAATCAAAGTCTAATCTGGCTAATAATTATTTATAGACCTACTCTGAATAATTTTGTATCATCTGCAAATGTGATCACCTCATTCACTACCCCCCCTTTTCTAGATCATTTGTGAATATGTTAAACAGCACAGATTCCAGTACAGATCCCTGAGGCACTCCACTACTCTTCACTGAAGTAACAACAAACCGTATAGAAAAGGATGCCAGCAGCTATATTTAACAAAATTCTCAGAAAAGTATTCATAGAGATATTTTTCTATTAATTTGAAAAAAAAAAGAACTGGCTTGACTACTTTGCCAGAGGGGAGATCACTAGGTCTCATTCAAATGTGACCAAAACTGAGAAATTAGATAGCTTTGCTTCTTTATGTGCATTTTTTATTTTAAAATTAACCTCTTTAAAATCTATACCCAATATATCTCTTGAAGTTGATCCAGTTTTACCAGCAGCTACACAGATTAATACTCTAAAAGGCAAGTGGCGCCATGAAAAAAAAAAAGGAACAAATGTTTCATCTCCCTCACCTTTCACTGGTGTGCTTCTGTTCCTGGAGGTTCTGGCACTTACTGGATCAGTGGTTTGTTCATTTCTGTTCTGTGCATTTGAACTGGATGATGAGGGTTGGTTGTCCATCTCTTCATCATTCACTGACCCACAAGGCTCTTCAGTAGTATCTGAAACTAAGAACAAAGTTGCGAAATCAGGAAATCTGACATTTTTAAGATCTGCAAAGCTGAGTAGAGAGAACTGGCGGACCTTACAGCCAGAACCTTCGTGTTGAAGACAACAATTGATGATGATGATAATGAACATTTTGGACGGCATTTTCAGCGTTATGCAGGGGTTATGTTTGTAAAATGGGCATATTCACACGTAAGTAGCATGTATGCATGTAGGTGGCATTTTATAAACCTTGAGAGTATACATATACTTGCAATATCACATGTAAATCTAAACAGTGGGGGAAAGGGAGGTTTGGGGGTGTTGCGGGGTGGGACTCAGAAGTATGTGCACAACTTGCTATGTTGTAAGCAGTATACATGCATACATTACTGAACTTGTCTGTACACTTTTAACCTTGTTAATTGACTCATGCACACACAGGCCGATACAGTACAGTGTGCTGCGACGGAGCGCACTGTTAACCCTCTATTGGACGCGCATTTTCGACGTGCTAGCATTACCCCTTATTCAGTAAGGGGCTGAAAACGCGCGTTCAACTCCCCGAACCTAATAGCGCCCGCAACATGCAAATGCATGTTGATGGCCCTATTAGGTATTCCCACGCGATTCAGAAAACAAAATGTGCAGCCAAGCCGCACATTTTGCTTTCTGAAATTAGCGCCTACCTAATTTCTTCGGGCACTGGGAAAGTGCACAGAAAAGCAGTAAAAACTGCTTTTCTGTGCACCCTCCAACTTAATATCATGGCGATATTAAGTCGGAGGTCCCGAAAGTTTCCAAAAGTAAAAAAAAAAAATTTGAAGTCGGCCCGCGGCTGTCGGATTGAAAACCGGATGCTCAATTTTGCCGGTGTCCAGTTTCCGAGCCCGTGGCTGTCAGCGGGCTCGAGAACCGACGCCGGCAAAATTGAGCGTCGGCTGTCAAACCCGCTGACAGCCGCTGCTCCGGTCCAAAAGGAGGCGCTAGTGTCCCTAGCGCCTCCTTTTGCCTGTTTTTACCGCCGGGCCTAATTTAAATAGTGAATCGTGTGCACAGGAGAGTGGCCTATGCGCGCGCCGGGAGAGCGGCCGAACGCCCGCTCTCCCGCGGACTTTACTGTATCGGCCCGACAGTGTGGAAAACATAGAAAGCTAGGGAACCGCAGGTTCAACTGCCTGCCTCTGCTGGGAGGCAGAGAAATACTGAAGGGATGCAGGGTGAGCACTGTCCTGATAGGAAAATTAGTTCTTACCTGTTAATTTTTGTTCCTGTAGTACCACGGATCAGTCCAGACCATGGGTTCAGCCTCCTGTCCAGCAGGTGGAGACAGACCAAAACTGAAAGGGTATCCTATATGAGGACAGAGCCTATCCTGCAGCCCTTCAGTATAACCATTGTCAAAGCAGAAAACAAGCAAGTAGATCAAGCAAGTAGATCAAGCAAGTAACAAAATAACTATCAATTTAGTGTAAACAATCCAAACAATAGAACAAATGAACGAACTGTGTTACTAAGAACGCTCTTGCATGACTACCCCTGATCATCGTAAAGATGCTTCCAGTGCCTGTAATGAAATTCCATGAGAGCCATGCAGAGACACTAATAACTCCTATAAGAAGGAGAAAAACAGGAAAGAAACTCGAGCGGACAG
This sequence comes from Rhinatrema bivittatum, assembly GCF_901001135.1. Classification (NCBI taxonomy): domain Eukaryota; kingdom Metazoa; phylum Chordata; class Amphibia; order Gymnophiona; family Rhinatrematidae; genus Rhinatrema; species Rhinatrema bivittatum. Next base: position 215,202,282 of record NC_042620.1, read on the forward strand.
AACACAGGAGGGCGTCTGGACTGATCCATGGTACTACAGGAATGAAAATTAACAGGTAAGAACTAATCTTCCTTTCCCTGTACGTACCCGGATCAGTCCAGACCATGGGATGTCCCAAAGCTTCCCTACAAAGGGCGGGACCTAGACAATCCTGCTCGAAGCACCTGCCAACCAAAGGAACCAAAGACTGGTGCCTGAACGTCAAGGCGGTAGTGATGAGCAAAGGTGTGCAGGGACTTCCATGTAGCTGCCCTGCATATTTCCTGCGGAGAGACCGACTGACTCTCTGCCCAAGAGGTAGCTTGAGAACGCAAGGAATGAGCTTTCAAACCTTCCGGGACCGCCCGGCCCTTGCAGATATAAGCTGAAGAAATCGCCTCCTTCAACCAGCGAGCGATCATAGTCTTAGAAGCTTGTTTACCCCTATTTGGACCACTCCACAGGACAAAGAGGCGATCCGAGACCCGGAAGTCATTGGTAACCTCAAGGTAATGCAACAAGACGCGTTTAACATCGAGACAGCGAAGTTCACCGCTGCCGGACCCCGCGATATCCTAAGCAGAAAATACGGGGAGCACCACCAACTGGTTTACATGAAAAGAGGAAATGACCTTCAGCAAGAAAGAAGGTACAGTCTTGAGAGAGACGCCCAAGTCCAAGAACCGCAGAAAAGGATCCCTGCAGGAAAGAGCTTGAAGCTCTGACACCCTCCTGGCGGAGCAAATAGCAACCAAGAAGACAGTCTTGAGCGCCAAGTCCTTGAGAGTAGCCCAGAGAAGAGGTTCGAAAGGGGCCGAACAAAGAGCCCGAAGCACCAAATTTAGACTCCACGAGGGACAAGTAGGCCAGACGGGCGGTTTCAGGTGTTTAGCACCCCTGAGGAAATGGACTACATCCGGATGAGAGGCCACCGGCCGACCCTCGATGGTGCCCAGAAGGGAACCGAGAGCCGAAACCTGTACCTATAACGAGCTGACAGAAAGACCCTTGGAGAGTCCCCATTGCAGGAAGGTGAGAACTACAGCGACTGAAGGTGAACGCGCCGAAACACCCAACTCCTTGCAGGCGTTTTCAAAAACATTCCAGACCCGGACATAGGTCAGGGATGTAGACTGCTTGCGAGCCCTGAGCAGGGTGATAATAACCTCTTCCTTGTAACCTTTTCGCCTCAAACGTCGCCGTTCAAAAGCCATGTCGCTGGACAGAAGCGATCCGCCTGATTGAAAAATATGGGACCCTGCTGAAGGAGATGGGGCAGGTGACCGAGGCCAAGAGGACCGTCCGTAGCTAGATTTACCAGATCCGCAAACCACGGCCTGCAGGGCCACTCGGGGGCCACAAGAATGACCGGTCCACGATGGAGCTCTATTCTCCGGAGAATCTTCCCTACTAACGGCCGCGGCGGAAACACGAAGAGGAGGACATCGGGAGGCCAGGGAAGAGCCAGCGCGTCCACTCCCTCCGAGCAATGCTCCCTCCAACGGCTGAAGAACTGGGGAGCCTTGGTGTTGTCCAACGTCGCCATGAGATCCAGGTGAGGGGAACCCCACCTGTGAACAATTAGATCCATTGCCGCGTCGAACAACTCCCACTCACCGGGATCGATATGTTGACGACTGAGGAAGTCGGCTTGAACATTCTCCTTGCCCGCTATGTGGGAGGCCGCCAGACGATCCAAGTGCCTCTCCGCCCAGAGAAAGAGCTTGCAGGCTTCTAGTGCCATCAGATGACTTCGAGTACCCCCCTGTTAACTGATGTAGGTCACGGTGGTGGAGTTGTCTGACAGAACTCGAACCGCCTTATGGCAGATCAGGGGAAGAAAAAACTTGAGGGCCAGGCGCACCGCACGGGCCTCCAGGCGATTGATGTGCCAACGGGACTGGAGCGGGGACCAGTAACCCTGAGTCACTTGAGATTGGCAGACAGCCCCCCAACCGGAGAGGCTGTGTCCGTTGTGACTATGACCCATGAAGGAGTCAAGAGAAGCATCCCTTGAGGAGGTGCGCTGGCAAGAGCCACCACTGTTTGTCGGCAATGGTAGAGTCAGAAAGAGGCAGGACCTCCTGGTACTGCTCGGACACCAGTTGCCAGCGGGATAACAATGCTTTCTGTAAGGGACACATATGTGCAAATGCCCAGGTCGATCGTGGAAGCCATGGTCCCCAGGACCTGCAGGTAATCCCAAGCCGTGGGAAGCGGTAGGGAAACAAAACTGTCCACTTTATCGATCAGCTTCAGTGCCCGCAAGTCTGGGAGAAAAACCTTCCTGATCCGAGTGTCGAAGGGAGCTCCCAGGAATTCCAGAACCTGAGAGGGCTGAAGATTGCTTTTGGAGAAGTTGATTATCCAGCCTAGCGAAGTGAGGAAAGCTAGTACCCTGTCAACTGCACGAGCGCACAGGGCGGAGGACTTGGCCCTGACAAGCCGGTCGTCCAGATAAGGATGGACTAAGATTCCATCCCGGCGGAGTGCAGCTGCCACGACTACCATGATCTTGGTGAAAGTGCGGGGTGCAGTGGCAAGGCCGAAGGGAAGGGCCCTGAACTGAAAGTGCTGGCCCAGGATATGAAATCGAAGGAATTTTTGTTGTTCTTGTAGAATTGGTATGTGGAGGTAAGCCTCCATCAGGTCAAGGGAGGCTAGAAATTCGCATGGGCAGACTGCTGCTATCACTGCCCTCAGGGTCTCCATTTTGAAACGGGGGACCCTGAGGGCCCGGTTGACCCTTTTGAGATCCAGGATTTAACAAAAGGTATTGTCCTTCTTGGGAATGATGAAGTAAATGGAATACTGGCCAACACCTTGTTGTCGTACTGGCACCGGAATGATCGCCCCCAGTTCCTGGAGCCTGTCCAGGGTTTGACGGGCCGCAAGGGGAAACAAGATATAGATCAGAGAGGTCCCGGGCAAACTCTAACGCGTAACCGTGTTCTATCACCTCGAGGACCCAGTGATTGGACGTGATTTTGGCCCACTCCTCGCGAAACAGAGAAAGACGCCCACCTAATTTTCGTGCGGAGGGATGGACCGGCCGGATCTCATTGGGGAGTGGACTTGATGGCCGGATGTTACTGGTGGCCATCCCTGAAGCCTCGACGGCCCCGAAAGGAATGCGACCAGACTGGGACCTGGACACGCCGCCTCTAGGATATGAACCACGCGCCCTGTTGCCGTACCGGCGTGGCCCCCTAAAGCGGGTATGAGTCGGAAAGAAAGACTTTGACTGTTTGGGGCAGTCCTCCGGCAGCTTATGAACCTTGTTCTCGCCCAAGGATTTAATAAGCAGTTCCAGGTCCTCACCAAAAAGCAACTTGCCCTTAAAGGGAAGAGTGCCCAGTTGAGCCTTCGTTGAAGCGTCCGCGGACCAATTGCGTAGCCAGAGGAGGCGTCTGGCCAAAACTGCGGAAACCATAGCCTTTGCCTGGACGCGAAGCAAGTCATAAAGGGCATCCGCGCCATATGTGATGGCGCCCTCCAAACGTTCCGCCTGCTCTGCCTCTGCAGACGGGAGGTCCTGGGTGCTGAGTAATTGTTGCATCCACCTAAGACTTGCCCGCTGCATGAGACTGCTGCAGATCGCCGCCCGGACCCCGAGAGCTAGGACCTAAAAAATCCGCTTCAAATAAAATTCAAGCTTGCGGTCCTGAACATCCCGCAATGCTGTGGCACCCACCACTGGGATGGTTGTATGCTTCGTTACCGCAGTGACTGAAGAGTCCACCTTCGGAATTTTCAACATGTCCAGGCAGTCCTCGGGAAGCAGGTAAAGCTTATCCATAGCTCTCCCAACCCAGAGACCCGTCTCAGGGGCTTCCCATTCCCGTAGGAGGAGCAGCCTGTGCATAGGATGGAACGGGAATGTACGCGGTAGTGCCCTAAGTCCCGCCAGGACCGGGTCTGGTTTGGAGTCATCGCCGCCGCCACAGAATCATCCAGTGGGGCATCAATTCCTAATTCCTGGAGCACAAAATGAGAGGTGCCAGTTCCTCACGCTGGAATAAGCGTAGGACGCAGGGATCGTCGCCCTCGAGCAGGGGGGCCTGAGGCGAGGCCTCCCCATCTACTTCATCAAGAGGGTCCATGGGGAGTTGTGGGGGAGGATTCCCAAGACCACCCGCACCCGGACAGGCCTTGTGGATCAGGAACAGCAGCGGGAGCTGGCACGGGCATCCTAGTAAGTTTCAGAAGGGGGGGAAGAGGTGGGGGGGTGTCCACCTCCTTCTGTAGGCTAGCTAAATATGATTCATGCAGAAGCAGAACAAAATCCGACGAAAAACGGGCCCGGGACAATTTTTCCGTGGGGGGGGAGGGAGGGGTCCGTGCCCCCCGATTTGAGCGCACCGGGCTCAAATCGGGGGGTAAAAGTGGCAAATTAGGCTCCTCTGCCCCGGGAGAAGCAGAGCCTGCATCGGGTGAAATATCCAAGATGGCCGCCGTTCCCACGATTTCTCGGGACGGGAACAGCTTGGCCATGCGTCGGGGAGCCCGACCCTGGGCTCGAGTGATCTGCACTGCTGTGGAGGAGCCCTCCCCACCCGGGAGGCATCGGGAACATACCCCATCACGGGAGAGCCTGGAGGCCGGCTCTCCACAGACCAGGCACAGGTTAGAGCGCAGCATGAAGGAAGATACACAGCCACGAATAAACAGAAAAACAACTGATAGGGGAGTCCCAGAGGAGAGGAGCAGGAAATCAAACCCTGCTCCCTCCTACAAATAAAAATCTGGCTGCCTTTATTTATTTATTTATTTTTTAAAACTTGTACATCCAAAGTACAAAATTTGACTGCTTCTTCCTTTTTGTTTTTTTCTCACAGAAAGTCACAGGGGAATTTGCGTCCCTGAAAGTGCACCCGAGGAATGGACGTCTCGGGGCAAGGCAGCAGACTAAGGGGGAGTGACTGGCACCACCAGTACTGCCCACAAGAAGGTCACCGGGAAGGGAACCTAGGCTGAGCAAATCAAGGGGTCAAGCCCCCCTAGGAACCCCAAGAGCGAGGGAGATAGAACTGTCTCCCTGACACAGTGAATAAAAATGACAGAAATTTACAGTAATTTAATTCTTTTTTTTACAAATAGATCAGATGAAAACAATACTTGCTTGAGCTTGCCCCAGAGAAAAGAATCAAGAAGAAACCCCAAGGGGAACAAAGGGCAAGCAAACAGGGAACCACAGGGTGAGCTGTTCCACCTGCTGGAGACAGACAAATACTGAAGGGCTGCAGGGTAGGCTCTGTCCTCATATAGGATACCCTTTCAGTTTTGGTCTGTCTCCACCTGCTGGACAGGAGGCTCAACCCATGGTCTGGACTGATCCGAGTACGTACAGGGAAATAGGATACCTTTTCAGATTTTCTCTTCTCCCTCTGCTGGACAGGAGGCTCAACCCACTGTCTGGACTGATCTATGTACAGGGAAATTTCATTTGGTTTTTGACTGTAGTTTTTGGATGAGATGTCTGGGCAACCTGGTGGGGCCGCAAGGTGAAATGCTGGAGGGGTCTAGGTGAACTGGCGAAGGTCTGGGGAAACTATGACTCCAAATGTGCACCCAAGTATTTTCAGAAGCAGAGTACACGCATACTTTACAAAATACTTGCTTCTGCATTTATTTCTGGGTCACTCTGTGCAAGGTGTTACCGTTTTTATTTGGGTATTTTAACAAATGGGAAGAGAACATCAGCATGTTTCTGCATGACAAATGTATGCACGTACTTTAGTGCATTCTATTTGTGTTAAACGTGTGTATACTTCTGAGGCAGAAATATGCTGAATTCTATAAACCGTGCGATTTCCGCCACACACTTTATAAAGATGATTTGTATAGTAGCCGGTCGGCACCATTTTGGCTTAGAAAGCATAGGGCCCAAACCTAGTTGTTGCTACAGGCTCCACCAGACTTTTTAAGAAATACCCAAGGGGATGGGAGGTCCTTGTATAGCAAAATGGCGGGATTGGGAAGGGGGAAGGGGCATTTACCATGCAAGTGCACATGTACAATTTTTTTTTCATTCTGATTGCTTCCAGAGACTGCAGGAGGATGGGCGGGGGTCTCAGGGAGCCATGTTGGGGAGGGGTCATTTGGGCCACTATGGCCCTTTAAGAGGATGGTGGCTCCAGGTGAAGGGGGCCGTCTCACTGCGCAGCGCTTGGGTCCCACTAGCCTGCAGTATTTTTCCTCCATGGTATTTTGCCACCGGGAAAAAATGGCATGCAGTTGCCTAATAAACCTCCATGGTATCTTCCCCTCTGGAGAAAAATATGGTGACTTAGTAAATGACTCTCTTAGGAGGTAATTTTCAAAGGAGTTGTATGTGTAGATGTAACATACTAGTGTACCAATTTTCAAAAGCAGTTTATGTGTGCAAAGTGCACTTACGGATAAATCCTATGGACAACTCAAAGGAATATCAATGTTCCAAAGCCCTCTTACATGGAGAAAGTGCATTTACAAACATAAAACCCAGTTTTATGCATGTAAATCCTTTTGAAAATTACCCCCTAATATTGTAAGCTCTCTAGGGGTAAGGAAAACCTGTAGCACTTGAACTGTGTCACGAAAGGTGGAAAATAAATAAATAAGTCGTATGAGAAATAAACTATGACCCCCAAGGTACTGCCTGACACATCACCAGGCATTCATTTGTGCCTGAATTGCTCAAGAATGGTAATGGCAGGAACAGTTTTCTTAGCTTTAATCACCTTACCTTGAGATGAGACCGATGAATTTGTCCTGGTTAATGGCAGTGAGGTATTCTGGACAGACTTGGGCTGAGTCTTGGTTGGTTTTTGTTTCCTTTTAGGACTGGAATAATAAAGACATCAAGGCAATCCAGTCAGTTACAAGAAAAGAGGGGGTGCATTATCCCCAGGGCCAGTTCTCAAGTTTCCTTGTGGTACCGGGACACAGTGCTTCATGTGGAATAAACAGCAAGCTGGAAATATGTTCGCAATAATGCCACATCTGCAATCGGTATTAGAGCCTAAGTCTAATAAGTCTCCAGTGTCTGAAGACAGTAATGGAGTATTCTGGGCGTGTATAGCACACCTGTTTCTGAAACCATAGAAATGAAATGTGCATAACCTGTTTTATATTACAATAAAACATTTTATAAAAAGATAAGAATATAAACAGAGCTCAGCTACTTTACTTAGCAAGAAAAAGTATGACCAAATACTACCTCTGAAGCCAGGAAAAGGAATGTCCTCTTCTTCAAAAAACGTTAAAAAAAGTTGTGCATAACGCAATATGCCCGCTGCAGAAATCAGACCAGAGATTTCATCGTGATCCGCTGAGAGCGTGCCCCGCCAGTAAGAGCAGGAAAACAGCTGATACGGCGCTGTATTCTGCTGCACTGCTCTCCTCCAAGTTATACCATAGGCTAGACCGGACGTCCACCAAAACCAACCTTCTGCTGGCCTACCCACTCTCCCTTCACGGGAACTGAAGGGCAGGTGGAAAAAACACCGTGCAGCTGAGGCCAATTCCACACCCCAAACAGGGCAACTGCCTCAGAATCGCTGGGGTAGCACTTTTCTCTATTGTGTAGCTATAATCACTAGACCTCCAATCTTTTTTTCCTGTAAAATTTGCCCATTTTACTTTTGAATTGATTTGATACTCAAAATCGTATTGGTTCAATGGGTGACGTGGGAAATCTCTGGCTTCCTAAGATTTGGAAGAAATATATGTATATGCACACATACACACACCCAAATTATATATGCCTAAATACATATAAATTAGCAGTCACTGCTGAAGGTACTTCTTACAAGGTGGTTTTGGGACAGACACTGCAGAAAGATCCAGGAAGCGTCCATACCTGGAAGCTCTGCTGCTAGATGGGGAACTGCTGCTGCTTCGGAGCCGTTTTCTGTACCTTAGCCTTTTCCGCATCTGCCAGTGCATGGCCACCTTGTACTCCGAGATGATGTTTTTGACATATGTTTCACATAAGGCAGACAATCTTAGGGTCATGCTGTAGATCTGAAAGAGAAAAAAAACAAACTCCAGTTATGATTGCCTTTTATAAACTGCTTGAAAGATGGCGGAAAGAAGCCACTGGAGTCTGAGGTATGGAAAGACACACAGATCAGCAGTGAATTCTGTGCTGACTCCCAACCACAGGTGTCGCTGGGATTTGTTGTACAGTTAGATACAGACCACATAATCTAATGCTAAATTTTCTAAAGGCCTAATTTCTAAAAACATAACATTTGATATCAATTGCTAATTTTGCACGTTAAAAATGTTTTATGTACGGAAGTGGCCTTTTACAAAACTGCCCACCTGATGTGCGGTTATGTTATTTCATGTCTAATTTTATCTGGCTTGAGTGAAGATGAACCTGGGAGAGGAGTTTGGATTTATGCATATACTTTGTAAAATTCAACCATAAATTGGCAGGAAAACGTTGTCTGCACCAAACAGCAGGTGCACAGTGCCTTGTAAAAGTCTTCACATTCTTGTACATTTTTCAGATTCTGCGGTCTAAAAAATACAAACCAAAATGCAGTAGGAGTTTGTTTCACTAATCTATATAACAAATTCTATACTTTCACCAATAGTGGAGTGCCTCAAGGATATGTACTTGGACCGGTGCTTTTTAATATATTTATAAATGATCTGGAAAGGGGATATGATGAGTGAGGTGATCAAATATGCATATAACATAAAATTATTCAGAGTAGTTAAATCGCACGCGGATTGTGATAAATTGCAGGAGGACTGCGAGATGGGAAGATCGGGCGTCCAAATGGCAGATGAAATTTAATGTGGACAAGTGCAAGGTGATGCATATAAGGAAAAATAACCCATGCTGTAGTTACATGATGCTAGATTTCATGTTTGGAATTACCATACAGGAAAAAGATCTAGGCATCATAGTTGATAATACTTTGACATTGTCGGCTCAGTGTGCTGCAGCAGTCAAGAAAGCAAATAGAATGTTAGGAATTATTAGGAAGGGAATGGTTAATAGAACGGAAAATGTCATAATGCCTCTGTATTGCTCCATGGTGAGACCGCACCTTGAGTACTGTGTGCAATTCTGATCGCTGTATCTTAAAAAAGATATACTTGCACTGGGAAAAGTTCAGAGAAAGGTGACCAAAATGATAAAGGGGATGGAATGGCTCCCCTATGAGGAAAGGCTATAAAGGTTAGAGCTGTTCAGCTTGGAGAAGAGACAGTTGAGGGGGGAGGTCTGTAATATCATGAGAGGACTAGAATAGGTAAATGTGAATTTTGTTATTTACTCTTTCAGATAATACAAGGACTAGGGGCACTCCATAAAGTTAGCAAGTAGCACATTTAAAACAAATCAGAAAAAATTCTTTTGCATTCAATGTATAATTAAGCTCTGGAATTCATTGCCAGAGTATGTGGTTAAGGCAGTAAGTGCAGCTGGGTTAAAAAAAGATTTGGCAGGTTCCTGGAGGAGAAGTTCATAAACTGCTACTAATCAAATTGACTTAGGGAATAGCCACTGCTTATTACTGGTATTAGTAACATGGGATTTATTTACTGTTTGGGTATTTGCCAGTGTTCTGTCCCCATTAATGGGTACATGTTTGTGTTTGTGTTTGGGACAGACAACCTGTGTTTACCACAGCCCCTCCTTCATAGTAAATGTGACACCTTTGGTAACCCAGCAGAGAAGTCTGAAAGCCCTGCCTGTAAAAGGGAGTATGCCTTTAACAAAAGCCCCCTCCCTTCAGGTTCCCTCCTGAGTCACTGGGTCCAGGGCTCTCTCCTATTGGCTCTCGCCCTTACCTCAGCTGAGGAGATTTCTCCGGTATTCATTGCCGTGACGGTGGGTTAGTCCCAGCCAAGCCAGCAGCTGATTTACTTGCCTGAACCGTGTTACAAAACAGCTTTTTACGTTCCATCTACTGCTTAATTATAAGACAAATCAGCTTCAACCCCATGATCTCTTTCCTTGCACCCCAAGAATCTGCACCTTCCTTCCCTTGCCTTATCCAGCTACAAGGATCTCTGCCTGTGGCACAGACGTTTGAAACCAACTTTTGTAAGTAGTTATTAATTAGCTTTACAATAAAGATTTCAAACTTAAAGATCTTTGTTTGAGGACTGATTGGATGGAACGTTGACTGCTTTGAAAGAGGGAACTTGGAAGTTTCTGTAAAACAAAACAGTATAAAGCTGTACAGTGAGACTGTACAGTTGAGAGCTGTACAGCCAGGTTCTTGTATTCTGGATTGGCCACTGTTGGAGATAGAATGCTGAGCCTGACGGACCTTCGGTCTGACTTAGTATGGCATGGCTACCTCTATGTTCTTATGAAGAACCCATCAACCGGGTGACTGTAGGAAGATGTTCATCAAATGCTAAATTTTTTATATAGTTATTTTTTACTTATGTATTTTAAAACTTGTAAACAACATTTAAGAACTGCTTGGTCAAAACTGCTGTCCTTCCAAGAGTCAGCATCTAGACAGAAGTGAAGTGAAAGCATGCAGAGATCTCCAAGTGGCTGCTCTGAAATATCCTCAATAGTAGTTGACCACATTTGAGTCATCAAGGCAGCCATGGCTCCAACTTTAAAGGACTCCTTCAGCAAAATTATCATACTTTCCTGTTAGATTGAGCCTAGAACATACCTACGTTTGGTGTGCCTCACAAATGGAAGATCTTGCATGCCACTTGTACTTTCAATGACCATTCGTGTGGGTCAAGCACTTTACTCAGCTTGTCTGCTAGGAGGAATCAAGGTGTGTGACCTAAAGCTTTTGGATCTCTGGAAAGTAAACTCCATCACTGCAAACTAATGGGGAAATTGCAACTTTTTAAAACCTGGAGATGGCTATACTTCTTATTTGACATCCACCCTCTTATTCATTGGAAGAGGGGGCATTTACCGATTTTGCATTAACAGGTCTTTAAGTAATTGTGAATAAGAATTCCCCAAGTTTGCTTGGGAGCACTAAGGGATCTCAGATACCCCAGCATGGGAGCTCTGGATTCTGGTTCCCTTTGTACTACTCTAGAGTAGCTTGGGACATTTTCCTGACGAATGTTGGAAAAGAGAAGTTCTCCAGAAGCAGTGTTCCTATTTGGTGAAGGAAAAGACCAAGACAGTCCGAGATACCCTCCAGATTCTAGAAGCACTCAGACTCTGATTATTCCTCAGGGTACGAGATACCCTCCAGATTCTAGAAGCACTCAGACTCTGATTATTCCTCAGGGTGGATGCCTTTATGAAGCCTCCTGTTCTGAGTGTCGATGCTGCATGGTGCTCAATGGAATGCATGCATAATGGGCATCATGGCGTCAAATGTTCCATGGAATCAATGCCTCATGAGCTACCGTATCTCATTGGTAAGGTGTCCTCCAGCCCTGACCGCTTGGAAGGACCTCCCTCATTGATCCCAAAGGGCTGGCTAGGAGTAAAAGACTGCAAAGGACTTGAGGTCTGAGCCCACTGCTCACTGACGACAGCTCTTACTCCCTCACTATACTATGCCTTTTGTAGGGTAGCCTCAGTAGAGAGGAAGTGTTTCAGCCTACCCCAGCTGCAAAGACTTCAAAGTCTGAGTTGATGATGAAAACTCTCACTCCCTTACTAGACCAAGTTGAACTTTTCTCTGTTGAGAAATCTGAGGTCCAGAATGGGCCGCAGGTCTCCTTTCTGCCCAAGGGTGAGGAAGTACCTTGACTAGAATCTACTGCCTTTCTTTGCAGTAGAGAAGCCAGCAGGGTAGCCTGAGGAGACTGACTGTGTCCTGCCTCAATTCCAGCTACACAGAGGAAGAGGAGTCCTTCCTCAAAGTCAAGTTCACATTGGCTTTCCAGACTCTTAAGAGTGTACAATTTTTTAAAACATGATCTATACTTAGAAAATACAGGCATATAATTTCCAGTTAAAGTTCTCAGTTCTTTCAGCCCTGGTGAGGAAAAAAAGAATGAGTGAAACTGAAGAAAAAACTTCTTCTCTTTAGAGAGCAGCAGCAGCCTGCCAGATACTGCAAAGAAAGTTAGAAGAAATACAGACCAAGTAAAGTGAAAAACCTGCAGCTCTTGTAGGAACCTCATGACCTAACTTACTCAGTCTGTGGCAGCAAAAGATTGAGGAGGTCTCACATGGCCTCTGGGAATGTGCAGCACACAATATATGCTAAGTAGAGCTTCAAAGCTTTTACTCAGAACTATTATGTCTGTCCTCAGTGTCGAATGACATCACAGGTGTAACTGACTTTCCTACTTATCTATGAAGAAAAATACATTTTCAGATGAGGGCTATTTTATAAACCAATAATAAGGGTCGTTCACTGTGTCTCTTACTACATAAGAATGACAACATGCGTTAGTTTGGCATGCAACCTGAAAGATAAGGGAAGGAAGCCAGCCAAACAGAGGAGTGGTGATGCTTTTATATAATAAGAGACACCCTCAAAAGTCAGTCATATATGTATTTGTTTATTTATTAATACAAAAACATATGGCATAGGGAATTGTTTCTCCCACAGCCAAGAGATACATGGTAACTTGTGCGGATAATTCCCCTGATGAAGGACATCGTTCCGAAACCTGGCCGCGTCACGAGATTTAGAAAGCTAAGTATATACTGAAGCAAGATATGAGATTGAGCAGTTGGTTCTAGCCTTTTTGACGGCATATGGTGAAAAGAAGATCTAGGTTCATTGTATGAACAAGAGAGATATGAGCTGCACATGAACATTTTGCTTTAAGACATTTTTAAGTCACAAATTTCACAGCATATATTTAAAAAAAAAAAAGTTTTCTTAAAAATATTTTTTGTGAATCTGCAACACAATGAGGTGGTCCATGGTTTGTTAATGATAACAGATGAAAAATTTGGCAACCAAGTTGGTGCTGGGACCGGTTAATGTATGAAACTACCATCTATCCACTTTATTATTATAATTTTGGTTATTTTTAACTTTTTAAGCAGAATTTCACATATTGAGATTGAACAGGGGTTAAAAGTTTTGAGATTTGAGTTGATATATTGTTAACCCCAAGAGTAGAGATTTTTGATATTATACAAAGGAACATAAGAACTTAAGAAATGCCAAGCTAGATCAGACCAAGGTCCATTAAGTCTAGCTTCCCGTCCAGGTCACAGGTATCCGACAGATCCCAAAACCTAGACCTGTTTCTTGTGACTCAATCCCAGGGATAGCAGGGGCTTTCTCTAGTCTACCTGGCTAATAGTGTCCTCTGGTAACAGATTCCACAGCTTGATTTCCATTGAACGAAAAACCACTTTCTACAATCTGTTCTGAATCTGCTGGCTGTTCGTTTCATAGAGTGTCCCCTTGTTTTAGTATTATTTGAAAGAGTAACTAACCATTCTTTATTTGCTTGCTCTAACCCCCTCGTGATTTTACAAACCTCCGTACCATGTCTCCTTCTCAGCCATCTCTTTTCCAAGCTAAAGGGCACTAAACTAACCTGTGCAGCCTTCTCTTCAAAAGGGAATTGTTCCAACGCCTTTATCATTTTGTTGCCATTCTTTGCACTTTTTTTGTTTCTGTTATGCCTTTTTTGAGATGGGGTGATCAAATCTGCAGACAATACTGAATGTGTGGTCACAACATTCATCGATATAGTGGCAATATATTTTCCATTTGCCAATTTTTACAGATCATTTTTATTTAATTTTTTGACCGCTGCTGAGTTGAGAATGTCAATTTAGTACTAATGAGGACTCCTAGGTCCTTTTCCAGAGTGGTGACTCCCAATATAGAACCCAGCATTGTGTACCTGTAGTTAGGATGATTTTTTTTTTCCACATTAAATTTCATGCGCCATTCAGATGCCCAATCTCCTAATTTCGCAAGGTTCTTTTGCAGTTCCTCACTATCCACTGCTGTTTCAACAACTTTGAATAATTTTGAGTCATCTGCAAATCTGATCACCTCACCCACTGTTTCATTTCCAGATCATTTATGAATATGTTAAGCAGCACAGGTCGCAGCACTGATCCCTCTCCACTGATGACTTTTTTCCATTGGACCATTCAGTCCTACCCTCTGTTTCCTGTCTTTTAACCAATTACCAATCCATAATAGGACATTGCCTCCTATCCCATGACTTCTTAATTTTCTATGGAGTCTCTCATGTGGGACTTTGTCAAAGATCTTCTGAAAATACATTATATCAACTGGCTTACCTTTAGCTATATGTTTATTTACATCTTCAAAACAATTCTAAGATTGCCAGAGCAAGACATCCCTGTGATAAAACCAGGCTTCCTCTTCCCCCATTAAACCATGTCATAAATACCATAGACACCACAGAAAGAAATTAACAGCTAAAACAAATGTTCTTTGAATTTGGGTGTAATTATTCACCTTTCCAAACCTGATCACAAGAAAGGTTACAAAACAAGTATAACACTCTGATCCACTAACACTGGACTCATTCCTACACCATCACCAAAAATGGCCCACCTAACCTCAACAAGGGAACGAGCCCTAACAATGGCAGGTCCAACACTCTGGAACAGCCTTCCACCTCAACTCAGGCTCAAACTCACAACTCAATCATTCAAAAAAAACCAAAACCTCAAAACATGGCTCTTCAAAAAAGCATACCCCACTACCACCCAACACATGAACACTAGCTCCCCCCCCCCCCACTCACCTCCCACTCCCCTCCCTCATCACCACATCAGATCCGCATAACCACACATTATGATCAACCCCAAAAAACAAGCCTTTGTACCACTCTTGATGCAAATTCGTAAACGATCTTCTATACCTCGAACATGATCCAGCACAACTCCCCATTGACCAACTATCACACATGCTATAAAGTTTCAATGCTCCATGCCATAAAGTCTCAATACATAATGTTCCTCAATACATAATGTTATAAAGTTCAATGTAATATGTTCTTATGTTCAATGCAATATGTTATATAGTTCAATGCAAAATGTTACAAAGTTCAATGTAAAATGTCAAGCAGTCCAATCTTAAATGTTATAATGCTCTAATGTAAAACAAGAAGTCTATGCCAATAGACTCCTCTGTAGCACTGTAAACCGGTGTGATATGTCCGATGAACATCGGTATAGAAAAATAAATAAATAAATAAATATTGTCTCCCGTCGATATCTGCGGAGCTGTGATGTGGTCCTCCTTACACACTTTTTCCAGGTTTTTTCATCTGGGTGTGCAAAACCGGGATGGGTAGCCTTTGCACATGTGGTATTGACTAGACTGCGGGCAGCCTCCCACCGTGTTGGGGTTTGGTACATCCTACGCTAGGAAATGGAGAAATGACTTACGTGATAATTTTGTTTTCCTTAGTGTAGACAGATGGACTCAGCTTCCCACCCTCAGCTGCTGAATGAGTGTGTCAATAGTCCTCCTGTTGCCTACTCAGGTTAAGGCTCAATCTACTAGAGCTCAGGCAGTGTCATGGGCAGAGGCTAGATTGTCTCTTGTCGACATTTGCCGAGCTGTGATGTGATCCTCCTTACATAGTTTTTCCAGGTTTTATCATCTGGATGTGCAGGCCAGGGAGGACGCAGCCTTTGCACGTGCAGTGTTGACTGACCGCAGACAGCTTCCCACCCTGTTCGGGAATAGCATTGGTACATCCCACTGGTCCTGAGTCCATCTGTCTACACACTAGGAAAGAAGAAATTACTACTTACCTGATCATTTTGTTTTCCTTAGTATAGACAGATAGACTAAGCTTCCCTCCCTCGGCTGCCACATGATTGTGTCAATGGTCCTACTGTGGGGCTACGTGTTCCAGGGGATTACTGGTACATGTTCATCCAGTCCCCAGATTGGGGTACATACATTCCTTGCTTGAGCTCAGTGTTTCCTTTTGGTTGAGTACAGAAATGGTTGACTGTTTTTAATCAAGTTTTTTGCTAGTCTGTCCACAAGTACTTTTGAAGAGCATACTGGCAGGCTGGTGACACTGCAGGAGTATGTATACTGTCAGCTTGCTCTGTCTCCATCTGCTGGCAGGGGAGCATAACTCACTGGTCCTGAGTCCATCTGTCTACACTAAGGAAAACGAAATAATCAGGTAAGCAGTAATTTCTCCGTAAGCCAGTGCACCTTTCTATATTGGGAGGTAATAGCTAACACCATCATCAGCAGGGAATTGACATGCAATGTTGATGTCTTAAATGTACATTGTTGTGCGCAAAACTCCTTGCTATGTTGGCAATAAAGCTTCCCCGCAAAAACTATGCACACAACTGAAGGTTAAATTGTACACTGTACCGCACACAACTTATTTCATTGTCATTCGAGATTGCAAGCCTTCTTGAGTAGGGGCCTACCCATTCTCTGAGTGGATTGAAAGTGAAAGGAAGCACTTAGCCAGTCAAATTTTTCCGTGAATAGTGCTTTGTGTATGAGTGTTAGAACTTTGTTTTGAATTCTTTGTGGGATGGGTAGTCAGTGCAGGTTTTTGAGGATTGGTGAGATGTGTTCAGACATTTTGGTGTTTGAGAGTGATCTTGCCGCTGCATTTTGGAGCAGTTGTAGTGGCCTGAGACAATTGGATGGGAGGCCCAGGATTAGGGCATTACAATAGTCGAGTTTAGAGAATAGCAGGGCTTGGAGTAATGTTATATAGTCTTGGGCGTAGAGAAGTGGTTTGATTTTTCTTGAGGATTTGTAGTTTGAAGAATCCATCCTTTATTAATGAGCTGATGTGCTTCTTCATGTTGAGTTCATTATCAATGAGTACACCAAGATCTCTGGCTGAGGAGGATATTCTATTGTCTATTGTAGGTGCTGAGTTGTTGTTTTTAAGCGATGACACTGTCTTGTTCTTAATGTGAAGAATTTCAGTTATGTTGTGGTTGAGGTTGAGGGACATTTGAGCTAGTAGATGTGTTATCTTCGGAAGGTGGTTGTCCCAGGTTTTTAGTGTGTTTGTGATGATTTTTTTTATGGGTAGCAGGATCTGAACGTCGTCTGCGTATAGGAAGAAGGTTAGATTTAGTCCGGTTAGCAGCGTGCATAGGGGGAGGATGTAGATGTTGAAGAGGGTGGAGGAGAAGGATGATCCTTGAGGTACACCATGTGTCAGGGGGATGTGTTTGGATTCGGCGAAGTTGAGTCTGACTTTGTATGAGCGGTTTTTGTTAGGTATGATTTGAACCAGTTGAGTGTGGTGTTGCCTAGGCCGATGTCACTTAGTCTGTTGAGTAAGGTTTCATGGTTGACTGTGTCAAAGGCGGCAGATATGTCGAGTAGGATGAGTAGATAGGATTGGCCGTGGTACAGGTTTCTGAGGATGTGGTCTGTAAGGGACAGGAGGAGTGTTTCAGTGTTGAAGTGTTTCTGAATCCATGTTGTGATGGGGATAGGATGCTCTGATTTTCCAAGTGTGCTGAGAGTTGATGGTTGACAACTTTTTCAAGTATCTTGGCGATGAAGGGGAGGTTGATGAGTCGGTAGTTTGATGGGTCGGCTTTGTCAATTTGTGTTTTTTTGAGGATTGGTTTGATGCTGGCACATTTGAGAGAGTCAGGGAAAGTGCCTTGTTCAAGTGATATATTAACTTACAGGCCGATACAGTACAGTGCGCTTCGGTGGAGCACACTGTTAACCGGCATTTTGGACGCATGTTTTCGACGCGCTAGCTTTACCCCTTATTCAGTAAGGGGTAATAGCGTGTCGAAAACGCGTGTCCAATCCCCCCGAGACTAATAGCGCCCGCAACATGCAAATGCATGTTGATGGCCCTATTAGTCATTCCCGCATGATACAGTAAGTAAAATGTGCAGCCAAGCCACACATTTTACTTTAAGAAATTAGCGCCTACCCAAAGGTAGGCGTTAATTTCTGCCGGCGCCGGGGAAGTGCACAGAAAAGCAGTAAAAACTGCTTTTTCTGTGCACCCTCCGACTTACTATCATGGCGATACTAAGTCGGAGGTCCCAAAAGTTAAAAAAAAGTTTAAATAATTTAAAATGCATAAAGAGTAAATAATAATAAAAAAAAAAGTTAAAAATAAAAAAAAAAATTTTTAATGGGCTCGCGGCTCGAAAACCGGACGCTCAATTTTGCTGGCGTCCGGTTTCTGAACCCGTGGCTGTTAGCAGGTTTGAGAACCGACGCCGGCAAAATTGAGCGTTGGCTGTCAAACTCGTTGACAGCCGCCGCTCCTGTCAAAAAAAGAGGCGCTAGGGACGCAGCTGGGTTTAGTTTTTGAATTATCGATTCTACTTCGGTTGAGGCCACTGTATCAAATTGGGTCCAGGTTGGTGTGGTGAGATGTGCTGAGTTGGGTGGTGGCTGCCCATGACACTGCCTGAGTCCTAGTGGAGTGAGCCTTAACTTGAGTAGGCAACGGCTTTCCAGCATCCACATATGTGGTGGTGACTACCTTCTTAATCCAACAAGCTATTATAGCCCGTGAAGCCGGAGCACCCTGCTTACTCCCGCCAAGAAGAACAAACAAGCGATCCGTCTTTCAAAAAGACTCAGAGACCGCATGACAAGACGCTTAAATCCAAAGAGTGCAAAAGGCAAAAGTCCTCCACATCCCTGACCTTATCCAGGGATGGCAAGGAGATGAACTGATTCAAATGAAAGTCTGAATCTACCTTGGGCAAGAAGGATGGAACAGTACGCAGCTGTAATGCCCCGGAGTCACCTGAAGGAACGGCTCCTGGCAAGACAAGGTCTGCAGCTCAGAAATCGGACACCCAGAATATATAGCCACCAGGAACACAGTCTTCAAAGTCAACAACCCTAAGGAAAGGGTTGGAATGTAGGGCCCGCCAAAAAATCCAGCACCAAATTAAGACTCCACAAAGGAACCGGTAATCTCAAGGGAGGCCTAAGGTGCTTCACTCCTTTCAAAAAACAGGCCACATCAGGATGAGACGGCAAGGAAACACCATTCAGCAGGCCTCTGAAACAGGCAAGAGCTGCAACCTGTACCTTAAAGGAATTAAGAGCCAAGTCTTTCTTTATTCACGCCATCCTGCAAAAAATCCAGAATTAGAGGAATCTCAACTGAATGAGGAAGAACACCCCGCTCCTCACACCAGGCCTCAAAAACTCTCCAAACCCTCACATAAGCCAAGGGAGTGGAGAACTTACGAACACAGGGTAAAGTGGCAATCACCGCAGAGGAATACCACGCCTTAACAGGCAAGCCCTCTCAAGGGCCAAACCATAACACAGAATCGATTCAGATCCTCGTGAAGAACCGGTCTCTGCTGAAGCAGATCCATGTGCAGCGGAAGACTAAGGGGCGCCTCCACCAGAAGGTGGTGCAAATTCACATACCACAGATGCCTGGGCCAGTCCGGCACCACCAGGAGTACTAGCCACCTGTGACCTTCGATCTTGCAAATTATCCTGCCCAGCAAAGGTCACGAAGGAACTGCATAAAGCAATCTGTCTTCTGGCCAGACCAGTATGAGAGTGTCTATTCCCAGGGACCACAGATCTCTCCTGCGACTGTAGAAGCAAGAAACCTTGCATTTCGAGAAGTCACCAGCAGGTCTAGGAACGGAAGGCCCCAGTGATCCACAATCAGCTGAAATGCCTCGGCTGACAACACCCACTCTCCTGGATCTAGACTCTCCCTGCTGAGAAAATCCGCTCTTATGTTGTCTTTTCCTGCAATGTGAGAGGCCGAGATCATCTGCACATGATCTTCCGCCCATTCCATCAGTTGGTCTATTTCCTGCGACACTTGTTGACTCTTGTTTCTTCCCTGGTAGTTGATATAGGCCACCGTCATCGAGTTGTCTGACATCACGGAACCACTTGATTTTGCAGCCTGTGGCTGAACTGCAAGTACGCCAGCCATACCGCCCAGGCCTCCAGGAGATTGATTTTCCAGCGGGACTCTGGTATTCTAGCACCCCTGGGCCAGACAATGAGACCCCCCCCAACCGTGGAGACTCACCTGTCCTAAGTACCAACCAGGCCAGAGAGGACAAGGGTCCTCCCTTTCTTAGATGATCCTCCTGCAACCACCACTGAAGGCAGGAGCAGATTTCCATCGGCAAGTGGAGTCGAATAACATAATCCTGAGATTGTGGATTCCAATGAGATAGCTGAGAGCGCTGAAGAGGATGCATATGCGCCCTTGCCCACAGCACTACTTCCAGGGTAGCTGCCATCAAACTGAGTACATCTAGGTAGGACCACACCATCGGATGTATGGTGTTCATCAACTGACACACTTGAGTTATCAATCTCTGGATTTGAAATTTCGGTAGGAAAACTCTGTCCTGTCCCGTGTTGAACCGGACCCCCAGATACTCCAATGACTGGGATGGTTGAAGATTGCTCTTAGTCAGGTTTACCACCCAACTGAGCTCCTGCAATAAGGAGATCACCTTATATGTCACCAGGCGGCTCTCTTCCTGAGACTTGGCTCGAATCAGTCAGTCACCAGTCAGTCAGTCGAATCAGTCGGGTGCACCAGGATTCCTTCTTTTTGCAAGGCCGCCATTACCACCTCCATAATCTTGGAAAATGTTCTGGAAGCGATGGCTACACCAAAAGGCAGCGCCCAAAACTGATAATGGCACCCCAATACCGCAAAGCGTAGAAAGTGTTGATGTTCCAATAGGATGGGAATATGATGGTAGGTCTCTGACAAATCCAAGGAGGTCAGAAATTCCCCAAACTGCACCACCATTATTACAGAGCGTAAGGTTTCTATTCGAAAATGAGTCACCTTCAAGTGACAGTTGACCCTTTTGAGATCCAAGATGGGACAAAAGGAGCCCTCCCTTCTTGGGCACAACAAAATAAATGGAATATCACCCCATACTTTCTTGAGATGTGGGCACCAGAACTACAGCCCTCAGTCTGAGAAGGTTTTGAAGCGTGAACTCTACTGCTTGCTTCTTCTGCAGGAAGTGGCAAGGAGACACCATGAACATGTCCCGAGGAATACTGCAAAATACCTTTCGTGTATCACCTCCAGGTCTCACTGGTCCGAAGTGATCTCGACCCGCCTTCGATATTTCCTGTTCCGGGTCAGCAAACCTTCATTGGGAAGCTCGGGAAGGTCCACCACCTGAGCCCGCTCCTCTCTTGGGCTGCAGGTGATGAAAGAAATGAGTCCTACAGAAAGGTTAAGTCCACTGAAAGGTTGTCCCTCAGTGGGGAAAAAAATGCCTGGAACCCTGGAAATGAACCCTCATACCAAAGGAGTTCTGTAAGTGTTTCTTATCCTCCGGCAATCGAGGCATCAGAGACTCACCCCACTTACTGGTCAGTTTCTCCAACTCTCTCCCAAACAAGGGCAAGCCTTTAAAGGGCATCTTGGTAAGACTGGTTTTGGAAGCTGTGTCAGCTGACCAATTTCACAACCAGAGTTGACGCCAGAGTTATCACCGAAGTCACTCCTCTGGCCAAGGTCCAGAGCAAATCACAGCCTGCGTCTGCTATAAAGGTGGCAGCAAGCTCCATAACCATTCTGGAATCCCTCCAGACTTTCCTGAGAGAGATGCAGACAAGATATCGCCACTAGAGCGCAACAGAAGGCAATCTGTAAATTCATGGGGGAAGTGAAGGATTGCGCCTGAAGAAAGGCTTGTAAGCCTTGAAAAAATTCCACCCAAGAAAAAGCAGCCGGGTCCAGACCAAGCCCAGGGGAGGCGCAAGTCAAGGGAGAACCAAAATCTGGCATCCCCCCAGTCAAGGCCATGACCAACCCATCATCAGAATGGGAAGAGCCAGGCTTAGCAAAATCCAAGGAAGACAACTCTCCCTGAGCGTCTGAGTAATGCTGACTCATCCAGGTTAGGCTGAGAAGCCCTATTATGACAAGCAACACAAATAGGAAGACACTTAGGCTTCTTGCTTACCAGCGCAGTCGCTTCGATAAATGTACATCTGAATGGCTCGCACTCAAAAATGAAATGCGCCCAAAAAATAAGCACTTAAAAAAAGCACGGCAAGGCGCACGCGCAACCTGTGCACCAAGTTAAGCAATAAAAAAGTTTGTGTGCATAAAAAACGTGCCCAAAAAATGAGCGCACAATGCCTGTGAGGAGCCGACACACTGCGCACACTGACGACCTATAGAGGGCAGAATATGCACAAGTGCGCGAAAACAGACACCGTGGCCCACACGCGGCGCGTAAGAAAAAGGCCTAAATGTGGAGCCTAGCCCACCGGGTATGACTCAGACCACCAGGCTGCCCAGTTCCCCAACCCCAATGGGAGTGGGAATGAACGTCGGCATGGCGTGCCAAGAACGGAGAAAGTACTGAAACCCCTCTGTCTCTGATTCAGGTAAAACTTTCTCCTTTTTTTTTTTTTTTAATCTTATCTGAGCTCAGCACTTACTGGCTGAGTACACTGATGGTCTCCGGCTGCGGTGGGAGAGGGTACCTGCTGTCACCACCACTCTCAGCCTCCTGCACACACTGCCTTTCAGCTGAACTAGCAGCTAAGTCCACGCCAGAAAACCCAGCTACTGGACCAAGGCAAAACCTCTGAAGGACCACGAAAATTGCCTCAGGAATTCTCAACTGAAGGAGGGACCTTTAGGTATCAATGTAGGAGAGCAGGGCTTTCTTTTCCTGAATTTAGAATTTCAAATTTCTCCTTTCAAAAAGCTCAAAGCAATCCCCATAGGGAGATGCATATCCACCATCTGCTGGAGATGGAGAATACTGCAAGGTTATATATACTGTGATGTCAGCTTGCTCCATCTCCTGGCATGGAAGCATAAACTCACTGGTCCCGAATCCATCTGTCTACACGCTAGGAAAATGCTATTTTAAAAAAAACAAAACAAGTGTCATTGTGCTGTTTCTGATGAAGGGCGCTCATCTTCTCAGTCACAAATGTATTGGATTAGTCAAATAAAAATGCATTACCTAGAACTGGTTTGTGGACCCTTATTTCTATATGGTCAAGTGGATTAACATAGCAACTACAATATTTTAACATACATTCAAGCAATAAATAAATAGCGAAACAAATAAGCTCTTGAAATTCATACCCTTGATTTCTTATTAGGTGTGTAAGCTTTGGAGTTGCTGAATATTAACCTAACATCTTTGCCAAACTCAAGAGGATTGGTGTAATGTCCCGCTTCCAACTTTGTTTTCACAGTGCTGAAGTCCATTGGCGTTTCAATGATGTCACGATAATCCTGAAATAATAATTTAGGGTTTTTACCATCTATGCTTCTAGTTCCTGTTGACATGGAGAACATTAGCTTTCAGTCTTGGTGCGTACATTTACAAGTCTCTTATTTAAAAAAAAAAAAAAAAAGATATTGTAACCTCCCACTATTCCTCTGTTGGCAAGACAAGTCTGATTACTACATGGAGAGCAATTTAATTTTGAGCTATAATTGAATATGGGAGCAATGTCCAAACAATACACATGAGCATCTGGAATTATGGTATATAAACAAATAGATGAGATTGTGAGGACAAAGACCGCTCATGCTTCTCACCCACAAGAGGTTTCCCTTTGAGAATCTGGCTGATGGGGCACAGCAGGTGCAAATGTATACATGGAAAGTACTTGTGAGGCTTTGAAAATGAAAGCCTGCATGCACTGTTCCCACCCTCCCCCCCCCAACCTAACCTGATGCAGGTGAATGTACCTGTTCTGTGGATGGCACAAGTACTTTAACCCCTACAGAAGGGGAGGGCAATATTCAGCAGAGATTTATACATGGGTAAACATTTACATTGTGTTTTACACAGCTCTTTATATTTCTAGCTACAAGAAAATGCTTCAGCATTCAGCTACTCACTTTGCTCAGATGATGGACATAGCCCTTGCACTTTATTATGTATACTGTATACAGAAGGCCATGCCACGGCTTAGCTTATTACCCTTTCATTTTTTTTTCCAGTACTGAAGAAAATTTAAAAAGCACTGGAAAATTGGTTCTTACCTGCTAATTTTCATTCCTGTAGTACAGGGGTGGCGAACTCTAGTCCTCGAGGGCCACAAACAGGCCAGGTTTTCAGGATAACCACAATGAATATGCATGAGATACTTTTGCATAAATTGGAGACAGAGCATGCAGATCTATCTCATGTATATTCATTGGTGGATGTATATCTCATGTATATTCATGGTGGATGCCTGGAATGCCCTTTCGGAGGAAGTGGTGAAGTTTAAAACTGTAAGGACTTCAAAGGGGCGTGGGATAAACACTGTGGATCCATCAAGTCTAGAGGACGTGAATAAAGAGGAGGCAGCAAAACACTGCACGGAGCGGCAGTAGCCACAGAGGCATTCACGGAGTGGGATGCCAGTGGTTGCTGTTCCACCTTCACGGAGCGGAAGGATGGAGGGCTGCCATCTCCAAAAAAAAAAAAAAACCAGGGGTGGGTAAGAGTATGGGGCAGGGGTGTGGCCTGCTTGTTTGCAGCGGTTGCTACCCCTAATTGAGCTGGATGTTCACTTGGATGCAGATCTGGCGCTGCTCTCTACATTGGTGGTGGGGTGGAGGGGAATTAGGGCTGGAGGGTACTGGAAGCCAATAGTAACAGGTGGGAGAGAGAAAAAGGAAAAAAAAAAAAAGGATAAAGTGCGTAGCTTGCTGGGCAGACTGGATGGGCCGTTTGGTCTTCTTCTGCCGTCATTTCTATGTTTCTATATGTATGTTTCATTGTGGATATCTTGAAAACCTGGCCTGTTTGTGGCCCTCGAGGACCGGAGTTTGCCACCTGTGCTGCAGTACCACAGATCAGTCCAGACTCCTGGGTTTATGCATCCCTGCCAGCAGATGGAGACAGAAAAAGTTTTACTGACACTGATATATAATCCCTGGTGCCATCTGCAGTTCCTCAGTATTGACATGTACCCAAGCACCAAAAAAAATCTTAAAAACACCAAAAAATTCAGCAAATTTAAAAAAAAACTTTCAACAATTCTGTATTCCATACCAAGAAAAACTGTATTCTCTACCAATAAAACTCAGCTGAGCAGACGACTATCCACTTCCACAAATCAGGCGGGTTCTGGACTGATCTGTGGTACTACAGGAACGAAAATTAGCAGATAGAACCAATTTTCCTTTCCCTGTACGTACCCAGATCAGCCAGACTCCTGGGATGTACCAAAACTCCCTACTTAGGGTGGGACCTACAGAGTCCTGCTCTAAGACACTCTTGCCAAATGATCGAGACTCAGGATTCCCCACATCCAGACGACAGTGCCTTGCAAAGGTATGCAGCAACTTCCAAGTCACCGCTCTACAAATTTTCTGTGGCAAAACCAATTGAGCTTCTGCCCACGAGGGCACCTGAGAACATGTAGAGTGTGCCCTCAAACCTTCAGGCACCTGACACCCGTTGAAAATGTATGTCAACCCAATAGCCTCCTTGAGCTACCTCGCAATGGTAGCCTTGGAAGCCTGGGTACCTCTCTTCAAACCACTCCATAAAACAAAAAGATGGTCAAACCACCTAAAATCATTTCTTAGCTTGAGATATGTCAACAAAGACCTGCAGATATCCAAAAGCTTAAGCTCTTGCGCATGAGGCGTAGAAGAGTCCAACTCCAGAAAGGCCGGAAACTCCACTGTCTGACTCACATGAAACACCGATATCACCTTCAGTAAAAATGAGGGTACCATCCGCAAGGCCACTCCTGAGTCCGAAATCTGCAGAAACAGATCACAGCAAGATAAAGCCTTCAATTGAAGAGATTCTCCTAGCTGAACAAATGGCCACCAGAAAGACAACCTTTAGGGTCAAATCCTTAAGCGTCACTCTCGGAAGAGGTTCAAAAGGTGCCTCACACAAATCTCAGAGAATGCGCAAAATCTCAGAGAGGGCGCAAATTCTTAGCCCCATGAAGAAATCTAACCACATCAGGATGAGAAGACAGTGGGAAACCTTCTACTTTACCTCGCAGGCAAGCCAGAGTCACTACCTGAACCCTAAGAGATTTGAAAGCCAAGCCCTTAACCAAACCTTCCTGAAGAAAGGATAACATCTGAGATACTGAAGACCATAAGGTCTGCCCTCCATTAGCTATACACCAGGACTCAAACACCTTCCAAACCCTCACATACGACAACGAAGTAGATGTCCATCTAGCCTGAAGAAGAATAGCAGTGACCACCTCTTGGTACCCTCTACATCTCAAACGCCGCTTCTCAAAAGCCAAGCCGCTAGATAAAAGTGTGCAGCCTATCTGAAAATATGGGGCCCTGCCGAAGAAGGCCTGGAAGATGACTGAAGCGTAACGGCCCGACCACTGCCAAGTTGACTAAGTCTTGTGAACCATGGTTGACGTGGCCTCTCCAGGGCTATCAACACCACTTCGCCCGGATGTCGCGCTGATGTAACATTTTGCCTACCAGAGGCCAAGGGAGAAATATGTAAAGCAGAACCTCTTGAGGCCAGATTAGCAACAGAGCATCTACTCCTTCGGCCCCATACTCTTGTCTTCGACTGCAAAATCAAGCAGCCTTTGCATTGAAATGAGTCGCCATTAGATCCACATGGGGACGGCGCCACCTGTCACGGACGAGCTGCATCACTGTCTTGGACAGCTCCCACTGCCCCGGATCTAGAAAACTGCAACTCAGAAAATCCACTCGTACGTTTTGGACCCCTGCGATGTGCAATGCCGCTATCCGTTCCAAGTGTTGCTCTGACCAAGGATTAGCACCTAAGCTTCCTGGGCCACCGCTCAACTCTTAGTTCCTCCCTGCCGATTGATGTATGCTACAGCCATCATATTGTCTGATAAGACCCTCACCGATTGACCTCCTTTTAAAGGAAGAAATGCAAGTAATGCTAAACGCACTACTCTGGTCTCTAACTGACTGATAGTCCAAGCTGCTTCCTTCACAGACCAACTGCCCTTAGGCAACTGCTGCTGACATACTGTTCCCTATCCAGAGAGACTGGCATCAGTAGTAAGAATTACCCAATCTGGAACCTCCAGATCGACACCACAAAGTAGACTAGACATCAGCAGCCACCAAGACAGACTATCCTGCACAGTACTCTCGAGAAGTAAAGGAAGATAGAACTCCTCTGAGAGCGGATTCCACCACGCCAACAGAGTTCTCTGCAGTGGTCTCATATGCTCAAAGGCCCACAGCACTAACCTCATCATTGAAGTCATCAAACCCATGACCTGCAAATAATCCCAGACTCTGGGTACCGGTAACTTCAACAATTGCTGGACTTGACTTTGCAACTTGCAAACATGCTCCTCCTTAAGAAACACCTTGCTTTTCTGCATGTCAAACCAAGCTCCCAAATACTCGAGGGTCTCAGACGGAACCAGATGGTTCTTTGCTAAATTCACCACCCAGCCTAGAGACTCCAGAGTATTTATCACCTTCTGCATTGAACGGCGACAAATGTCCTCAGACTTCGCCCTTATGAGCCAGTCGTCCAAGTAAGGGTGCATCAGCATTCTCTCGCGCCATAATGCCGCCACAACCACCACTATTACCTTGGTGAATGTGCGGGACGCCGTGGAAAACCCAAAAAGAAGAGCCTGAAATTGGAAATGCTGCCCCAACACCATCAACCACAAAACCTCTGATGATCCGAGCAAATGGGAATGTGGAGGTATGCCTCCATCAGATCCAAGGAAGACAGATACTCTTCCTTGCGCATAGCCGCAATTACCGATCTCAGGACCTTTAGCACCATCTTTACCTGCTTCAAGTCCAGAATCAGGCAGAAAGTGCCTTCCTTCTTTGGAATGACAAAGTAAATGAAATACCTTCCCTCGCCCTGGGGAACTGGAATCACTGCTCCTAACATCCGCAACCGGTCTAACGTCTCTCACACACCTGTCACTTTTCCAACGACCCATAGGGGGAGACTAGAAACAAGTCATGAACGGGTCAAGCAAATTCTAACATGTAACCGTCTTCTACTATGCTGAAAACCCATTGATCTTGAGTCATTTTGGCCCACTCCCCATAAAACTGTGCCAAGCGACCCCCTATAAAGGGAATGGTGGCGTGGACCAGCCTCACCCTCATTGTGAGAATTTAAGCCCTGAAGCTCCACCACCTATGGAAACTCTGAAAGGCCTCCGGCCTCTTCGAAAGGATTGCCCCCAGGACTGACATCGGGGAGAGAACTGCTTCTGCGAAGCTAGGGCTCCCCTCGTAGGATGAGACCTCCTAACATCACGAAAATGTGACAAAGTCTAAAAGAACCACTTGCCCTTAGGCTTGTCTTCCAGCAACTTATGCACCTTATTCTCTCCCAGATCTTTCACCAACTGCTCCAGGTCCTCTCCAAACAAAAGGCATCCCTTAAAGGGTAGAGAACCCAACTGGGACTTAGACAACACATCCACCGACCAGTTACGCAGCCATAACACTGGCTGGCTGACACCGCAAATCCCTTAATGCAAGACAAAGTCTCTCCCGGTCTTACAAAGCATCTGCAACGTACGCCACTATCACGTCTAAGTGCTCAGCTTTACCTGCCTTGTCACCAAACTTCGCCTGCCCATCCTGAAATTGTTGCACCCAACGCAGGCAAGCTCTTTGCATGAAGCTGGAGCAGATGGCCACCCACAAACTCAGGGCCAACACTTCAAAAATCCTCTTGAGGAGAATCTCCAGCTTTCGATCCTGGACATCCTTCAAAGCCGTGGAACCCGCGACTGGGACAGTCTTTTTTTTGTGATCGCCAACACCGCAGCATCCACTTTTGGAAGGGAAAACAGCTCTAATGTCTGTTCAGGCAAAGGATAAAGCTTCGCCATCGCCCTCCCCACTCTTAAGCTGGCGTTGCAAGCTCCCCACTTCCAATCCACCAGCTTCTTCACCGGCTTATGATAGGGAATGGCCCTTGTGGGATCCTTTAGCCCATCCAGGACCAGGTCCACCCTTTCCATATCTGAGTCTTCTTGCAGAATCTTCAGTCCAAGCTCCTCTTACCTGAGGAATCAAAGGGCTTAGTTCCTCCCTAGGGAACAAGTGGACCACCTTGGGGTCATCCCCCTCAGAAATCAGGACTTCCTCCAGATCATCTCCAAAAACCAAGCCAGACATGACTGGTTCAACCCTCTGGTCTGCAACAACGCCACCCCCGGATCCCTGAGAATTCCCTCCGACTCGACTGACTCATCCGAGTCCTCGCCGGTCTGAACCGGACCCAGCAAACGTTGAACCAAGGAAGGTCTCTTACTCTGGGTCTGCCCAGGTCTGGAACCCATGCCCAGACCCTTGGAAGGCCAAAACTAGGTCCCCAGCCCTGCCTGCTGAGCTAAAAAATCTTCATGAAGAAGCAAGACAGAATCTGCTGAAAAAGTCCAAAGAGCAGCAGGCAACTGCATGGACCCAGCTATAGGTGACCCAACCAAAGGCAGATCTGAGGCCACTATCTCATCTGCCTCCCCTGCTCCTCCATGGAGCTCAGAGGAAAATCCCCACCCCCCCATCAGCGTGGT
Organism: Rhinatrema bivittatum; assembly: GCF_901001135.1. Lineage (NCBI taxonomy): Eukaryota > Metazoa > Chordata > Amphibia > Gymnophiona > Rhinatrematidae > Rhinatrema > Rhinatrema bivittatum. The sequence goes on from NC_042620.1 coordinate 215,231,648, forward strand.
CAATACCGCATGATAATCCAAGATGGCTGCTGTTACTGTGCCAACAGAGAAAGAGGATCTGACCCGCTCCGAACTCCTGTGCACAGGGACAGCCGCCATAGGAGAGCATACACTCCATTTCATTTTGTGACTGCCAAGGCCTCTGATGGGCCCTCTCCCCCCAAAACGCAAGCCACACAGAGCACAAGGCGGCTCAAATGCACCAGCGCCGTGCCACATGCATAATGTAGTTGGTGGGGAAAAGGCCCCCAGCCAAGCCCAGGACGCAGCAATAACCGGGAGAGGCAAAGTCTTTACTTCCAACCAAGAAGGAGAAAGAGCCATCCCTCAGAACCTCTCCACCTCTGTGTCTTACCTCTTCCTTGACTCTCTCTTTTTTTTTTTAAACTTTAATAAACAAAACTTCCCTTAGCATGGAAGACAGAGCTGTCCAGCACTAGATCAGCTAAATTTAAAAAGGAGAGGCAAGCTGAGAAAAAGAAAAAACACCCTGAGCCCACAACCACCTGAGCAGCCTCGAGAAGGGGAGGGATCTGGAGCACCAGATTTACACCCCACAGGACAACAAAGCGAGCATACAAAAAGGTCACGACCCCCAGCTCATCCACCTCAACCAAACAGGGAAGGATCCTCCAGGACCCAAAAAACCCCTGGGAGGAAGGCTCTCAAAATTAAAGTACTCTCCAGACTGCAGAACTGCAGGTTTTGCACCATTCACCATCTACTGGAGATAGAGAAATACTGAAGAACTCCAGGTGGCACCAGGGATTATGTAGCAGTTTCAGTAAAACATTCTCTGTCTCCATCTGCTGGCAGGGATGCATAAACCCCAGAGTCTGGACTTATCTGGGTACGTACAGGGAACTCTGAATGTGAAACCTGGACAGATTTAACAACAAGTTTAGATTTCATTGAGAGAGGTTTCTTGTGGAATCTAACATAGGGCCATATTTACTAAGGCATTTTTCCTATTCTGTATCTACGGGGAAAAAGCTTAGCAAAACAGACCCTTAGTGTGATACAAAATACATTATCTTGCACTGCCTGGCACAAACAGGAACCCTCTTCTTTCCAAGTCTTTTTTTTCCCCAAACCAGTACAAACTAATATCTTTTATGACCCCAAGTATAATCATACATAAATCTTCAACTACCTATTTGTACCTGGCTACCCCTCTTTTAAATACTTTTCAATGTGAGATATACTGAATTCTGAAATACAAGTACAAATATAGAAACAAGATTTTGGAAGATAAGGACCACTGGGTCCACCCAGTCTGCCTATTTGTGCCTGCCTACTGTGCTATCACTGGTCTTATTCTATCTGTGGTCTTCTCCTTCCCTCGCCCTGCCATTAACAGGACTGGATTAGGACACTGTGAGGCCCAACACTACTCCAAGTAAGAGGCTCCACAGCATGACCAAAAAAATGTAAAAATTGAAATGTAGTCATCTTTATGTATTTAGAGAGCTCTCATAACCTCTGACCATAGGTTGTAGTTAGGTAGCTTTTTTCATAAATCTGGCACTGGCTGCTATCATAAATTTGTCTCTTTCCCACAATATAATCTCAACCCGTGTTCAACATACAGGGTATGAAAATGGATTCACAGGTTGTCTAAAGGGCTCAGAGTCCTCCCGTTCATAGATCAGGTTTAACAGGTCCTTGCACTGCTCTTTCCAAGCATCGGGATTCCTTTGGAAGGGCTTTTTCCTTTGGCGCCTTACCTTAAAAAATGAAGGAAAATAAGAGAATGAAACAAAGTTTATAATCCTTAAACCTTCACATCATGTTTTAGGCTCAAATTCAATTAATCTTGTTTGCAAAGTCAATCCCTTTATTTGTCCCAGAGTAATGTAGAACAAAGCAAAGCAAAACCATCTGTCAGAAGAATGTGTCCACCTGTGGAAAGTACATAAGCTCAGGTACCATCACGCTCAGTACATTTCACATTACTTGAGTGGGAGGGGAGACTGCCTTAAACAACTGCAAGTAATGAGACAGAATAAGACATTTCTAATCTGTTTTAACAGCTCAAAGTTCTCCTGCTGAAATAATTTGATTGTTTGAGAAGGGCCAGAGAGATGCATGGCAATAAGAACAGGTAAATTAATGTATATACAGTATGAGCTCCATTATCCAGCATGTCACCATCTGGAACACTGTTTATTTATGTGTCCAAAGTTCAAGGTGGGGAACAATAGTAAACTGGCAGCAAGTGAGAACAGAGAAGGGGAGGGGAGAAGAAATGACCAGGAAGGGAAGGGCTGGATAAGGGAGCAGTTGTGCTCTTCTCTGCTCTGTGTATTCCAACCTCACCCCCCTTCCTTCTATTGCCTGGAAGGGGAGATGTCGCAGTAAAAAGCAAAGGGCCATCTGATAACCGGCACACTTGATTAACTGGCTTTTGCTATTCCCCATGAAAGCTGAATGATAGAGCTTTTACTGTGTAACCTTGTAGATCCAGGATTGTCAATCGAGATACCTGGAAAGGTTATGGGAGATATGCCAGGATGACTCCCTAGCTATTCTCTCCCTCTACCCCAAACTGTCACTGCTGTGGGCCTTTCTTCCTGCAGTAGAAGCCAGTCCTGGGTGATTGGTAGTGAAAAAACGTGGGCTGGAAACAATTGGTATGCACTCTTGCTTCCAAAATCCACTTCCCATACAGAAGCCAGGAGGACGTGGAGCCACTGCTGTCACCACCACCACGGGCCTTTACTCCTGCAGCAGGTGCCAGTCCCTGGATCCCACTGCCATGGCGGCAATAGCTATAGCCAGCAGTGAAGAGGCACAGGCTAGGAACTGAGTTAGTATGCGTGTTCTGTTCTCAAACTCCACTTGCCATACATACAGATGACGAGAGGAGAGGGGAATTGGAGCAGAGACACTGCCACCACCACAGCAGGGTCCAGTGCATCAATTCTGCAGATCAAAATGGATATATTTCTCAAGTGCAAAAGAAAAATGTCGGGGAAACAAACACAAAAGGCTGTGCAGAAAATACAAAGCCACAGAATGTTTCCAGTATATCAATATTAGGAGTTCAGATTTGCATTCGTGAGTCCTGAAGATAAATCCAAACATAAGTGAGGTACTCTCCAATGACGATGTCTTTGTTAAAAAGGCACTTGGGAACAAAGCATGCCAGCTTGGTTGGAACACTGACTGAATGGTAACTGAACGTTTCAGAGTCAGAAGGAGGTATTTGCTCGAAGTGTTATGGTCAGCATGGGTGCTCTAAAGGCCTCACATCCACCATTGCTCAGAACATATATGACTGGACAATCTTTAATTATACTTGCTAAAGTGGACATTTGTAAAGGACCATTTGGCAATGAGCAATCAGATAAAGTCATGTTTCAGACAATAGCAATTCATGTCCTTGTGGCCAGTTAAGTTGAATTGTTTTTTTAAAGTTAAAAAAGGAGAGGCATTCTTGCTGACATTTTTCTGCATTTCTATATTGCATGCTTTCAAATCTCTATTTTTCCAAGCTATTGATATTGCTAGTCTGTATTAACTAGCTGTATTTGTTAATTTAAAAAGGCTGTTATCATTCATCTGTGGACCAAGGACCTTGCTTGGCATGGTATCCTTGTAGTACAGAAAGATTTCTAAAACCTGGAGAAGAACATTAGACACTTATCGCAAAGACTATTGCCTTTTCAGATGTATTACCTGTTCTTGGAAAGGGGAAGGAAAGGTTCTGCTACGGTATATAGATAACTTCAATGTCTGGCTCAAAACATGATGTAAACCAAGTGGTTTTGGTTACATTGGTGGCTGGAACCATGCACGGAGCAGTAAAAGGTTATACTGTAAGAATGGTTTACATTTGTCCTTGGCTGGAAAGAGAATGCTAAGTGAGAAATTCAGTACATACATTATCAGGCATTTAAACTAGGAGGAGGGGGTGGCAGGAGATAGGCAATGAAACTGCCATATCACCCCCAAGGAACTGTTGGAAGAAAACAACAAAACCAATCAACTCAAAATAGCAGAAAAGATGACCAGGAAGAGCAGCAAACCTAGGGAGAAAATTTGGAAAGCTATGACCGCAAATGCTCGTAGACTGGGCGACAAAGTCCCAGACCTCCAGGCTTTAATGTTGGAAGCGGACTTGGACATAGTTGCTGTTACAGAGACTTGGTTCACTGAGTCTCATGATTGGGATACAGCCATCTCTGGCTATAACTTGATAAGGAAGGACAGAGCGACGGAAAAAGGGAGGAATAGCTCTTTATGTAAAAAACAATACCCAAGCAACTGAATTGCAAGGGACATGGGATAGAGGAGGAACATTATGGACCATCCTAAAAAAAGAAGATGGTGTGATCTACAGGCCTCCGACTCAAACAGAAAAACTAAACAGAGATCTAGTCGAAGACATCCAAAAGGTGGGAAAGAAGGTAGAAGTGTTTCTTGTTGGAGATTTTAATCTGCTGGATATAGACTGGAGAATCCCTTCTGCAGAATATACGACAAGTAGAGAGATAGTGGATGCCCTGCAAGGGACTCTGTTCAAACAAATGGAAATGGAACCCATGAAGGAGGGAGTTATACTCAATCTAGTGCTCACTAACGGGTATAATGTCTCTAGTGTCTGGGTGGGCGCCCACCTGAGCACCAGTGATCATCAAAAGGTATGGTTTGATATCGCAATTAGGATACAGAGAGGTCACATGAAGACCAGAGTTTTACATTTCAAAAACACGGACTATGTCGAAATGGGGACGTACCTGGAGGAAGAACTAGAAGACTGTGAGAAAATGGGAGAGGTGGAACAATGGGCCAAACTAAAAGGAGCAATTACAAAGGCAACAAATCTATATGTTAGAAAAGTAAACAAAAGCAAGAAGAATAAGAAATTAATCTGGTTCTCAAAGGAAGTGGCTGAAAAAATAAAGGCAAAAAGAAGAAAGTTCAAGAAGTATAAAGGATCCCAAAAAGAGCAAAAAGAATATCTGATGAAACTGAGAGAGATGAAGAATGAAATCAAGAAAGCAAAAGATCAGGCGGAAGTATAGATTGCCAAAGAGGTAAAGTGAGGTGACAAAACATTTTTCATACATATCAGAGAAAGATCTAAAGTGGTATAGTGAAACTGAAAGGTGACAAAAATCAATTGGTGGAAAGAGACGAAAAAATAGTAGAAATATTAAACAAATACTTCAGTTCAGTGTTCACTAAAGAAGACCCTGACAAGACCACAGATGGGGGTGGAATAGATTAAACTCCATTTACAGAAGAGAATGTATGGGAAAAGCTAGGAAAACAAAGGGGATAAGGTCATGGGGCCAGATGAATTTGTGACTGAGCATGTATCCGTGTCATGTAATAGGTTCTCTTTCCGGTCTGCTATAATTGTGTTGGAGAGCTAGCCCACATGCGCAGCTTTTTTGAAGTCTATCAGGTGGAGCGGACTTGCTAGAAAGTAAGTCATCATTAAGAAAGTTTTCGTGTTTTAGTTTCATGTTTGTTCGGTATGATTTATCATTGAGGTTAATATTAAGTTTTTTACTGAAAGATTGTTTTACACTGGTACTGATGCAAAAGCCATTAAAGATATTCGGTGGTAAAGCGGAGAGAGAGTAGTAAATCTAAGAACCATTGCACAATGTAAGTTGTGTGTCCTGCATAATATGAACATATACATTTTTTAGTGCTTGTTGTGCAAAGTTGAATGAGTAATCTAGTTTGCACTATTACTGGTGGGGGAGGTGCCGCTTCTCAAACCCCACGGGGTGCTGCACCAAATAGGTGGCATCCACCTTCCTGTTAATGGGGGGATATAGAGATCGGGTGTTCCCACATCCGGAGGAGAAGATCCTTAAAGATGTTGTGGATGGGAACTGCCATGATTTCCTTAGGAGCATCGACAAAATGAAGCACTTCCAGCATTTTATGTCGCATATCCTCCTCCATAAGAAGCTGGAAAGGACTAGCCTCGGCCATGGCCCTGACAAATCCCATGAAGGAAAGGTCCTCGGGTGGAGACCGATGCCATTCCTCCAGTGGGGAAGGCTCGGAGAGGGGGTCGTCTGAATATTTGGACAAATATTTTAATGAATCATCCTCCCAAGGGTCATAAGAGCTTTCCTCCTCTCTAAGGCCAGCACGGCATGGGCGAGACCTGTGAGGGATCCCAGCCCTGGGCTCCAATGGCTTCAGAGGCATCGAGGACACCGCAGGAACCGATGGTTCCCCCAGCATCGAGGGAACCAAGGGCCGCGGGAAGCCAGAGGGCCGGGGCAATGGCTCAGGGAATCAAGGCCTCGGGAATACAGCACTGGCCGCATTTTCCTTCTCTGAGGATCTGATAGGAATCGCTCCCAAGGGGGGCATCAGTGGCCACTGGGGAACTGAAGGTCCCTTGGGCACCAGTTGTGTTGGCAGAGCACCTAACGCTCAAGCAGAGGTGCCAAAATAGACGGTGGAGGATCCAGTAGTGGCGTGGGAACCTGTGGCACGGGTGGCTCGACACTCCGAAGAGCTCTGAGCACCGCGATTTGCACCCTGCGGTCCAACTCCTCCTGAAAGTCCGGTGTGGCCAAGACTGAGGAAAGGGGATGAGGCATCACCAGCTCATCCTCGGTTCTCCGAGGTGGCACAGTGCCCACCACTGATACCAATGGGGAACACTTGGAACTTCCAGGAATGTCGGAGGATGGGGGCTCCGAAGAACGGGGTCTCTTCAGTGGCGGTATGGAGACCGCCAGTACCGCACCAGAACCGGAGCCGCACTCCAACAGCGACTGGTGTCGATGCTTGAGGGACCTCCTATGGTGCTCAGCCTGGTCTTTCCCCAGTGCTGAGGAGGTGGAGGATCCCGATGCCCTGGAAATCGGTGAGATTATGGGGGATTGGTCACCATTTCCACGATCCTTTAAGGAAGTAGAAAGAGGAGTGGCGAGAGGGAGCATATTGAGTGGCTCCCCTTGACCCCCCCGGCGTCAATGGCTCCAACGCAGGTGTGGATGGAGCGGACATTTTAGAACCAAAATGTTTCTCCATCTTATCAAGGCATGCACAACAGGCCTTGGTGGTCATCTGGTCACACAGCTGACACCCTCAGACATCATGTGAAGCCCCCAAGCAGAGGATGCAAACCTCATACGGACCTGTGATGGACATGGTCTGAGGGCACTGAGGGCACAGACAAAAGCCGGACAACGCCATAGAAAAATACTCAACGTGCAGTCGATGACCAGTGGTCACAGGGAGGCGAGCAGCCGGGAATCGACCGCAAGAAGCAGGAAAAAACAGAAGTGACAACGTACTATGCTGAGAAGGCACTGACCGCGAAGGGGGACACGACGATGGAAAAATGGGGAAGAACTTTTCTCGCAAGAAAACAAGAGCGGAGCTCCACAAACTGCGAGGCAACTGCACCGCGGAAAAAGAGAGACTAAAAGTGGACCTCGCGTGGACACGCGGATAGTGGCATGCTGGCATTCTCAGTGTGTTGGTCAAAGCTTCTAGAACCTTTGACAAAAGTTTTACATGTCAGGCTCCATCGGATGATGTCACCCTCATGTGAGGACTACCATCCTGCTTATCGTAGGAGAAAAGAAGTTGGTTTAAAGATTTTTGTTGTTATTTTCAACTGTCAACACATTTAAGTTTGAAATTATGTGCCTTATTGTGAACCGTTGTGACGGCAACTAGCTTAATGACGGTATAGAAAAGATTTTAAATAAATAAATAAATAAATAAATAGATAAATAAAGCAGGAGAGAAAGCAGAGTTGCTTAACTGTAAAGGAAACTGAAGGGGGACCCCATGTGGCTACGGGGTTGGTGGCATGCTGGGCATGCTCAGTGTGCCAGTCAAAGTTTCTAGAATACAAAAGTATTCCATGACGGGCTCCATCTGATGATGTCACCCATCTGTGAAAACTATCATCTTGCTTGTCCTGGGAGAATTTTGAAGTCCTTAATCAGAACATACATACAAAAGGCCTTCATGGGACAACTGTGTCCTGTTCTATTCTATTCTATTCTTTTCTAATTCAGGGTAATATACTGTCCTTCTCCCCAGAAAAGGAAATCCCAAAGTGGTTCACATCACAGACAAGGCCAGGACTTTGACTGGCACTAGAAGTGATATGACAGCAATCATACAACAGGTAGTGCCAAATGCTGTCTCAGCTCATTGCTCTTTTACAAAGAGCAGCAATAGCATCAAAAAGCCTGAGCCCCAACCCGAATACTTTACACTCTGTCATAAAAATTGTGATTTTCATTAGGGCCGGAATCTCTGAGCTTGTGCATGTTTACTATTCTGTCCAGTGAAACAGGTATAGAATGCCACAGCCACTCCTGCATTTTGAGATTTGCTGGATTTGCCATAGATCCGTACTGAGGAGAGTATGTGATCTGCGAGCGGAGTTAATGCAGTTGCTTTTGTAGCAGAAATTGTCACTGGCCGATGATTACAAGAACCCCAAATGGAATACAAAGCTCACATACCTGGCAGGCTTATTTGTTGAACTAAACTCAAGAATGCAGGAACCAGGCATGAATGTAATGGATCCCTCTGACAAAATCCAAGGATTCAAAGAGAAAACAGAACGGTGGATTGAATGAATGAGAATGGGACTAACAATAATGGTCCCTTGCTTAACAGACTTAAAATGATGGAGCATCAGAAGTTACCACCATTTTAGAGGTGAATTGTAGCCAGCTAAGAGGGTTTGCTGCTCAGAGCAACATGTACTTTGGTGAAATGGAAAGGTCACTACAAATCAACCAGGACTGGATCAGAGATCCGTCTTCAACAAAGAAATACTAAACAGTCTGACTGAGCCAAGACAGCTTTTTACATCGGAAGAATTGAAGCTGTGGATAAAACATCTCAAGTTTTCAGTTGGCTATGGAAAACTGAATATTCAAGGCTTACTGGGAAAGCACTGACAGTCCTGCTGCTGTTTGCAATGACATATTGATGTAGATCTACATTTTTTTTGAGCTGGCTGCTGCTTAAACAAAACACAAGGCGAAATTTGTTTTGAAAGATGAGATGAAAGTTTGTCTTTCTGACACTGTGTCAAAGATTGACGACCTGTGCAAGACTCATAAGGACCAAGTGTTCCACTCAAATGGTAATATTGAAATTATTTGGGATTTTTTGTTGACATTTTATTAAATATAAGAAAAAAAATAAAGGGGTGAACTGAAACTTTGAGACAGAAGAGGTTCACTTTATTTAAATAAATACATGCATAAAGGTTGAGGACCCCTGCAGTAGACAGATTCTTAGTCTAGGAAAAATAAGAGGCTGTATATTTCTTTCCTTCTTTCTTTTATTTATTTAAAATTACTTGTATCCTGCACCCACCAAAATTCAGGATGGGTAACATAGAAACCACCAAACTTCATGATAAAATCAATATTTCCATATTTAAACAAGTAAAACTTATTAGTGAAGTGAAAAACACTTATTGAAAAAGGATGTAATAAGTGATTAGCTGCAGGAATCCATTGATATGAAATCTTTGAATGCTTGGTTAAAAAAACAAAAAAAAAAGAGTTTTTAGGGTTTTCCTGAAAACTATACTGTTTGTATAAATATTAATAGCAAAAACACCCTTCCTCCTCTAATACCAATACACCAGCAGTGTTTGATGCACTCTGTTACTTACTAGTCTCCCCGATGAAGTTCCAGGACCATCAGACTCCACATCAACTTCTGCAGTCTAAAACAAAATTTAGTAATTACATTCAACTGAGTAAACATCTATTGCTATCTTAACCAGGACCCATCCCTGGACATGGAGAGACTTGTGTGAGATTTATTTAGGTATTTTATATACCGTTGTTCCAAAAGAAGATCACAACGGTTTACAGAATTGGCATTCATATACATGGTCAATGATCATGTGCTTTATGTTAGTGTTTACCTTTCTGATTCAACATCACAGCATATACACATTTTAGTTCATAGTTAAACATTTTCAGGGATACTGTAGAGGTTCCTATCTAACTTAGTTACAAATAATTCATTCTAGGTCTATATCTCAGTGAAAATAGATTCTAATCATACTAGAAATACTTTTCAGTCATTCATTATATAATGTAAGTTTGAGCAGCACTATCTCAGTAACAGTCAGTGCAGTTGTCGGGTTTATTACAGCTTATGTTACATTAGTTCATATGCCTTTCTAAAGAGCCAAGTTTTTAGTTCACGCTTGAAGTTCTTTCTTTCTGTTATCTGCCGTAATAGTTCTGGAAGAGAGTTCCAAAGCTTGGGGCCTGATATTGCAAACATTCGGTCTTGTATTTGTGTTAGGTGAATGTTCCGAGTGGAGAGTACAGAATCAAAAGAAGAGCCAGAATATTCATCCCAGATACCAAGACAATGACCTGCAGGACACTGCACTTGACATCTTTCCTAAAATCCATGTGATCAGCACAAAAACTTGTCTCGTGAATGCTAGCATTTATTAGGGATATGCAATCATTTAAACAAATGCACAAAATACAACAAATAAGGGAAAATTGTTTCATTCGGGGAGGGGCCCGAAACGAATCAAAGATCCCCAAATGGAACAAACATTATTTGTTGCACTTGTTTTAATTTAATGCATTAGGCCTAGAACATTCACTAACCAAATCCATCAGGTATTCGCAGAAGTGGCCAGGCTGAGTCCCGATGTCTAGGCCTCAACCCGGACCCAGGCCTGATACCTGGGCCTCAGCTGGAGCCTGGGCACAGGCCCAATGTCAAATCCCAGCCTGGAGGCCAGGTCCCAATGCCAGAGCCTCAACTCGAACCTAGGCCTAATTTTGTGAGCCTGGCCCAGAGACCAGCTCCTGACACCTGGGCCTCGGCCAGAACTTGAGCCCATGCCCAACACCACAACCTGACCTAAAGGCCGGATCCTGACGCCGGGGCTTCAACCTGGACTTAGGCCCAGCCCGGAGGCCAGATCCTGACACCAGGGCCTCAGCCCAGATCCAGGCCTGATGCTGGTCCCAGCCCAGAAGTTGGGTCCCAATACAGGAGTCTTGGCCTAGGCCAGAGCTTGGGCCCAGACCTAATGCCAGAGCATAGACCTAGGGTCCCAGGCCCAAGCCTGAAGCCAAGGCCTCAGAGCAGCTCCGAAGACATCCAGGGTTGGGTCTGGGTTCAGGTCAAGGGCCTGGCATCCTGTCCAGGTCACTGTGTCGGGCATGGGCCCAGGTTCCAGCCTAGGCTGAGGCGTTAATCTTGTGTGGACCGAAACTGGGGTCGCGGCAACCTACCACGTCCTCAGCCTACCCAAAGCCAAGGTTTCAGCCTGGGCCTATGTCTTGCTGGAAGATCCCCACTGGACCGGGTAAGTGGTGGCTGGGGGGATCCTATGCTCAGCATTTTTCCAGGTGGGTGGGATGGAGAGATGGGAGGCCCCCGTTTTCGATGTGTGGGTTTTTTTTTTAATATTTGATTTTTTTTTTTTACACAAATAAAACAAATCAAATATTCTACAAACCGAAATTCGTGGGAAAAAACCTCCAGAAAATGAACCGAAAAATGAAAATGAATGTTTTTCCCTGCACCCCTTATTAATTATTACTATGAAAATTCCTAAAGCGGAAAATTAATTTAAAATATCTTTCAAAAGAATCACTTTCTTTGTAATTGCATTTTATATTTTCCATATATGCTTAGGGCTGACTTTTAAAAGAATCGCTCATGTTAAAAGGCATATATATATATATATACAAGTATCTGGGCTTACGTACGTGCGTGAGCAACCAAATGCGCAGGGAAAAGGGGCAGAGTCATGGCATGTTGGGGCATTCAGAGTGGGGCCAACATTTATGTGCGTAAATCCATATTTTAAATCTGGTGGCCTCAGCATGCAGCAGGTAGTTAGCAGCACATATTTACTTCTGCTCTTGATGAGGTATAAGAAGGAAGAAAAAGGAAAATTAGTTTCTTACCTGATAATTTTCGTTCCTGTAGTACCACGGATCAGTCCAGACACCTGGGTTTTGCCTCCCCTCCAGCAGATGGAGACAGAGAAGTTTTTTCAAACAGCCCTGCTATATATACCAAGGTGCCACCCACAGTCCCTCAGTCTTACATAATGTCAAAGCATAATAGAACAAAACCAAACTATACAACTAACCATCTTTCCTTCTATAATAAGGCTTAGCCAAACCAACGGGTAACAGAACTCGCAGAACCAAAGGAACAAGCGATAAGATAGAACAAACATCCAGAAAAAATATCATATGAGCGGACTCTCCATTACTTTAGTGTACACAGCCATGGGCGTGGCTCTGGACTGATCCGTGGTACTACAGGAACGAAAATTATCAGGTAAGAAACTAATTTTCCTTTCCCTGTACGTATCCGGATCAGTACAGATACCTGGGATGTACCAGAGCCAATTTACCGAGGGTGGGAGCCAGAGAAGCCCGCTCGGAGCACCCCTTCTCCAAATCCCCCGGAATCCGAAGCTTGAACATCCAATCGGTAATGCCTTGCAAAAGTGTGTAACGATTTCCAAGTAGCTGCCCTGCAAATTTCCTGGGGCGACACTTGATGACATTCCGCCCAAGAAGTGGCTTGTGACCATGTAGAATGGGCGCGAAGTCCCACCAGTACCGTTTTCCCACGCAGTAAATACGCTGAACCAATAGCTTCCTTCAGCCAGCGAGCTATCGTAGTCTTTGAGGCCAAACTACCTCTTTTCGGACCACTCCACAACACAAAGAGATGGTCTGATACATGGAAAGAATTCGTAACCTCTAGATATCATATCAGAGTCCTGCGAACATCTAGTTTCCGTAAATCCCGTGCCACATGATCCAATCGGTCCACCTCGGAGAAGGAGGAAGCTCAATTGACTGATTCAAGTGAAAAGAAGACACCACCTTTGGGAGAAAAGAGGGAACTGTCCATAAGGACACACCTGAATCAGAAATCCGCAAGAAAGGCTCCCTATACGACAATGCCTGCAATTCAGACATCCGACGTGCCAAAGAAATCGCAACCAAAAATGCCACCTACAGTGTGAGATCCTGCAGCATCGTCCGCTTTATAGGCTCAAAAGGCGGCGCACACAAGGACGAAAGTACCAAATTGAGGTTCCAGGAAGGATATGGGTGGCGAAACGGACAACGCAAGTGCTTTGCCTCTCGAAGAAAACGCGCCACATCTGGGTGCAATGCCAACGTTACCCCCTGGACCTTACCTCAGAGACAACCAAGCGCCGCAACCTGTACTCAGAGGGAACTACAAGAGAGACCCTTAGAAAGACCGGCTTGAAGAAAACCTAGAATGTCGGGGACCGGAGACCGAAGCCCGCATAGGATCCACCATGCGATCCGCACACCAGGCTTCAAAAACTTTCCAGACTCTAACATATGGTAGGGAAGTAGACGGTTTTTGCGACCTCAATAACATGGCCACCACCGCGTCAGAATAACCTTTATCCTTCAGCCGCTGCCTCTCAAAAGAGACAGAAGCGATCCGCCTCTTCCAAACAGACAGGGCCTTGTTGAAGAAGAGCCGCGGACTCCCGAAACTGTAGAGATTGCGCGGTGGACAGATTGAGCAAATCTGCAAACCAGGGACGCCTCGGCCACTCCGGAGCTACTAGAATCACCTCTGCCAGATGGAGCTCTATTCGCCGGATCACCTTGCCTATCAGCGGCCATGGAGGAAACACGTACAATAAAATGTTCGTCGACCAGGAAAGGACCAGGGCATCGAACCTCTTGGCTCCTGTCTCTTTGCGCCGACTGTAGAACTGTGGAGCCTTGGCATTCTGGAATGTGGCCATCAGATCCATGCATGGCGTGCCTCACCGATCGCAGATGAGCTGAAACCCCTCGTCAGCCAACGCCCACTCTCCAGGATCGAGATGATGATGACTGAGGAAGTCTGCCTGTATGTTGTCTATCCCGGCAATGTGAGATGCTGCAATGCTGATGAGATTCTGTTCTGCCCAGATCATCAACTGTTGCGCCTCTGTCGCTACCGGGCGACTCTTGGTTCCTCCTTGGCGACTGATATAGGCCACTGTGATTGCATTGTCTGACAAGACTCTGACCGACTTACCCCAAAGAAGCGGGAGAAACACTTGCAATGCCAGAGCCACTGCTCTGGTCTCCAAGCGGTTGATAGACCACTGAGATTGTTCTCTGGACCACTGCCCCTGTACCGACTTTCCCAGACAAACCGCTCCCCAGCTGGAGAGACTGGCATCCGTCGTGACGACTGTCCAGCCGGGTATTACCAGGGGAACTCCACACGTCAGATGATCCGAGACAAGCCACCAGCTGAGACTGGCTCTCGCAGAGTCTGTAAGCGGAAGTGGTAGGTGAAACTGTTCGGACACCGGATTCCAGCGGGACAGCAATGCGGATTGTAAGGGATGCAATTGAGCGAAGGCCCAGGGAACCAATTCCACAGTGGATGTCATGGATCCCAAGACCTTCAGGTAATCTCTCACCTGCGGTATCCGCATGGACAACAGGTCCCTCACCTGTCCCTGAAGCTTGACTACACGTTCTGTTGTGAGGAATACTCTGCCCTGCTCCGTGTCAAACAGGGCTCCCAGGAGCTCCAGAGACTGCGAAGGGGTCAAACGACTCTTGCAAGATTGACCACCCAGCCGAGTGATCGCAAGAGCTGTAGTACCCAGCTGACAGCTGTCTGACACAGAAGCTCGGACTTCGCCCGAATCAGCTAATCGTCCAAATAGGGATGCACTAGCAACCTTCCCTTCGGAGTTGCGCTACGACCACCACCATCACCTTGGTGAACATTCTGGGAGCGGTGGTGAGACCGAAAGGCAGAGCCCAGAACTGATAGTGATTTCCCAGAATGCAGAACCTGAGGAACTTCTGGTGGGACGACCGGATGCCGATATGGAGATATGCTTCCGTGAGATCCAGAGAAGCCAGGAACTCTCCTTGTCGAACGGAGGCGATGACTGACCGAAGAATCTCCATTCTGAAACGTGGTACCCGAAGACACCTGTTAACTCTTTTTAGATCTAGGATTGGTCTGAAAGTACCTTCCTTTTTGGGGACTATGAAGTAAATGGAATAGTGGCCTTTGCGTTGTTGCACGGACGGAAACGGTGTTATAGCCCCTAAGTACGGTAAGCGCTGGAGGGTGCCTTGTACAGCCTCTCGCTTTTCGCAGTACACGCATGGAGAGATCAGAAACTTGTCCAGAGGACTCTGTACAAAATCTAAAGCGTAACCTTGACTTATCACGGTGAGAACCCACTGGTCCGTTATTTTGGTCCATTCCGCGAAGAATAGCAATAGTCTGGCTCCCACGTTTGGTACCTGATGGATGACTTGAATGGAGGAATGGACCAGCCGTATCTCATTGTGAGGCCTTAGCTCCCGCCCCTGACTACGACTGTTGCCTGCTTGAGCCTAGGCGAAAGATGACTGCGCCGGCCGGGGTCTCCTGTTACCACAGAACCGAGCCCAAGCTGCAAACGAGCCTCGTGACCTAGGCCTGTCCTCCGGTACTTATGGACCTTGTTCTCTCCCAGAGATTAGATCATGTCCTCCAATTCCTTGCCAAACAACAACTTTCCTTTAAAAGGCAGTGAACCGAGGTGGGCCTTGGAAGAAACATCCGCAGCCCAATTCCGGAGCCAGAGGAGCCGTGAGCGGAAACCATGGATCTGGCCGACGTGTGCAGCAGGTCGTAGAGAGCATCCGTGCTGTATGCGATTACCGCCTCCAGCCAGTTTGCTTGGATAGCCTCCCCCTCAGAGAGATTGGCATTGGCTTGGAGCTGTTGGGCCCAGCGAAGGCCCGAACGCAGTGCAAAATTACTACACATCGCTGCACAGACCCCCAGCGCAGACACTTCAAAGACTTTCTTGAGCTGTAGCTCCAACTTTCTGTCCTGCAAGTCCTTGAGGGCCGTCACTCTTGTAACTGGGATAGTAGACTTCTTAGTAACAGCCGACACCGCTGCGTCCACCTTAGGGACTCTGAGAAGCTCCAATGAGTCTTCCTGAAGAGGATATAGCTTGTCCATGGCTATGCTTATCTTCAGACCTAAATCCGGGGTGTCCCACTCTCTAAACAGGAGGTCCATCTCTGAGAAATGGAAAGGGAAGGAAACCGTAGGCCACCTGAGGCCTAGCAAGACCGGATCCATAGCTCCAAGCCAGGACTCTGCCGGCAGAGCCTCTATTCCTAGCTCCTGCAGGATAGCCGGAATAAGTGGAGACAGCTCCTCTTTCTTAAATATACGAACCACCTTCGGATCGTCCCCTTCCATCGCCTGAGATCCTTTGCTGGTACCTTGCTGCGGATCTGCGGCTGCACCAGCTCCCTCCCAGGGGCCTCACCGGCGGATCTGGCTCGTCTTGAGACGTAGAGTCTGTGTCCGTCCCTGCTGGCACGGTGGGTCAGAGCCCCCCCAGGAGCTATCTCTTTTTCGTGTCCTCCGGGTCTGCGGCTGCAGTACAAGCCTCCCAGCTGCCAGCTTTCCCCCTACCTTTTTTGCTTTAAAAACTTTGTGCATGAGCAAAACAAACTCTGAGGAGAATGAAGACTCCGAAGAGGAATCAGCAGCCCCTGCAGGGTTATCCTCATGCAAAGGAGAAGCTGCCCCCGCAGGAGTGCCCCCCCCCCCCAGCAGGTATTTGCTGCGGGGAGAGATAGGGGATAAAGTCCCCTCCCCCATCGCTGCCCGCGTGGCTGCTCTAAAGGTGCCCAAAATGGCCTCCGTTCCCGCGCTCAGAGGGAACGGGTCCTCAGCTAACTCTGCACTCGGCCCGACACGCACCGGCGAACGCAGAGCCCGACTCCAACCCGCCCAAACAGAAATGGAGGGTCCCTCGCCTCCCTGCACACAACTCGAGTAGAGGCTGTCCCGTGAGAGGCGCGTGCACACCGAGCCGCATGCGCAGCATGAGGAGCCCCGAAGCATTGGCAGCCCGCAAAAAGAATTGAAAATGGCGAAAGGAAAAAAAAAAGAAAAGTCAGCCGTTCAAACCCCCGGTGAACCCAGGCAAAGTATCGGAGAGCCTGCGCGCACAACACAAACACCAAACACTTTTTTTTTTTTTTACATATAACAAACTGTAAAACTTGCCATTCGCTGTCCCTGGTTCTGGTGGATACAGGTTCTGCTACTGTGGGGGTGAGTGAGCCGGGTTCTCCGGTATCACCCCGACGCTGCTAACAAGGAAGTGCAAGGTCCTCGACCCTTAGCAGCGGCCTCGACCAGGAGGGATGGTTCCCTCAGGACCTTGCAACCCCCTGGGAGGCACACAGATCCGTTGACGAGGGACTTGCTCTCTGTCGTTTTTTTTTAAACTTAAAGAGATAGCTCACTGAATTGTCCAATCTAAACCCTGGTTAAAATCCTACACTACCAACTAGTTTCAGTCAGGGCATCAGAAGAGACTGTGGGTTTTGCACCTCTGCCATCTGCTGGAGACAGAGTAAGACTGAGGGATTGTGGGTGGCACCTTGGTATATATGGCAGGGTTGTTTGAAAAAACTTCTCTGTCCCCATCTGCTGGAGGGGAGGCAATACCCAAGTGTCTGGACTGATCCGGGTACGTACAGGGAACTTGTTTTAGGACAAACACCACTGGGTGAGGGCTCTGGTTAAACGGTGGGGGAATGTAGGCTGAAGAACCAGATGGGTCTGGATAACTATCTCGATTGGGCAAACTGGCGGACTCATTCGTCAAGCTAGGAACGCCTTTCATGAATGCATGTTTTAAAATCTACTTACCTGTGTTCATTAAAGATGAAAAAGACTTAAGTTAGAGATGTGAACCTCATTTGCTCATGTAACAGCTTAAAATTAGGAGCATACAGTTAGATGTATTTAAATTATACGTGTGCATTTGTGGACATGATTTAAAATTCAGGCGTATGTGGACACCCGCACACTCATGTTAAAGTTACAGTACCTGTGTTTTGCTGAGGTTATCTAAATAGCAAGAGCAAACTTTCTAGTTTTGTGTGGATGAAGGTGAGACATGGGGTTGCAATTTCTTTTTAAATTACATGTGATGGGGCTTTGACAGTCACTAAAAATTTTCTCCAAGTTTTACATTATGGGCAGTGGGAGGGGGTTTTGATGTTTAGAATCCTCCCACTGGCTGTTAACCCAAATTTGGGGGGAAAAGCCTTCAGTGGTGTATAAAATCCTCTGGAGTATGCCCAGTGGGAAGGCAACTGGAGAAGGTGTAGGAGCTTGGCTGTTGGATCTTTTTCTCATTCCTGGGGGACTTGATCAACATTTGGGATTTCTGGCATTGAGAGAAGAGATTTTGAGAAGAGAAATTCAGACTGGAGGAGAGGGCATTCCCCCGGGATTCCAAAAGGCTGGAATCAAAGATCTTTTTGCCTGCATGAATAAAGAAGCAAGGGTGAGAAGAAGTTGGGACTCTTGACCAGAGAACTCAAGAGACCTGAAGATTTTGTTTGAGAGTTGGATTATAGTTTGAGAGTTTTTGACCATTTGAACTTGGTTAGATTATTGAGCCTGGGGATATTTTTCCATCTGTTGACTTCTGCATGCTGGAACTCCACTCCAATTACCCTGCCCTTCAAGAGGAGGAGGGTTTTCAAAATGTGTGGTGGTGCAGAAGGAAGGAGACCAGCAAGAAGCTGTAGAATGGACAGGAAAACCATGGTCTTTTCTTATTTTGATATTTTTGATCCTTTCCTAACTGTCTCATGGATACTCATCTTTAAGTGAAAGTAAACTGTTTATTTTGAACACTACCGAGGACTGTCTGATTCATTTTTTCTGTTTTACGCTGGCTGAATGGACGGAGACAGGATAGACTGTTACTTTACTCTGTTTCTGACATTCACTTTCTTGCTCCTTTTTTGGGTTCTGTTGCATCTGGTGGGCATCATCGAGCTGGAGTGTTAACCTTTGGACTTAAGAAATATAGACCATGCCAGGGGCCCAGGAAGATAGCTCCCTGCCCTCCCCCTCGCGCCCCCCCCCACCCCCCTCCGACTTCAACCTCAGCATCGTAGCACCGCTGAATGATGCTCACAGCACAAACAGATGACTGGCTACTTATAGAATGCAGAAAAATCATAATGAACAAAAAAATGTAGTCTGCAATCTAGAAATTAAGATTAAATGGCTGTGCTTTGGCTGTTTGCAATACCAGCTGTCAGAGAACTGGATGTGAAAAAGGCTGCTTTGTTCAACTACTACTAATCATGATTTCTATAGCGCTACTCAATGTACATAGCACTGTACAAATACACGAGTCAGTCCTGTCTCCATAGCGCTTACAATCAAATCAAAACAAACATACAGAAATCATGTAGGTATTCTGCAGACAGTTAAATAGCATGGACTTCAGTAGCTTTGAACTACTCACGCATCACAGCTCTCTGAAACCAATCTCGTCAATAGCTTTATCTCTGCTCATGCACTCATCACAACTCACTGTCTATATGAAATCTATGAGCGAGGAGGAGCTAACTCAAGTACATGGAAAGAAGCAATAAGTGTAGCAGCGGACTCCTGGGACACAAAGTGGAAGTGAAGGAAAGAACCACAGTGACCAGCTATGGCAACAAACGGAGAGAGGAGAAGAGAAAACTGCTGCGGCCGAAGAGAGGAGAGAACTGGAGTGACCGGATTCTGCAGGCAAATGTGCGGTGAGACTCCTTTTAACTACTGTGAGAGAGCATGATGTAAAAACGGCCCACTGCAAGGCTACTTCTCCAAATAATACTTTACACCACTCTGAAAACCACTCTCCAAAATAAAAATTCAGCAACTCCTCAGGGAACATGTTTACTTATTTATTTATTTTTAAAAGTACTTCAACTCAACTGTTCATTTAAAAAAAAAAAAAAAAAAACCTCTCACAAATGTTTGCAGGTTTCCACTCATAAATGCCAGTTATGTAAACTGTCTAGCACAGTATAGTGCACACCTAGGAGTCTCCTTTCCATTGCATTTCAGAATTTCTTTTTTCTGTGGTTTATGTGCATTACAACACAGCTCATTAGTATTTTTAACACGTTAGTCCAAGTTCATTTTAACGTGGACTAATGTACAAGTTTTATTGCTAATGCAGCGTTAACACACATTAAACCTGCCTTAAAACACCTTAAATGTTTCTAATGTGTTAACGCTGCATTAGCCTTAACACTCTACTATACTGGCTCCCAAGGGCCGCCTTTGATAAGAAAGTTGGTGTATCAGCCCTCCCGTGCTCAGTTTTTCTTCTTCGTTTTCCCCATGTTCCAAATCGTGACTGCCCTCTCTTTCCTGTGTCTTGTTTGCCCTCCATCATGCCCTCCGATACTAGCTTAGCCAGTTTGCCAGGGAGCACATCGTGGTATAATGCACCACCACCTGCATTTTGGTCATTCTACTGGTACAAACAACATAATGAACAGTACACTGACAAAAGCAAAGCTAACAGAGCAGCAACATATAAATCCTCTGTAGACATAAGCAATTTTGTCCAGTGCTTTCAAAACTGACCACGAGGCACGCTGATGTGGACATAATTAGACAGAAAAGCTACCGCAACTGAAAAATAAGCTTTGATCTTTTTCTGAAAGCTTTTTATTTTCTCTCAATTATATCTGTTTTCAGGTACAGAAGGTCTTTGAGATTATGTCTAATTACCTTACATGATTTTTCTAGCCGTGATTACGACTAAACTGTTAACCTTTTTCTGTAATTTATTAGACAAATTGATTCACCCCTTTTCCATTAAAGCAGTAGTGCTAGTTCCTCTGAAGAATAGAAACAAGGGGTCTGGAAAGTTCATGTACGTCATCCTCTTTAGGTAATTCTTATGCTGGTGCAATAAGACACATCACAGCCAACAGAAAGTCCAGTTTTCTCCCAGACCAACATGGTTACTAGAACCAAGCATGAAGGGAAGGGGCAGGGTTAGGCCAATATCCAAACCAACTTTGTTAGCATCAGGTGAAGTATCATTTTAAGAGCAGGATATAAGCAGAGCCGATGCTGCCATTAGGCAAATTAGGCAGTCACCTAGGACCACCAAAGGTTTTGGGGTGGCAAAATCCCACTAGCACAAGGCCCAGACGGGTGCTGCGCCAGAGCCAATACCACCAAAGAAGGGAGCATGGAGCTGGAGCTGCTGCTGCCAATAGGTAAGTTAGAGAAGCGTAGTGCATGACCAAAGGTTTGCCTAGGATGCCAAGTACTCTTGTACTGGCCCTGGAGACAATGGCCCATGTGAAACACAAGGAGTTTCCCTCTGAAAATGAGCTGGCAGGTCTGTAAGCACTATGGACAGGTTCAAAATTGCCCTCTGCTACCTAACCCACTTATTAAGATACCAGGGGCAGATTGGCCTACTGGGGCTTCGGGCATGCTTTGGTGACCAGCTGGCCAATCACATGGGTTGGTGTATGCTGGTCAGAGTGGCCCCATACTTGCAGAGCTGCTGTGACCAACACCAGTCCCACAGAGCTGGAGCTTTCCCTGAGGAACTCTGTGGTCTGCCTTCTCATTTTTATGGTGGCAGTGACGGCTGTGCAGCATGGGCCAGCTCCCCACTCTCTTCCCCAAGCAGCACCATGGCAGTATGGGCCAGCTCTCCATTCTCCTCCTGAAGCAGCACCATGGCAGCATGGGCCTAGGGCCTGCTCTCCTCTGGTGCTCCTCTCCCTGAAGCTCCACAGCAGTGGAAAGCACTCTCTTAGCTTCCTCTCCCATCTCCTACACTGTTACCTCATCGCCGACCGAAGGCCTCCCACTGCTGTCTTTTAACGGCCTCTCCTTATAATCAGTCACATAAAAAAAAATAACTATCTTTTCCCCCACCCCCAGCATCAGGGTCTTTCAGCTCACCTCTTTCCACATTATGGGGAGCCTCCAGGATTATCAACAGGCAGCCCAGCCTGCATTCCTCTCGATCAGTATAAGTAAAAGCGCTTGTTTAAAAAAATGTATTCATAGACCGAGGAGGTGAAAAGTGAGAAAGAGAATGCTAGTGAATTAGTGAATGTGCGTGCAAGTGTGTGAGTGTGAGAAGAGCATGTGTGAACATGAGAGAGCACCGAGCGAGCATGCAAGTATATGTGAGCATGAGAGAACGTGTGAGTGAGCGTGCATGTGAGGGAACTTGGGAGAGAGCATGTAAGCGAGCGTGCCAGTCTGGCTGGGAGCGTGACAGAGCATGAGTGTGAGAAAGAGTTTGTGTTTGGGAGCATGAGAGTACATGTGTGTGAGCAAGCATGTATGTGTGTGTTTGTGAGTGAGTACATATGAGAGAGAGGAGAAAGTTTCTGCATCTCCTTCCCCTCCCTACCACTAAATAATCCACAACAATCTCATGGCATCTGGAATCAAAAGCTCCCAGGTACTAAGAGTGGGGTATTTTTTTTTTCTTATTAGTTAATTATTGAGTGTTATTTGATGTGTCTGCTGTTGTAATGTATTTTATTAGTGTTTGGGAAATGTTTGAAAATATATATATAGGTTTCTAATTAATGGATGTTTTCTTCATCAGCTGTTTTTAAATATTTATTATTTTTATTAGTATGGGTTTATTATTAATAATTTATATTTGATTTTTCATGAGGAATGGTGATGACTGTTTTTTCCACTGTTGCACTGCTTGCAGAGTCTGTCTTGTTGCTGTTTCCAGTTCAATTTTTGTCTGCATATTTCTATTTATAGTTTATGGTCACTTTATTCTGTATTTGGTGAGGATCTTTCAGCATTATGCATGTGTATTCGAAGGGAGGTATTCTGATAGCATATAACAGCTTGGTTTGTTCTGCTTTCCTAATAGGAGGTGAATTGCAAAAGAGAGGGAACTGCAGGTTCAGCTGTCTTCATCTGCTGGAGACAGAGAAATACTGAAGGGACGCAGGCTGAGCATTGTCCTGATATAGGATACCCTTTCAGTTTTTCTCTGTCTCCATCTGCTGGAGGCTCAATCCACTGTCTGGACTGATTCAGGTACATACAGGGAATGGTGTTTTAGGGGGCTTGGTGTAATGTTTGCAATGTTGCCTTTCATAGGTAGGGTTGTCACTGTTAAAGTGCTGGCAGTTATTGTAATTTTGGTATGGGAGATTTACTGTATTGAAATTGCAATTCAGTTTACTCACTATGTCACTGAGACCGACCAATAGCAGCGGTCGGTCCCAGTGACATAGTGAGGGCAAAGGGCCGTCGGCGCCATTTTGATTACTGGCAGCCGACGGCCCACGCTCAGGAGATCGTTCCCTGACCGCTCCTGGACCCCCGCTGGACCACCAGGGACGTTTTGCAGGTCTTGGGGGGTCAGGAGGGTGGGGGGTTGCAGTAAATTAAGTCGTCAGGTCTTGGGGGGTCAGGAGGGTGGGGGGTTGCAGTAAATTAAGTCGGCAGGTCTTGGGGGGTCAGGAGGGTGGGGGGTTGCAGTAAATTAAGTCGGCAGGTCTTGGGGGGGTCAGGAGGGTGGGGGGTTGTAGTAAATTAAGTCGGCAGGTCTTGGGGGGGGTCCGGAGGGTGGGGGCTTGTAGTAAATTAAGTCGGCAGGTCTTGGGGGCGGGGGGGGGGTCAGGAGGGGTTCCCAGAGAAAGAAACGTTTTCTGATCTGGGGAGTGGACCGAAATGGCCCTACCCAGACCCGAAAACAAAATGGGGAGAAAAAAAAAGCTATGCACTCCCCTAATTTGCTCCATAAGACGCCCAGACGCAGAGCCGGTTTAGCACAATTTTTTTTTTTTATTATTTTCCCCCTCTGAATCCTAGGTGCGTCTTATGGTCAGGTGCGTCTTATGGAGCGAAAAATACGGTACATGTTGTGATATTTTTACCTCAAAAAACTGTACTTTGAATGTCCTTTTCCTTGTAAAATCTATTATACATTCACAATTTTTTAATTGTGTGTCAGAGAGAGAGAGAGAGAAGAGGGGGTGGGGAGACAGGTTGTAAGGTTCGCTTAGGGCATCTAATTTCCTTGCACCAACCCTGGCTTCTCTGGCTTCATGTTGGAGAGCAGGTTTCTATATATATATCTGTGCTACTTTCGGTCAGTGGCTCTCCCCAGTCTCAGCCAGGCATTAATTTTTCTTTTTTAAATCCCTGGAGGAATAGCATGGATCACTTCTAGTCCTCTCGTCACTGGAGTAGGAAGGCAAAACAGAGGCTGGGGAACCATATAAGCAGTAATCAATGGGAATGCCTTGGAGTAATTATGATGATCGTGATAGAACAGGGAGACATGGAGGCAATATAGTCAAAAAAAGGGAAGGGGTGAGCCAGAAGAAAGTGCCTGTGCAGTGTTGGGAAGGCTTCTGTCTGAGGTTGCTGGCTAAGCTCTAAGAAAGAACAGCTAGCTGTGGATTCGTGAGCCTCATGGAGAGTGGGGGTGCCGAGAAGTTTGGGAATGGGAAAGGGAGAGGACTGCTGCAGGCTGGGGACAAGCAAACAAAAACATTACACGACACGCCGGTGCTGGAGTGGGAGCACTCACTGTTTGAGCACATGAGCAGCAGCATAACAGTGGAATGTGCATGTGTGAGAGAGTGGGTGTGTGTCAGAGACCTCCCCCCCCACACAAACACAATGCTTATATATTGTGTCTGTAAGTGTGGGTGAGTGGGCTGGTGTCTTTGTCTCTGACACAAAAGGTGTGTGTTGATGTCTTTCTGACACACACTCACTCACTCTCTCTGTGACACAAAGTCGCACCAACACATTGAGAGCAAGAATGTGTGGGTGTGTCTTTGGGTCAAAGAAAGACAAACACACACTCTCAGTTACAGACAAAGTGGGTGTTTGAGTCTGAGAGACTGTGTGTGTCTTTGACACAGGTTGGTAGTGTAGTTGTCTCATTAGTTGACAACTAGTTCAAGAGCTGATTCATTGGCAACAGAGTTTAACACCAGACCAGGAATCTAGGAGAAATATAATGAATTGTGATTTTTAAAAATGTACTTTAAGATCATACTGGTTTGTTACTGTGTGGAACAATCTGTGTAAGTGCCATCTGAAATCCACACAAATATATGTATGTATGTACATGTGTGTATATGTGTATGTGTGTGTGTGTGTCTAGCTATATATAGGAAAATTAGTTCTTACCTGTTAATTTTTGTTCCTGTAGTACCACGGATCAGTCCAGACCATGGGTTCAGCCTCCTGTCCAGCAGGTGGAGACAGACCAAAACTGAAAGGGTATCCTATATGAGGACAGAGCCTACCCTGTAGCCCATCAGTATAACTATTGTCAAAGCAGAAAAGATAAATACCTTGGAACAAGCAAGCAACAGAAGAACTCGAGCAAACAACAAGAGAACTCTGAAAATTGGAAACAAGAGAAAACAGCGAATGAACTCTGTGCATGGACACTCTTGCATAAATGCCCACAATCATCACATAGATGCTTCCGGTGCCTCCTATTAAGGAACACATAGAATAGAAACAGCCATGGAAGAGTAGTACAAGAATCTTCGAGCGGACAAGAAGACAAGAAAGGGAAGGGCGTCTGGACTGATCCATGGTACTACAGGAACGAAAATTAACAGGTAAGTACTAATTTTCCTTTCCCTGTACGTACCCGGATCAGTCCAGACCATGGGATGTACCAAATCTTCCCTGGACAGGGTGAGACCTTGACAGTCCCGCTCAAAGTACCTGCAGCTCAAAGGAACCAAAAACTGGCGCCTGAACATCAAGGCGGTAATGTCGAGCAAAAGTATGCAGAGACTTCCAAGTAGCTGCCCTGCATATCTCCTGTGGGGAGGCCGCCTGGCTCTCTGCCCAGGAGGACACCTGAGAACGCAAGGAATGGGCCTTAAGCCCACCGGGACCGGACGTCCCTGACAGAGGTAAGCCGACGCGATCGCTTCCTTCAGCCAGCGAGATATTGTAGTCTTAGAGGCCTGTTTGCCCCGGTTGGGGCCAGTCCATAAGACAAAAAGATGATCCAATACTCGAAAGTCATTAGTCACCTCAAGATAACGCATAAGCACGCGCTTCACATCCAGACGGCGGAGATCATCCCCGCCAGGGCTAGCAATGTCCGTAGGAGAAAACACGGGGAGCTCCACCGACTGACTGATATGAAATTAAGAGACAGCCTTCGGTAAGAATGACGGGACCGTCTTATGAGAGACCCTGGAGTCCGAGAAACGTAAGGACAGCTCGCGGCAAGACAACGCTTGGATCTCCGACACCTGTCTGGCGGAGCAAATAGAAACCAGAAACACTGCCTTGAGCGTCAAATCCTTAAGGGTAGAACAGCGAAGGGGCTCAAAAGGAGCCTGACAGAGGGCTCGAAGGACCAGATTCAAACTCCACGAGGGACAAGTGGGACGCAACAGCGGCTTCAAATGTTTGACCCCTTTGAGAAAACAGACAATATCCGGATGAGACGCAACCACGTAGCCTTCGAGGGTGCCCAAGAGAGAACCTAGGGCAGACACCTGTACACAAAGCGAACCAAAAGAGAGAACCTTAGAGAGGCCACGCTGGAGAAAAGAGAGGACTAGCGAGACTGGAGTCGAACGCACCGTAACGCCTGCTTCCTCGCAGACCAGCTCGAAAACCTTCCAGACCTGGACATAGGCGAGGGAGGTAGAAGTTTTGCGAGCCCGCAAATAGTGGAGATGACGTCCTCAGCATATCCCCTCTGTCACAGTCTTCGCCGTTCAAAAGCCAAGCTGCAAGACAAAAGCGATCCGCCTGGTCGAAAAATATGGGACCTTGGCGGAGAAGGTATTGAAAATGGCCTAGGCGAAGGGGACCGTTCGACACTAGGTTGACTAGGTCTGCGAACCACGGTCGGCGGGGCCACTCGGGAGCCACGAGAATGACCGGACCGTTGTGAAGCTCTATCCGTCTGAGCACTTTCCCTATGAGGGGCCACGGAGGAAACACGTACAGCAGAACGTCGCGCGGCCACGGAAGGGCTAGGGCATCTACCCCTTCTGAGCAGTGTTCCCATCAGCGGCTGAAGAACCGGGGAGCCTTGGCGTTGTTCAGAGTTGCCATCAAGTCCAGGTGCGGGGGACCCCACCTGTTGATGATTAGTGCCATGGTGTCGTCGGACAACTCCCACTCGCCTGGATCCAGACGCTGACGACTCAAGAAGTTGGCTTGGACATTCGCGTTGCCCGCTACGTGAAAGGCAGTGAGGCAGTCCAGGTGTTGCTCCACCCACACGAGTAGGCGACTTGCTTCGAGGGCCACCAGTCGATTCCTGGTGCCCCCCTGGCGATTCCACGGTGGTAGAATTGTCCGAGAGCACCCGGACCGCCCGTCGTCAAAGTTGTGGGAGGAATGCCTGGAGTGCTAGACAAACTGCCCGGGTCTTCAGGCGGTTGATGTGCCATCGAGACTGGGTTGGAGACCAGTTCCCCTGCGTGGACTGAGACTGGCACATCGCTCCCCAACCAGACAGGTTGTCATCTGTCGTGACTACCATCCACTGCGGGGTCCGAAGGGACATTCCACGGAGGAGGTACTTGAGAGAAACCCACCATTATAATTCGCTGATGGTAGAGTTGGAAAGCGGGAGCTGCATCTGAAACTGTTCCGATACCAGCTGCCAACGGGTCAGCAAAGCTCTCTGTAACGGACGCATATGTGCAAACGCCCAGGGGACCAGCTCATTCGTGGAAGCTATGGTCCCCAGGACCTGCAGATAATCCCACGCCGTGGGGAGAGGCATGGAGAGGAAGCTCTGAACCTGATCCATGAGCTTGAAAGCTCTGGAGTCCGGTAGAAAATCCTTGCTGACGCGGGTATCGAAGCGAGCCCCCAGGAACTCAAAGACTTGGGTCAGGTGGAGATTGCTCTTGGCAAAATTGACTATCCAACCCAGAGACGAGAGAAGAGCAAGTACGCGGTCCACCACCTGGTGGCATAGAGACTCCGACTTGGCCCGGATTAGCCAATCGTCCAAGTACGGGTGGACCAGAACACCCTCCTTCCAAAGGGCTGCTGCCACCACCACCATCACCTTGGTAAACGTGCGTGGTGCTCTGGCGAGACCGAAGGGCAGGGCCTTGAACTGTAAGTGTTGGCCCAAGATGTGGAACCAGAAAAATCTCTGATGATCGGGACGGATCGGAATGTGCAGATAGGCCTCCGTCAGATCGAGTGATGCCAAGAATTCCCCGGGATGGACTGCCGCTATCACTGCCCGAAGGGTTTCCATCCGGAAACAGGGCACCTTGAGGACCCGGTTGACTCTCTTGAGATCCAGGATGGGACAGAATGAGTCGTCCTTCTTTGGGACCACGAAGTAAATAGAGTATTGGCCGGCGCCGTGTTCCGCCGCCGGAACCGGGTGGATGGCCCCCTGCCTCTGGAGTCTGGTAAGAGTCTGAGTCACAGCGGCCCGCTTCCGGCGGTCACATGAAGAAACCATGTACAGGCACGGGATGTCGCGAACAAAATCTAAGGCGTAGCCTTTGTCTATTGTTTCTAGGACCCACTGGTCCGACGTAATCTTGGCCCATTCCTCCATGAACAGAGACAAACGACCACCTAAGCTGGGAACGGAGGGATGGGCCGGCAGATTCTCATTGGGAGGTGGGCTTGGGCGCAGGACGGTGGGGAGCGGCATCTCGGAAGGGCCGATGGCCTCGAAAGGACTGGGGCCAAGACTGGGCCCTAGAGGAGTTTCCCCTAGAAAATGCGCCCCTTGCTCTTGGGGTTATATCGGCGATGGCCCCGGAATCGGGAACGAGTAAGGAAGAAGGATCTAGCCTGCTTCGGGCAGTCCTCAGGCAACTTATGAACCATGTTTTCTCCTAATGACTTAATAAGCTGCTCCAGATCTTCGCCAAAAAGCAACTTATCCTTAAAAGGGAGAGTTCCCAGCTGTGCCTTGGAAGACGAATCAGCCGCTCAGTGTCGGAGCCAGAGAAGCCGTCTGGCCGAAGCCATCGCCTTCGCCTGCACCCGGAACAAGTCATATAGGGCATCTGCCCCATAAGCTATAGCGCCTTCTAACCTGTCAGCCTGCTCTGCCTCTGCAGACGGGAGGTCTTGGGTGCTGAGTAATTGTTGGACCCACCTAAGGCTTGCCCGCTGCATGAGACTCAGAAGACTCCTATTGCCTGGAGGCGATCGCAGACGTGAACACAGTGAGTCCTATTACAGACAGGAACCGGTACTCGCTCCACGAGGGCCATTGTTCCTAATCTCTAAGGCTCCCTTCAGTCTAAGACGTTATCGCAGGTCCGGAGATCGTGAGTTAACATTGCAGATAGGAACCAGTACTCCTAAATCTCTTCTAGCCTCTCTTCTATTCCAGAAGCCATTCCATACACAGTTATTGTGAGTTCTATTTCAGACTGCCTATAGAAACCAGTACTCGCCTGCAGCTCCTGTTCCTGTATACTGAAGACTCTCTGTTGCATAAAGAAGACACTACAGAGATCTACAATTGTGAGTGTATCATCTACCACTGGTTATGCCTAGCATACCCTGTCTACTCACTACCTATAGTCTCTCCTTACAGCTCAGCAACTCAGAGATCATAGTTCAGTATCAGAGGGACTTCAGCCCTGCCAGGCATATCAACTCACTACTGTCACCTCTGGGGGTTCTACTTCATTCTAATAAAGAACTATCTGTGTTTGTCTCAATAATCCAGCCTAGCCGGTGGTCCCTCTCAGGATCTCTACTTGAGGGCGCTGTCATCTGCCATCGGCCCAGGGATTCACTATTTCTACTAAGTGTTACTTCCTACACTAATAGAGTGGTATTATCATCTGCCACTCTGTGGGAGCCAACCCACATCAGACCATTACTCCTCTCTCTGCAGAAGCTGATCCAAATCAGATAGCTATCTCCCCATGGGAATCATACAGGTTGCTGGTTCATCTTTCTACAGGAACAAAGCATAACAGTTGCTACTCCTTCCCTCTGGAAGAGTAGAGCACTAAGAGATTGCTACTCCTTAGCAAGATCCGTAACAGAGTGCTAAATCTGACTCCTGGCGGGGTGATCTTTAACAGATTGTTAACTCCTCCTTCAACGGGAGTATCCAGTAGCCAGATTCATAACAGATTGCTAACTCCTCCCCTCTGAGGAGCAGGTCTATAACACAAATACTGAAGGGCTACAGGGTAGGCTCTGTCCTCATATAGGATACCCTTTCAGTTTTGGTCTGTCTCCACCTGCTGGACAGGAGGCTCAACCCATGGTCTGGACTGATCCGGATACGTACAGGGAACTATATATTCTCTCCATATTTTGGTAAAATGAAATAAAAAGACAAAAAATGCTGGAAGCTCCATATTTACACAGATCATAGATATTGCCCTAACAATTGGCTTAGAATTGACCTCTACCTGTAATTATTACAAAAGGTCAGCTTTTCTGGATAAAAGACCCTCCCTAATTCCAGTACCATTGGTCAGACTGTGAATCTAAAGGAAAACTGTAAAAATGTCAGTGCCTAGACAAAGCTGTCCTTCAAAGCTCAGCATCAGAGCAAGGAGGAGACTTGTGCAGGAAGTCACAGAGAGGCCAACGATCACTTTGAAGGAGCTACAGAGTTCAGTGGCTGAGACTGGCGTGGGAGGTGCACCAGTCAACCATATCAAGAGCTCTGCATACAACTGGCCTGCATGGGAAGGTGGCTAGAAAGAAGCCATTACTGAAGAAATACCACATCAAAGCACGAATGGAGTTTGCAAGAAAGCATCAGTGACCCAACTAAAATTGAAATAAGTTTTTGTGGTCAGATAGACAAAAATTGAGCTTTTTGGCCAAAATTCAAAAGCCTATGTGTGGTGCAAACCTAACACTGCCCATTCCTTAGCAAACACCATCCCAACAGTAAAGTATGGGGGTGGCAGATCATGCTGTGGGGATGCTTTTCCTCAGCGAGCACTGGGCATCTTGTTAAAATTGAAGTATGGTTGGATGGTACAACATACAGGGAGATACTGCAAGACATCAAGCTTCAGTCTGCTAAAAATATAACCTTGGGACAAAGCCCACCATTCAGCAGGACAATGATCCCAAGCACAAAGCCAAAGCAACACAGGATTGGTTGAACAACAAAAAGGTGAATGTTCTACAATGGCGAAGGCAAAGTCCAGATCTCAATCCAATCGAGACTCTGTGGCGTCATCCAACCAATCTGAACAACCTGGAGCAAATCTGCCAGGAAGAATGGGCAAAAATCACTCCCAACAGTGTGCAAAATTGGTCGAAACTTACCCCAATAAAATAAAGAACATAAGAAGTTGTCATACTGGGTCAGACCAAAGATCCATCAAGCCTGGGATCCTGTTTCCAACAGTGTCCAATCCAGGTTACAAGTACCTGGCAAGTACCTAATCACTAAGCAGATCCCATGCTACTAATGCCAGTAATAGCAGTGGCTATTTCCTAAGCCAACTTGAGTAACAGCAGTTAATAGACTTCTCCAGGAACTTATCCAAACCTTTTTTAAACCCAGCTACACTAACTGCCCTAACCACATTCTCTGGCAACAAATTCCAGAACTTAATTGTACGTTGAGTAAAGAAGAATGTCCTCCAATTTATTTTAAATGTGCTACTTGCTAACTTCATCAAGTGCTCACTAGTCCTTCTATTATCCGAAAGAGTAAATAACCAATTCACATTTACCCATTCTAGTAATCTCATGATTTTATAGACCTCTATCATATACCCCATTAGCCACCTCTTCTCCAAACTGAACAGCTGTATCCTCTTCAGCCTTTCCTCATAGCGGAGTTGTTCCATCCTCTTTATCATTTTGGTTGCCCTTCTCGGTACCTTCTCCAGTGCAACTATATCTTTTTTGAGATGCGGTGACCAGAACTGCACACAGTACTCAAGGGACGGTTTCACCATGAAGCGATACAGAGGCATTAATGACATTTTCTGTTTTATTCACCATTCCCTTCCTAATAAGTCCTACCATTCTGTTTGCTTTTCTAACTGCTGCAGCACACTGAGCTGACGATTTCAATGTATTATCACTATGAAGCCTAGATCTCTTTCCTGGGTGGTAATTTCTAATATGGAACCTGACATCATGTAACTACAGCAAGGGTTATTTTTCCCTATATGCATCACCTTGCACTTGTCTACATTAAGTTGTGTCTGCCATTTGGATGCCCAATCTTACAGTCTCACAAGGTCCTCCTGCATTTTATCATAATCCGCATATGATTTAACTACTCTGAATAATTTTGTGTCATCTGCAAATTTGATCACCTCACTCGTCATATTCCTTTCCAGGTCATTTATAAATATATTGAAAAGCACCGGTCCAAGTACAGATCCCTGAGGCACTTTACTGTTTATCTTTTTCTGTTGAGAAAACTGACCATTTAATTCTATTCTCTGTTTTCTCTCTTTTAACCAGTTTGCAATCCACAAAAGGACACTGCCTCCTATCCCATAACTTTTTAGTTTTCTTAGAAGCCTTGTCAAACGCCTTCTGAAAATCCAAATACACTACTTCTGCTGGTTCGCCTTTATCCACGTTTATTAACCCCTTCAAAAAAATGTGGTAGATTTGTGAGGCAAGATTTCCCTTGGGTAAATCCATGCTGACTGTGTTCCATTAAACCATGTCTATCTGTAAGTTCTGTGATTTTGATCTTTAGAATAGTTTCCACTATTTTTCTCGGCACTGAAATCAGGCTCGCTGGTCTATAGTTTCCAGGACCACCCTTTTTAAATATTGGGGTTAAATTGGCCACCCTCCAGTCTTCAGGTACAATGGTAGATTTTGATAAGTTTCAAATTTTTACTAATAGAGCTGAAATTTAATTTTAGAGTTTTTAAAAGCTGTTATTGCAGCAAAGGTTGGTTCTATCAAGTACTAGTCTGATGGAGCTGAATACTTATGCAAGCAGCATTTTTCAGTTTTTAATTTTATTTTACCAAAAATGCAGAGAAATAATGAATTGCGACTTTGAAAATTTACTTTAAGAGCTTAGTGGTTTGCAATCAACATACTGTCTGGAACAATCTGTGTAAGTAATATTTGTAATCCATGCAAATCTGCTGACTTTTTAGGGGCTGAATACTTTTGCAAGCCATTATATTAAGACGCTGTTGCAGATGTCAAATCTTTTGTCCTTTTTCATTTGTATAACATCTGTGGAAGTAATGTTTCTCTGTTTCTATGGTGCAGTGAATGACGATTTATTTTTGAATGGCAAACTTTGATTCCCCGTGGATTGAATTCAGCTGTAGAGTGGGAGGCTTTTTTATAATAGGTTTACATATATAAACAAAAAAACTTTTACTACAAAATTCATTTTTTAATTTTCACAATTTTTAAAGTTTTTTGACAATACATTTTTTTAAAGATATCAAAAATTATATAATTAAAATTTTTTTTTTCCCAATCATGTTGTAACCATTGGGTCCTTCGACTATTTAAGGTCCTATTTATTCAAGCTCAGCTAGCCTCGTTTCTAGTTCCCACATATTGTGACAGCGAGAGAAAGGATCAGGTTAGCTCCATTCTGGTAACTTTCTTTAACTTCATTACCTGTTAAAAATACGTGTCTGGAGGGGAGCGTGGCCACCGTGGAAGATAGCTGCTTGAACGTGGAGTTCCGTTCTCCCCCGAGCTGCAATTAAGACAGACAGCTTGCTAACCCCGCGAAACTCCACAAAAAATAGTGATCTGTAATTCGGATGCCATCATGTCTCAGATCGCTAAAAAAAAGACTCCCGATCTCAGGCAGTTCTCCTACAAACCCGGGGAGGATGATCCAGGGCCTAGTGCAGCAGTGAGCCGGGGAGTGGAGCACATGGCATCTGGTGCAGCTGTGGAGGCCTCGGAGTTGGAGGTGGGTGGCATTCCCTCTCGGGAGGAGTTTAGAACATGGTTTAGAGAAATAAAAACTGAAATGTCTGCTTTTAAACAAGAAATGAGAGAATTAATAACAGACATGAAAGAAGAAATCTCTAGCCTTGGCAGGAGAGTGGATGAGTGTGATATGAGACAGGATGCACAGGACGCTAAATTTGATCAAGTGGATAGCCACATGGCTGAACTACAACAGGAAAATTCTGCTCTCCTCCTAAAAGTGGAGGATCTAGAGAATAGGGGGCGCAGAAACAATTTAAGAATCAGAGGAGTGCCAGAAACAGAGGAATATAAAGATGCAGTAGAAGTGGTAAAAAACATATGTGGCTTCATATTGTTACAGGCAGATACAACTAGTCCGGGACAGAGTTCACAGGAAAGTTTGCTGGAGAGGGCGCACCGCACCGTGGGCCCCAGAATCGGTGATCGCCCTCGGGATATATTAGCCTGTTTTCATAGATTTCCAGTTAAGGAGCAAGTGCTTGCAATTGCCCATAAGCAACAAAGCTGGTTGTGGGAAAATCACCCCATCTCCATATTATCAGATCTTTCCCCCATGACACTGAAAAAAAGAGTAGAATTTAAAGACGCCACTGCTGTAATGTGGAAGGAGGGGATCAGATATAGATGGCTGTTTCCTTTTGGTCTGGCGCTGACCATACAGGGAGTTACATCCACGGTTCAAAAGGCAGAGGAAGCAGAACGTATATTGATAGAAGCCGGCTTTATGATCCAGAAGCCTAGACAGCCGACCAGGGCACCTACTGCGGGACGGCTGGTGACGCCACGATGGCAGCGAATGGGGAAAAACAGCAAGCGGCTTCAGCGTCAATCCGGTGACTTTATAATGGGCAAAGCCAACAGCTGAGGATATGTGAAGTCCTTAATTTGTTCTTCAGGACTGAGATTGGTGGCACATTGTGCTGGTGACCTCTTTGTCTGCAGGGAGGATGTTTTTTGTGCTGTGACAGTTCTTTTTGTTTCAAGTCAGAGAACTTGGTTTCCATGGGAACAGCACTTGTTTCGCAGTTCTACTAGGGGTTGTAAAATGTTTTTCATATGCATTAAGAGTGGTTGTGAGGCTCGGGGGGGGGAGAGACATGTTTCAGTGCTTTCATAGCTCTCCCCTCTGGCTGCGTGGGCAGCTTGGCTATGGCAACATAGCACACATATTAGGGTTTGGGGAAATGGACTGAGATCAGTACTAACTAACAGGTCAATCCAGTAACGAGTGGTAGGAAGAGCTGCGTTAGTGCCTGGCGCACCCGCGGTTGCCGCACGCACAGTCCAGCTCATCTACCGCTCGATCCTGTATGTAAATAGCTTGCAAATGCAAGCTGCGTCTAAGAAGTATCCATGAAGCGTTAGGCCCGCACAACCCATTTTACTGTATAGAGCGCTATACAGCGCCTAAACAGTAACCTGGGTGCGCGGGCCTAACGCTTCACGGACACGCTGGTATCTGTCATTTCAAATGTCATTTCAAATGACAGGTACCAGGAAGTGGACGGTTCTCCGACGCTCGGGATTGTCAGCCCTCTCTCCCCTCCTCCCGAAGCAAGGCACGAAAAGCAGCCTTGCTCTGGGAGGAAGGGAGAAAGGACTGGCAGTGTAAAGCGACGAAGCGACTTACTTTTTTTGCAGCCCCCCTCCGGAGACGGACATCGGCGGACCGCGGCTCCCCTGCCTCCCGGAGCTGCCGGCGAAAATGGATGCCTGCACGGGCTACTATTGGAACACAATAACACTGCAGTCCTTCGATTTACAACATTCAGCTTCTTCTAATCTATAAGCTGTGGATTTTCAATTTAATTCATTGACTGTTATGAGGCATATTATGCTATTCAAGTTATCTGTCATTTATATGACTGACCGCCTGTAGTTGCATCTTGTAATTACTTTGTGATCGTAGCTTTTGATGAAATTGTGATCATCTCCATGATTTTCACTTTGATGTAATGCACGTTATTCTTTGTATAAAAATATTTTATAGTATGTTATAAAATAAATATAATTTCTGGTGTGTGGATACAAATTGGTTTATTAGTGTTCTTTTTTCAGTACTTATATATATATATATATATATATTTAATAATAATATGAGAGATGTAACCAAACTTATGGGGGGCCCAATAGATTGCATGGGTGCAATGGTGAATGCAGCTGTTTGCTCATTTCTGGTCTAGGGTATGCTGTACTACTTAGTTACCTAGGCGAAATGTGAAATTTGTGTTGGAGATTTTTTGACTCGATTTTGCCAGGCTCTAGATCACATGATGAACTTCTCAAAGATCTGTTTCACTTGCTTTTGGGAGCTATGGAAGCATGCGCTGCACGGAAAATGCACAAGAGAGTCAGTTAGATACTCCATGGGCTGGTTTTGAACGACATCTCCTAGGCTGCTATTTTCCTGCAATCTGCCCCTACAAGATACCTTCATTAGCAAGACCGAACTCCTCAACTGTTAGGCATCACAAGGTTAAAAAGTTTCTGTCTGCTAAGAAAGAGCTGTTCTACTGTCCAAAATCCCTTCTGATGCTCCTCTTACCTCTTCCTCATCAGTGCTGCTAAGGTCTTCGGCCTTCACTTTATTGTAAATCTCCAAAATATCTGTGCAACTTTGGTCACTGTTGAGCAACACAACATATCAGACTTAGTGCATTAGACGATCCTGAAACAAAAACAAAGCAGCTACTTTTATTTCACCCTCCCCCATTCTCTCCCCAAGAAGAAAGCCGCATGCTCACCCAATATAGTGCAGTAATACATCTGTTACAATCTTGGCTGCTTTCACTATTGGACTCTCTGGCTCATTGAAAGTCCTGGCATTATGCTCGATGTAGCGAACCTCCCACATCAATGCTGAGATTCTCCTGTAGTGCAAGAAAAGAAGGGATCATTTCCTTGGGATCACTCTAAAAACAGCAAAAAATAAAATGACAATAAAAAAGGAAACACTGCACATATGGGTCTATGTACGAAAAGTTCTCTCGTTTTGTGTCCATGGGGAAACTGCTCATATCTTCAAGAACAAGTCAGTAAGAGAAGCGAAAAGCAAGTTGAACATTTAGATTAAATGCCAAAGTCGATATCACAGACAGCACCATTACATTTTCATTTTTGTTAATGGTTTTCTGCTCCTGGAGATGCAGAGCATGATGTGCTAAAGGCAGCAACATTTAATGTATCTACATCCATTTTCCTCTATAGCATATTAAACTACTGCTTGAGTATTACAAAGAATGAAACACTTTGACAGTAATGGGTCCTTTTCAATAAGGACAATTCTACCAGTCAAAGGATAGGATAAAATCTTTGCTGAGAGTACTATAAACCCTTTGGCCTTTTCTGTCCAATTATGTGGCTTATCAAGTTTTTACATCAAACTACAAACGGAATCTAGTTCTCCTGGATCCAGGGTATATATCCTAGAAACAATTATGTACCTTAGCTCCTTAGGATGCCTTAAAATTGTCTCAAATTAACAGCCATAAGTTTAATTCAGCGTAAGAATGCACACAAAAACCCAACCAAAATCTGCTTCTTCTTGGAAGGCAGAGAAGAATATACTTACCTATAAAACCTATTTTCAAGTCTCTTTCTGACTGTGCTAAGGTCAGTGGGATAAGCAACTACAGTGCAATACATTGGATAGGCACTAAGGTCCACAGGAGCAGCAAATGGGCTAGCAAAATCTAAAGGGAAAAGGCAGTACAGTAAGTTAGAACTGTCACATACAATACTTCAAGGCTACCCAACCAAGTACCAATAATCATCCTCCAATTCAGTTTCTGACAAGTCTTTATTTACCTTCCATTTTAACCAGCGTCATGCAGTTTATCTGAACTCCTGGGAGCAGCCATGCTTGCAAAAACATGTCACAAAATGTCTCACAACACAATAGGATCTGATTGGTCCCTGTAGTGTGTGTGCAAGACCCAATCAGATCTAGTAAGCAGTTGGAAATTTCTGACTCTCCTGCTAACATGGCTGCTCCCAGATTTTCAGGGGATTTGAAGAACAACTCAACAGTAACACTTCTGACACAGAAGTACTATTGTCTGTCATGGCTACCTCTGAAACACTGCACACTACACCAAGGGCTAAGAAATATATGACATGAATTTAAAGAGGTCCATACTGAGTAATGGGTAACTTTGCCATTCAATATGCCTGCCTAAAATTACCTGAGAAACTTTATGACTGTGATTTCTGTAATCAGATTTACCTGCCTAAATTTATCTGGCTAGCCCTGAATATCTGTGTTACCAGCTAAATTTAGGACACATCCAACACTCTGCCTTTTTATCCAACTAAATTTTACCTGGGTAAAAAGTTATCAGTGTAAAAATTAATCAAGTTTACCTAGGGAATAGCCACTGCTATTAATTGCATCAGTAGCATGGGATCTTCTTAGTGTTTGGATAATTGCCAGGTACTTGTAGTCTGGATTGACCACTGTTGGAAACAGGATGCTGAGCTTGATGGACCCTTGGTCTGACCCAGCATGGCAATTTCTTATGTTCTTAGATGGCGGAGCAGGAAATTTAAATCTCAGAATTTGGTTTGGGTAACTTTAAAGGTTACCCAGACAAATCCATTTTCAATATCAACCTCAAAATTAACAAGCGCATAGCGAGCTAAACTGTTCAGTAAAGAAGCAAAAATAGAGGAAAGAAACATATATGTAATATCAAATTAAAGATGTTGGTTGTGCATTTGTAGACCATCCTCCTGATGGTTTTGATTACTGACCATCTCATTTATCATAGACTGCAAACCTGAAGATATGTTTTGAATTTTAAACAAATGTTTTATTATTGGTGTTATATTTTTACTGATCGAGTTTGTTATTTCTTAAATGCCTAAGGATTGCCTTGTCCTATCCTGCCACTCAGTGAACCCTGCTACACAGAATGGTGTGCCCAGATTGCAAACCCATTTGCTATTGCTCATGCTAAGGAATACAGAGTAGTCTAATCCCTGCTATACAAGCACCATTTCCAAATTGTTCCAGTCCTTTCATAGCTAATCACTAATGCCTAGTTAAATGGATCCAGGCAAGTTAGTGAAGAACTTCAAGGGTCTGTAAGTCTCAGAGGCACTGGAGCTCCTTAAGAATGATATTAGTCATATATAAAATGGCCAGGGATAAGCTGAACTTATCTATTCAAAAAGACATTGCATCCCTGCAAAAGCATACAAATGTCAGTCACTGGGGCATGACCATAACCATGCCCAAAAGATGGCCAAAAGATCTTGACAGGAATGAACCTCATGCGTTAGCCAGGGCATATTAGGAGTGATCTCAATTTCTTGTATTTACTGCTAAAGCCCTTCTTAGTACTTGCATTGTACCAAAGAGTGCCTCCTTCTGGAGTTTATAGGATGCCATCTGTATAGGCAACATATCAAGGGTAGTTTGGAAATTCTTCTTAATCAGGCTGGTGGCACCCAATATAATTGGGACTATATCTGTATCTTTCTGACACATTTTCTTAGTCTCTGATTGCATTTCTTGGTACTTAAGGATCTTCATTTTCTCCACACAATTTACAGAATAGTCGCTGGGTACTGACACCTCTATTAGCAAAGCTGTTCTTGTGTTTATTTTTCTTTCGGCAAGCTCTGTCAGCGTCCCTCTGCCTGCTTCGCAGCCTGATTTCCCCGCTAAGCCCGTCACAAAAGCTTCTTTGACTTGCAATCTTCTTAAAAGGTTCAAGAGCAAAAGTTTTTCCCAGACTGATTTTACTTGCCAGGTTCTTATGGCCTGGATTGGCCACTGTTGGAAACACGATGCTGGGCTTGATGGACCCTTGGTCTGACCCAGTATGGCATTTTCTTATGTTCTTATGTTCTTATCTGCCTCCCTTTAGAACTGGACTTCTTCTATAAACACTTCTCTTAAAGCATTGCTATGAAATTTCCTTACATCTCTCCCTTGGGGACTCAGCTCACTCAACCTGCTACTCTCTTAGTTTAGATGTTGTTTCAACTACTTGTGGGTTCCCTCCCGACGCAGTCTCTTCGAAACACGGCCTGTGTCGGGGGACCATGAATCTATTGACATAGCCTTTTTGGCTTGATGCTGACAACTGAACTCTCTGCTTTCTCATATACAATTTACTAAAAATCTTGTATTTGAACTCTATGGGCATTGCTGAAATTTTGTCTCCTTCCTCTTTGAATTGATGCTTTATTTTTCTTTCATCACAATATCCTGTTTTCTAGAACAGATCTTCCTATCGGTTGGAATGGGAATGTCCCAGGTGATCACAACTTCTTTGTTTTCTTTCATTTCATTAGGTTCGTGCTCCTAGTGCTTTTTTAGTACATCGATTACACAGAGTCCAAAGAATAAGACGTACCACCTTGTTGTGCCTTTTTGTATACAGGTCTTTTGACATTAGCCTATTATCATCGCAAACGGAGCCGGGCAGTTTGAAAGGCGTCAAGCCAGCAGGCGCTTGTGATGGGGAGGGCTACGAACCAGTGCAGATCACCTTGTAACAGCTAATATCCAAGGTAAAAAGACAAAAAAAATGAAAAAACTGCCTTTGAAACTGAGAAGAGATTTCTGTGGGGAAAGCCATGATTCTGAGACCCGCCCCCTCCCCTGACATCATCGCAAACGGAGTCGGGCAGTTTGAAAGGCGCCAAGCCAGCAGGCGCCGCGCGCCGTGCGTCGCACGACAAAGGGGCACTCCCCTTTGTGCACCCCTTCGTGCAACCCTTTGTGTTATTTCTTTAATATGCTCCTTGTTATACCTTTTGCTTAATTGTTAAGAACTTTGATTTTGATGGTTTTATTTTTGTAATCTCTTAGCCTCAGGTACAAAAATTTTAGATTGTAAGCCCTTTTAGGGGGTAGTGAATTACCTATTGTACCTTATTGTAAACCGATGTGATATCTCTTTTTGAAATGAACGTCGGTATATAAAAATCGTAAATAAATCGT
This sequence comes from Rhinatrema bivittatum, assembly GCF_901001135.1. Classification (NCBI taxonomy): domain Eukaryota; kingdom Metazoa; phylum Chordata; class Amphibia; order Gymnophiona; family Rhinatrematidae; genus Rhinatrema; species Rhinatrema bivittatum. Next base: position 215,272,377 of record NC_042620.1, read on the forward strand.
AAATAAATTATTCAGCAATGAGATGTGTAACTGTTTCCAGTTCTGTTTTACAGAATCTGCTTTGTCTATTTTACTACTTTTTTCTCTGCTAGCAGTGAACAACTAGAGGGGTCTAGATGACCTCGAGATAGACTGGGAAAACCGGTGGACTAATTTGGAAACCTGGCTATGTCCGTTAGGCGAGCATGTTTTAAAATCCACTTACCTGCGCATGTTAATGCCAACTATTGTGTGAGTAACGGCTTAAAATTAGAAGCACACATACACTCACTAGGCGAATTTTAAATCATACGCGTGTAAATGTGTGCCCATATGTGCATACTTGGGCATCTGCGCTCTCGTTTTAAAGTTGCCATTCCTGGCTTTATTCAGCATCAAGTGATCTTTGGTTCCATGCGCTCCTCTTTTCTTAGCTTTCTATTCTGTTGCCAAGATGCTATTAAAATGTATAAGATTATATATTCTATCTGCTTCTAGTACAGCGACAACTTATAAACTGACGTCACGCACATTATTGGTCTTTAATTTTTGGGAACATTATTTGGATCTCCCTTCAGGAGAAAAGTGTTTTCCTATTATTAGCCATTGTGGAGTGCAATCTGGCTGATCAATTGATTCTTGCAGTTAGCCATGCCTTGGCGGACAGGTTAAATATTTTAGCTAGAAATTGGGCCATCTATCAGGGACAGGGCCCTTCCATTTTGGGCCTGTATTCAACGTGGCTTCCAGCTCCACTGTTGTAACTTTAGGCCATTCCATAGTTGTGATGTTTGCCTTTTGTATATTCTCCTGTATGCTGGCTAGCCGTTCATTAAATGCTCAACACTTAATATTAAATTGATTTACTCCTTCACTGTCTGCCGACTGGCCCTCCAGGGTCAGTTGTTAGTGAAAGGACCCATTCCTATTCAGAAGGACGCTCTTTCAGAATGATGAAAAAGGATGGGTCCCTTCACCGACAGCTGACATTGGAAGGACCAATCAGCTTCCAGTAAAGGAGCAGCCCTGCCGGAAGAGGTAAATCTCCGTCTGGAGCTGCAGGAGGCTGGGGGAATTTGGAGGGCTCCGGCTGTGTAAATGGGTAGAAGGGAATTCGGGAAGGTGGAGGAGTTTCACTCTGGTCTGGCAAATATTTTTTAAGATGAGAGTGAGGGTTTGATTAGGGAGGGAGGCAGGGAGGACGTGCCAGGCCAGCATCAGGCCACTCATGCAACCAGGAAAGGATCGCTACTGCTGCTGCATAGACCCAGATCGTGGAATTGCCATGCCAAAGGAGCTTCACATATGGATCGCGCCACACCAGGATCACGGATAATCACCAGGGAAGGAAGCTTGAAAACCAGGGCTGTCAGGAGGAGGAAGCTCGAGGAGCGTGCTTTTTTTTCCTCCTGGTCTATTTGCAGCTTCCGGCATCCTGCAGGGACCACTTATTTTAAAGTACATGTCAAATAAAACCTGTGCTAAAATCTAACTCCAATTTTAGTGCAGGTTTTATTACATCAGCCCTGAGAGGATAATTTTCAAAAGGACTTCTGCAGGTAAAGTAGTGTTTTACCCATAGAAATATCTCTTTAGAAAATGGCACAAGTGATATTGCATGTAAAATTACAAGCATTCACACCGTTATGTACATAGGGGAGTGGAGTGTGGAACTTCTATACATATTTTCAGATTTTAAAAAGTACGTAGTAAATTTTCAAAGGATTACGTGTGTAAGTAGTGTATAATTACGTACGTGCTATTTTATAAACATCAAAAGTACACGTTTTTGATTTTGCATGCACATTTACCTGTGCAAAAAAAGGGTCAGTCGAGGGGAATTCCTGGGCAGGGCCAAGAAGTACATGCGTAAGTTGCTATTTTATAACAGATTTACGCAAATACATTAAACAACTTATTTGCGCTATTTTACACTGCTTATTATGTAGAGCAATTGATACCAGACTTGTCTGTTGTCTGCCATTGGTTGGGTGGGAGGTCTGGGTGAACTGTGGGGTGAGCTCAGGGTGAAGAACCAGGAGGATCTCAATGGCCTGGAGAAGGAATGGGCGAACTGATGGAGGTACGTGCATGTCGTAAAACAGACCGACTTACACGCACAAATCAGGTTTTATGCGAGCAAGTTTTCGTTTTTCTTTTGCTCATAAAATATACATGCTTATGTTTATAAAATAAATAGGAAAAGTACGTACTTTCTATGCATTGCAGGTATATGTGCATGGGTAGACATACACATATTTTATAATCTGGGTGTACCTGATAAGCACAGGCATTAAATTCCGTAGCAAATCTCAGCGCAACCATATACACGCGTATGTGGGGCCACGTGGAATTGTTTGAACGTTATCCTCCCTGTGCGTAAATTAGTTTGGCAAAACCATTCGCACTAAGAAACAGAGATAATTGAGTGCTCATAGTTTTGCCACGATGATTCTCAAAGCAAAATGTACACATACAAGTTTCCTTTGAAATCTGGTGTAACTTGGATGCATAAAAGCCCCTAAATGTTCAACTTACCGAGTGAAAGAAGCTGATCGATCCCCTGAATGACTCGCTCGCACTCTTCGTCTCTAGAATGTGCTCCCCACTCTCCTTCTTGGGGTTTGTATAGTAGTGATGTCAGTTCCTCTGGGGAAACGGGGACCCCCGCACCAACCTCATCGGGAAAGGCAGCTACAAGCAAACATGGACATTTCCAGCTATCAGTCAAGAAGGTCTTGCACACAGAGCAATTTTAATGACGTATTAAACATTTTCCTAGGCATGCTCACTTCCTTCTGGGATAGGTTCCATGTCCCATGGACTCATATTTTCTCTTTCATTGTTGTCCCAGCTATTAAAAGGAAAGGAGGAAGACATTACATTCATGCACACCCACACACACACAAAACAGTTATTTTTCTATGAATTAAATAGCTGAGTTAGGGAAGTGAAATCCCTTTGAGGATGTGTGCAAACCAATAGCTGCAGGCACATGGGGAAAGGTGTCACATCACGGTTTCAAGTACGTGGGCACGGGGTAGGCAGCTTCCAAGAGCCCTTTACCCAGCTAGAGTCCAGTGGTCTGAAAACCGCTCACCCAGGTAAGGAGCGGGCGTTCCTGGGGGAGGGTTTAGGTCCGTACGCACTTTCCCTTCAAAGCCTGTGTGTAAAAGTACCCACAGACTGTGCAACCATGTGGGTAGTTTTGCAAATTGCTCACTATTTTATACTCGGCACATTGGCGTCAGTCTTAGTAGGGTTTTTTTCTATTGTACTTCCAAGACCAACAAATAACCACTGGTGTAAAGGAAGAAAATAAAGTTTCAGAATGACTCTGTGTTCAGTTCCCGTAATTACCGAAATCAGTCAAGGAGAGGACATTCTAAAAGGAATCTAGTCGGGTAACTACTAAGTTAGCTAACGAGATACCCAGGGGGGGGGCGTGGGATACTGGCACCCCATGTAACAGCTAAAAGCTATGCACCCCCATGTATTTTTTAGCCGGATTCAAAAGTGGCGATCCCAGGGGGGACTAAACTTAAGTGCAGATCATTGTATTTTCAAATGGACATCAGAGGTTCTGCCTCCCTTTCTCCATCTGCAAAAAACAGAATGCACAAAGCACATGGACACTTTTGTACCCACCTAAGTGTTATACAACTTTTCAAAGAGTAAGTACTCAAGTAGTTTTCCTTCGCAAATTCACAAAAAATGACATGGGTACAAAAATACGCAAGTGCCTTGCATCTGCACGGGTTACTCAAAAATGCACCCCCCCCCCCCATTTATTGAGCAAATTTTAAAACAACATTTGTCAAATGATCGGTTTTCCAAATTGTCACTTCAGCTGGGAGGAACAGATGGGACAGCAGAAAATACATTTCATAGTGCTGGAAGCAGCTTGGCTGAAGGGGTTACAGGTTTTCACTGAAAACAGAGGTGGTCCTTACTGAACACTGTAGCACTGGAAGTAACTGTCTGGATACTCCAACTGGAACGGCTGCTGGCTTTCAACAGTCCCAAACCACCAAGCATCGTCAATGATACTGCGAAACTTATCCCCTGGAAGAAGAGAAACAGCATGTTAAGAGTGAGCAAACAGAAATCCCAGATCAAGTAAATAATCACTTACAGGTGAATTTTCAAAGGACTTATGCATGTAAATGTAACAATATTATCGTAGCAACTTTCAACAGCCACTTATGTGGATAAATCCTATGGACAATTCCAATGGCACACACTGTAGCAATTTTCAAAAGCTCACTTACACAAAAAAGTGCATTTACAAGGGTAAAACCCAATTTTAAGTGGGGAAATGCTTTTTAAAATCAGGCCCTTATTGATTACCAGAAGAGAAGGCCTAGCTCCAGAGTTAATAATCACTTCCTAAAATTTTGTAGAACTTTAAAAAAAAAAAAAAAAAAGAAAAAAAAGACAACTGTGCAAAAAAAACCCGAGGTGAATTTTCAAACAATACGTGCATACAAAATAGCACGTGCGTGGGTATAATAGCACCAATGCATGCACGCACTATTTTGGGGACTGCGAGTAGACTTGCGCATGTAAAAATAAAAAGGGGTGGGCCGAGGAAGGGGACAACATTTACGCACATAAATCACTATTTTATAACTGGCCAAAGTGATGCACGTCTTTTCCTTGTGTTTATTTACTCCTATTCAATATCTGGTGTAAGTGATCGTAAACATCTTAAAAGGGAAAAAATGACTGGGTAGGGGGGTCTGGGTGAAATGGGGGAATTCACGCTTAAGAGCCAGAAGAGTCTGCACGAGTTGGAGCTGGAACGGACGAACTGGTAGACTAATTGGTAAAACTGGTTATTTCATTGCTGCGCGCATATTATAAAAGCCGACTTATGGGGACAGGGAGGGGAGTAATGCATTTAAACCTATTTGTGTATTCCCTTAAAACTCAAAGTACAAATACGAGGGTATATCATTTGCACACACTTATTCGGCTAAATGCTGACTTACTCTGCTAAGTAGCGCCTTTGCCACTATTTGGACAAATTTGAACATGCACGGATAAATAGTGCTTTTGTTTTAGACTTATCTGGCTCTCCTACATATCTAGATAAGTTGTAAAAGTGCTCGTTAGATGGACAAGTATCACTTTTGAGGCATATCCAGCTAAGTGCTGCTACTTAGGCACATAAATCACAACTTATCTAGGTAAGCCCCACAACTATTCTGGATAAATCTGAACTTGTGCGGCTTGTGGTTTTTATGTAAGTACTCATATTTTATAACCTGTGCATATCTTTTGTTTGCAGGTTATTAAATACAGTACTAAATTCACATGTACCATTATACACACATATTTGGGCACACGCAAGCAATTTTAAAAGTTATCCTTCCTGCACATACACTGGTAACAGAACAACAAATTCATTTTGATTCTCTGGTTCTAACTCTGTATACGCTGCAACAGTGAGAAAGCACATAGGAAAATTGGTTCTTACCTGCTAATTTTCGTTCCTGTAGTACCACGGATCAGTCCAGGACAGCTGGGTTTTGCCTCCCCATCAGCAGATGGAGACAGAAAAAGACTTTTGGACTCTGTCCTATACCCCTGAGGTGCCACCTAGTGTCTGCCAGTATTATACTGTACCCAAGCAGAAATTATATAAAAACCAGAACTGCCAACTAGAAAACTACCTCCCCCCGAAGAGCAGAGGATAGGAAAACACCGAAAAACTTCATGAATGAACAAAACATGCCCAAAACCTTTCCCTAAAAGGGGGGCAGTCAGTAAAACTTGCAGAAATGTTGACCAGTTACCAGCCGAGCGGACTCTCCATCTTCTCCTTGGGTGGGTGTCTGGACTGATCCGTAGTACTACAGGAACGAAAATTAGCAGGTAAGAACCAATTTTCCTTTCCCTGTACGTACCCGGATCAGTCCGGGACAGCTGGGATGTACCAAAGCTTTCCTAACCAGGGTGGGAATGAGAGAGTCCTGCTCGGAGCACACTGGCTCCAAAAGAACCGGGCTCTGGAGCCCTGACATCAAGCCGATAATGTCTGGCAAAGGTATACGGAGACTGCCAGGTAGCCTCCCTACAAATTTCCTGTGGCGACACCTGCTGACACTCCGCCCAAGAAGTCGCTTGAGACCGAGTGGAATGAGCCTTAAGACCAGACGGCATCGGGCGACCCTGAACCAGGTAAGCAGAAGCTATCGCCTCCTTCAACCAACGTGCAATCGTGGACTTAGAAGCCTTTTGCCCCTTTCTGGGCCCACTCCACAGCACGAAAAGGTGGTCCGAGAGCCGAAAACTGTTCGTCACTTCCAAGTAATGCAAATGAACTCTCTTCACGTCCAACTTCCGCAAATCTCTAGATTCTGGAGACGAAGAGTCCACCCCCGCGAAGGAAGGGCGCTCCATGGACTGGTTCAAATGAAAGGAAGATACAACCTTCAGGAGAAAGGAAAGAACGGTTCTCAAGGAGATCCCTGCCTTCGAAATCCTCAAGAAAGGCTCCCGGCAGGATAAGGCTCCCGCCAGGGAGCCTTATCCTGCCGGGATAAGCCAGGGAGCCTTATCCTGCCGGGAGCAGGGAGCAGGAAAGGCTCCCGCCAGGATATCACCCTGTTATATGTAACTGCCTTTTCAGCACCTTGTTATAGTTATGTTTACTATGCACCCCTGTTTTATGTGAACCAGCATGATGTGACTGCTGTCTCGAATGCCGGTATATAAAAATTTGAAATAAATAAATAAATAAAATAAATAAGGCCTGTAGCTCGGATACTCGTCTTGCGGAAGGAAACAGCCACCAGAAAAACCGCCTTCAATGTCAGATCCTTCAAGGTCAAACGTTGCAAGGGCTCGAAAGGGGCAGAACAAAGTGCTCTCAGCACCAAGTTCAACCCCCACGATGGGCAAAGATTCCGGACCGGAGGACGAAGATGCTTAGCGCCTCGCAAGAAATGAACCATGTCCAGGTGAGAGGCCAGCGAAATCCCCTGCACCTTTCCATGAAAACTGCCCAGGGCCGTGACCTGCACCCTCAGCGAAATGAATGCCAAGCCCTTGGCTAAGCCTGCCTATAAAAATTCCAGGACTTCCGGAATAGACGCCCTGGATGGCTGTACTTGGTGGTCGATACACAAGGACTCAAACACTCCCCAAACTCTAACATACGCCATAGAAGTAGAAGTTTTACGGAAACATAAAAGCATGGTCACCACCGCATCCGAGTAACCCTTACACCTCAACCGATGCCTTTCTTAAGCCATGCCGCTAGACAAAAGCGATCGGCCTCTGTGAAAAAGATGGGGCCCTGCCGCAATAGCGTTGGAGATGGATGAAACTTCAGTGGACCGTCCACTGCCAGATTCAGGAGGTCCGTAAACCATGGGCACCTCGGCCACTCTAGTGCCACGAGAATCACTCTGCTGGCGTGCACTTTGATGCGGCATAGGCCCTTTCCCACCAATGGCCATGGGGGGAACACATACAACAGAACGTCTTTGGGCCAGGGGAGGACCAGTGCATCCACCCCTTCTGCCCCCGGTTCTCTCCACCGGCTGAAGAACCGAGGAGCCTTGGTATTGCCGTACGTCGCCATCAGATCCATGGCCGGTCTGGACCACTGGTTGCTCAGAAGACGAAAGGCGTCGTCGGAGAGTTCCCACTCCCCGGGATCCAGTTGGTGACGACTGAGAAAATCCGCCTGAACATTGTCTATGCCGGCAATGTCAGAAGCCGCTATCTGATAAAGATGCTGCTCCGCCCAGAGGAACAAGAGCTGGGCCTCTGCCGCCACTGGACGGCTCCTGGTGCCACCCTGACGATTGATGTAGGCTACCGTCGTTGCATTGTCGGAGAGCACCCTCACCAATCTTCCCTCCACCAGCAGGAGGAGGGCTTGGAGTGCTAATCAGATCGCTCTGGTCTCCAAGCGATTGATCGACCAGGAGGCTTCCTGCCTGGTCCATTGGCCCTGGACCGCTGTATCCCGACAAACCGCTCCCCACCCGGAGAGGCTGGCATCCGTGGTCACTACGATCCAACAGGGAGTCTCCAAGTCCATTCCCTGACGCAAGTTGTGTGGTGAAAGCCACTGAAGACTGGAACTCGCCTCCCCCCCCCACCCGACAGGGGCAGGACAACATGGAAAAGCTGCGAGAGAGGATTCCAAAGGGACAACAAGGCTGACTGAAGAGGATGCATATGTGCAAACGCCCATGGCATGAGGTCGATAGTGGAGGCCATGGAGCCCAGGACCTGCAAATAATCCCAGGCTGTGGGTTGATCGAGAGATCGCAAATCCGCAACTTGTGACGTGAGCTTCATAATCCTTTCTTCAGTCAGAAATACCTTTCCTAAGGCCGTATCAAAGCAAGCCCCCAGGAACTCCAAGGTCTGAGAGGGGACCAGATGACTCTTCTCGGGGTTGACCACTCATCCTAAGGAGTCCAACATCCAGAGTACCCGCGGCTCTGCAAAGGCTTTCCGACTTTGCTCGAATTAGTCAATCGTCCAGGTAGGGATGGACTAGAATTCCCTCCCGCCTCAAAGCGGCCACAACCACCACCATCACCTTGGTGAATACCCTGGGCACCGTCGCGAGACCGAACGGAATGGCGCAGAACTGAAAATAGCGCCCCAGGATCGCAAACCGCAGGTATTTCTGATAGTCTAGACAGATTGGGATGTGTAAGTATGCTTCCATCAGGTCCTGCGATGCCAAGAACTCCCCCTTGTGCACCAACGCTATGACAGAGCGAAGCGTTTCCATCCGAAAATGGGGTACCCTCAGGGCGCGATTTACCCGCTTCAAATAGAGAATGGGACGAAAGGCTCCATCCTTTTTTGGTACCACAAAGTAGATGGAGTAGCACCCATGCCTTAGCTGCTCTGCAGGCACTGGAAATATGGCCCCCAGATCTTGCAGGCGCTGCAGGGTGACTTCTACCACCCGGAGATTTAGGCAGTACGCACAAGAGGACACTATGTAATGCTCCTTGATTGGCCGAGCAAAATCTAAGGCATAGCCATGCTCTATTATGCTGAGGACCCATTGGTCGGAGGTCTGTTGAGCCCATGCCTCCCGAAAACGAGTTAATCTTCCCCCGATTCTGGGAACGAAAGGGTGGGCTGGCCTCACTTCATTGCGCACTCTTGGAGCCCCCGTGGGACTGGGGAGTACCGTCTCTGGCTGGGCGACGGCCCCGAAAGGACTGGTTCCAAGAAGTCTGATGAGGTGCGCACTGACGAAACAATGACCCGGTAGACCATGAAGACCGGAAACGATTCCCCCGGAATCGAGTCTGCTGAGGAAAGGAGCCTTTGGACTGAGATCTATCTTCTGGAAACCTGTGGACCTTATTCTCTCCCAGAGACTTGATAGTGTCCTCCAGCTGTTGCCCAAAAAGGAGCTTCCCCTTGAATGGCAAAGAACTCGGCTGCGCTTTAGAAGACGCATCCGCTGACCAGTGCCTGAGACAGAGGAGCCTGCGGGCGGACACCGCTGAAACCATCGTCCGAGCAGACGTCCTCAGGAGATCATACAGAGCATCTGCGCTATACGCCACTGCCGCTTCCATCCGGCTAGCTCATACCACTGCCGTGCCGGAAAGGTCTGACTCTGCCTGCCGATCCTGAATCCAGCGAAGACAAGCCCTCTGTGCAAAACTGCTGCACATCGCCGCCCGGACTCCGAGGGCCCACACCTCAAAGATCTTCTTCAGCTGCAGTTCCAGCTTACGATCTTGCAAGTCCTTCAAATCAGTAACCCCCCCCCCCCCCCCTGTGACCGGAATGGTGGTCCGTTTTGTGGCTGCGGCGACCGCGGCGTCCACCTTGGGAAGTCTGAGGAGTTCCAAAGCGTCCTCCGGGAACGGATACAATTTTGTCCATTGCCCATCTGACCTTCAAGCCAAGCTCTGGATTGTCCCACTCTTTGAATAAGAGATCCGTGACCGACAAATGAAAAGGAAAGGAATGAGCCGGACCTCGGAGACCCACCATGACGGGATCCATAGCCCCAAAACTGGAATCCTCAGGCAGGACTTCAATAGCGAGCTCCCCCAGAATGACTGGTACCAGCGGTCCCAGCTCATCTCTTTGAAACAGCCGCACCACTTTGGGGTCATCGCCCTCCACCGCCGGGACACCCCCCGGTTTGGATGGCTGAGGGTGCAGATCCGGATCATCCTCCTGCCCGTCCCCCGGAGCCGAAGGAGGTGCCGGATCGTCATCCGACGAGTCTGTCTGAGACGACTCCGTCTGCCGGGACTGAAACCGGAGAGGGCGTTTCGCTTTGGGGGCATCCCTGCCCACGGACGACCGGGAGCGTTTTCGCGAAGAAGACTCTCAGGGCAACCTGGAGCGTGACCTCTTCTCCGACTTGCGGGTCTTGAAGAACTTGTACAGCATCCTGACAAATTCTAAGGAGAACGAAGAAGAATAATCTTCGGACTCCAGTTCCTGGCCCTCTTCCAAGAAATCCCCCTCCTGGGCATCTGGCCTCGGGGAGAGCGGAGGAGGAGAGGACCCCTCTCCCAGCACCTCCAGTGCTGCTCTTTCCTGATCCCTAAAAGTTTTCAATAGGGCCTCCGATCTTGCACTCAGCCGGAAAGGATCTAAGCTCTGCCCCCACCCGATCGGGCCTCCTCAGCTCCCGACGTGGCCTGGAGCTGTCCTTAGCAGCCTTTTTCTGAAAATCCTGCGATGGACCTTCCCCGCCGGAGTGACAGGCCATGCAGACCCCAGCACGGGAAATCTGCGTGCATGTGCACTGCCACAGGCAGAGCAGGCCGCACCACACGGTATATCCCCGGGCTCGATTTTAGGCTCCCCGAAAAAAGAACTGCGGCAATCAGTCAAATTTCCCGTCGAACAATGGGCCAAAAAAGCAGCGAAAATGGAATGAACACCCGGCGGGAGGATCCTCACACACTAAGGCAAGTTTCCTTTGCCTTTTTTTTTTTTTTTAATTACCTTGACGTAGTCAGGCTGGCTGAGGATGAGAGAGCTGAGATCCCCGGCATCACCCTTTGCCATGGCAGTTTTTAGGGTCCCCAACCCTCTGCTCAACAGCCTCGAATACAAGGGGTGATGATCCCACCAGGACCTAGCAACCCCCTGGGAGGCTAGACGCTGCTTACGCTGATTCCTTGCTTTAACTTTTTTTTTTAAATTTAAAGGAACCCTGACCAAGTTCCCCTAACAAAAATCACCAGCGCTAAGTCACTAAAAGCAGACAAACTACCCCTAAACTTAGCACCTCTAAGAGACACTAGGCTTTGCACCTCCACCATCTGCTGGAAACAGAAAAATACTGGCAGACACTAGGTGGCACCTCAGGGGTATAGGACAGAGTCCGCAAAGTCTTTTTCTGTTTCCATCTGCTGGTGGGGAGGCAAAACCCAGCTGTCCTGGACTGATCCGGGTACGTACAGGGAATTATATTTTTATTATCCGCTTTTCAGGTACTAGAGGTATTTTCCTATCCCCACAGGGCTTACAATCTAATTTTCTACCTGAGGCAATGGAGGGTAAAGTGACTTGCCCAAGGAAGAATGGCAAAGGACAATTATGTAGCACTCAAGGCCTTTTCAGCATTGTCTTCAAAATAAGAGTACATGGGGAGAACCATTTTCAAATGATTTAACCCAGTTACTCGAGTAAATCTTGGGGATTGAAAATGTCCCGTCCCCCCATGGGTAAAAGTACCGGCACATTCATACCCACGCCAAAAACAGTCAGCAAGGAAAAGGTGGGGATGCAACTATGAAATCCCTGAACATGCTTTACAGAAAGAAAATCTGCAGGGCCTCTCTCTTTGAAGCTTGCAAGCCCACTGGTACAAAGTACCCATGGACCTGCAGCCCCTGCTACAATTTTTGTAAAAATTATCCCCATAATCTTATGACCCAATTTTTTCTCTTGATTTAAAGTCACAGTGAAATGTGACAGCAGTACGAAGTGAAGCAAATAATTCTCATCTCTCTCCTGTGAACAAATTACTACTAGAAAAGTAATCCTACATCCATACTTATATACTGTTACCCAGACAAAACTATATACCTTAGAGAATCAGGGGCATAAAACCACATATCTGAGAAGGGTCATTCTTCAATTACTTCTAAGTAAGGGGCAGCAATATGGACTGTGTTTCGGCATGCTTGCCTGCAACAGGGTGCAACAATGTTCTAAGGCGCAACGCTAAACATACATAGTTGAAACCCCCCTCCTCAAAAGGAAATATCATTTCGGCCAAGCAAAATCTGCATCCATCCTACTGCATAATTACCATTTTTAAATTCCACTCTTTATTTTTCCAGTTCTGCATGAAGCACGTCTATTTGTTATAAACAACTTTTCTTCATAGTGGGTTATCAGCAAAAGTAGTGAAATGATTTTTATTGTATGATAATGAGTTCTACGTTATGTCAAAGCCTTGAGATTCTTTGACTACTAAGTTCGACTGACAAATGTGGAAAGACAATAGGAGCTCACATTCCCTCCTATAGTAACACACGGTAGCATCGGATACGGTAACACTTCCGATTTTATTTGCACCATGTAAAGGTTTCAGTTTCCATCACAAGCCAGCAAGTCACTTATCTCATGGCCAGGTGGGTGGAAATCCTTTTCTGAGGCTGCAATTAGTGATGCACTATAAAATCACCAAACAAGTGAAAGGATTTCATACCAATTCAATACCCATGAGATAGGCAGCTATAGCCAACACAAAGTGCCGTCAATACATAGGGCATAGAAGAAATTTAATTCACCAGTCACCTATTGAGACTCAGGTTATGGAGGCAAGGCAGAACAGAGCCATAAGGTAGATGAATGTGGATCATATTTATTCACAAAGATGTGCAAGTAGGCATTACAAGACAGTAGCCCATCCAACAATAGGAAGTCACTGCTGTAAAAAACGAGGGAAACCTCAGCACTAGAGACTGGCATGCAGTATCAACTTTAGACCTATGGCTAAAAATATCTTTAAGAATAATACTTCGGGAGGATAATTTAGACAGGCATTTCCACGGGAAAAACATTATCTAAAATAAATAGATGGAAAAAGAAAAGGAGACAGAGGAGGTGAGATATAACTTTCTTGTATCTAATATTTATTGCATTCCTAAACAACGAGCTAATATAGATGGGATGTTAGAGGCTATCAGGCAGGATAGCCTGGAAGTTTCAGCCTTTCTGGAATCTTCTATTGATTTAGTTCCAACTTGTGCAACTCTAATTGTATCTCTCAGTATGGATAAAGATAGGGATACTGTGTTTCGTAAATATTGCTTGAATAAACATACTTCCTTTTCTTTTTTTTTTTTTTTTGATTAACAATTTTTATTGCTGTTAGTCAAAAACATTGGTATACAATGACAGCAACATACAGAAATTCAAACAGCAAAAATAGAATAATAAAATTATTCAATGTGAGACTGCAATATAAGAAGAGTACAATATCCCGGTTCCCACCCTCCCTAGTATGCTAATCAATGCATAAAATAGTCATTTATCCATGGCAACAAGCAGATAAATGTGCCAAAAAAATGTGCTGAAGGTCCAAAATGAAGATGAAATCCATAGACAGGATGATAGTTGCAATCGTCTCCAGGAAATGTAGGGCCTCCAAACAAGATTACATTTAGAAAGACGATGATACTTTAATGCAGTTAGATGATAGAGAGTGCAAACTCTGTCCAGGCTTCGCAATAGTTCGTCAGGAGTGGGTGGTTGAGGTCGCCTCCAAGTAAATGCTATCTCCATCCTAGTAGCGGTGCATATCTGTTAAATAAGAGTTTGGGCCTGGGAAGGTAATTTGTCATCGAAGATGGATAGGAGCGCCTGCTCTTTGGTGAGGAGGTAAGTATGATTGAGTAGTTTGGACAAAACTTCTGAGATATAAGACCACACGGGTTGAATATAAATACAGTCCCACCAAAGATAAGAACATAAGAACATGCCATACTGGGTCAGACCAAGGGTCCATCAAGCCCAGCATCCTGTTTCCAACAGTGGCCAATCCAGGCCATAAGAACCTGGCAAGTACCCAAAAACTAAGTCTATTCCATGTTACCGTTGCTAGTAATAGCAGTTACGCCAACAATGTGGGTCAGAATGAGGATAACAATGATGCAACCTGGCTGGAGTGAAGTGCCAGCGGTAAAGTATTTTATAGTTGGCTTCAATAATCCGAGATGAAATGTTTCCTCGTGTAATCCTCGGGAAGATTATGTGCCAGGCATCTTCGAAGATCGACAAATTCAAGTCACGTTCCCAAGCCAGCATGTGTGGGTGTTTAATGAACGAGGAGGTGGTCAGGATTTTATAGAGTTTGGATATCAGACCTCGAAGCGTTGATGGGGTAGTGCAGTAACCTTCAAACAAAGAACGCGAGGAGGACAATAGACCTTGTGCTGAAATCTGAAGAAGAAAATGACGTAGTTGCATATAGGAAAGATATTCTGTATGTGGCAGCTATTTCTCCTGTAAAGCTGAGAAGGAGAGTATAGATCCTTGTTGCAAGAGGTAGGAAATATGTGTAATATCCTTGGCTTTCCATACACAATAGGCTGAATTACATAAGCCTGGTGAAAACGAAGTATTGTGGAACAGAGAGGTATGGAGAAAATACTCTGCCTAACCCACGACTTTGGATCTCCATTGTCGCCAAATATTCAGAGTATGTCGCGTGCAAGGAGTCATAGATAAGTCCAAACGCCAAGTCTTGCTGGGTTGCCAGATTAAGGAGGAAAGAGGCATAGAAGGCATCCATTCCTGCTCAAGTTGAACCCTCGGCTTATGGCTGTTAGTATGATGCCGCATAGTACCAAATCAGGTTTGGTAATCCAAGGCCTCCCGACGTTTTGTGTTGATATAAAATCTTGCGCGCCACTCTAGGGGGTCGATGGTGTCATAGGAATCAGGGGAGTTTTTTCTGCCACATGATCAACATTGAGTTACTGACTGAGATAGGTAAAGTCTGGAAGAGATATAAAAATCTAGGGAGAATGTTCATCTTCATGGTCGCCAATCGGCCTAGCCATGTTAGAGGAAGAGAATTCCATTTATCTAAATCTTTATCCGCCTTCTGTATAAGGGGGGCATAGTTGAGCTGGAACAGATCCGAAATGTTATTATTAAGATAAATCCCGAGATACTTAAGTTTATTGGGTGTCCACTTAAATTTATGAGAGGCTTGCAAGGAACATGTCATGTCAGGTGGGAATGAAATATTCAAGATATCGACTTATCCCAGTTAATTTTGAAGCCTGAGGTAGCACTGAAATGTGCTAGTTCGGTTTCAATTTCCTGGAGGGATACAACAGGATTGCTAACTGAAAATATGCTATCGTCAGCAAAGAGTGACATTTTATATTGGTGGGAATTAAGAGAAAAACCCTGAACCCTCGCATTATTCCTAATACGGATAGCTAAGGACTCCAGAAAGATGGCAAATAGGAGAGGAGATAGGGGGCATCCCTGACGAATGCCTCTTTGAACGGGAAATGAGGAGGAATATCTGCCATTAATTTTGAGGCAAGCCGAAGGAGAATTATAGAGAGTCCGAACCCAATTTTGAAATGAAAGGCCAAATTCCATGCGATGAAGAGTTTGAAATAGAAAAGGCCAATGCACCATACCAAAGGCCTTTTCTGCATCAATGGCCAATAAAAGATGAGATGTCTTTTGTACAGTAATGCCCCATAAAATATTAATTAATTTATGCACATTATCACTGGCCATATGGCCCGGAATAAATCCCACCTGATCCGCATGTATGATTTGGGCTATAAAGCAGTTTAATCTATCTGCTAAAATTTTTGCGAGAAGTTTGAGGTCTAAATTGATCAGGGAGATTGGACGGTATGAAGCACATAAGGCTGGGTCCCTTCCGGGCTTGGCAATAATAGTGATGCCGGCTGTATTTGAATCTGGGTTCAAGGCACCACCATCCCGCAGGAAATTAAAGAGACTTTGTAAATAGGGTGCCAAGGTATGACCTAGGGTTTTATAAAATTTGGCTGTAAGGCCATCGGGCCCTAGAGCCTTTCCCACTTTTAGATTTTTGATCGCTAATAATATTTCTGGGATAGTTACTTCGACATTAAGTAGATCTTGCATCTCTGTAGTAAGGCTGGGTAGAGGGACAGATTGGAGGTACTGTTGTATGTCCTCAGTTTGTATGTGGGATTCAGCTTTATAGAGATTGCGATAGAATTTAAGAGATTGTTGGGTGATAGCCATGTTAGTGGACTCAGTTTGTCCGTGTTCATTTTTAATTTTAAGAATATGGTTTTGAAAGGTTTGCTTTTTTAGTTGATGTGCTAGGATCCTTCCAGCTCTGTTCCCCCCCTCAAAATAAGTTTGTCTAGAAAGATTTAACACATGAGTGATATGATCAAGCTCCAATCTATGGAGATCTTCTCTATTCTGAGAAAGCTGAGTAAGCACCTTCTTAGATCCGGTTTGAGCGTGTCTGTGAGACAGATCCGCAATCATATCCCGTAGTAGGGCACAGGCCGCCTCCTTCTGTTTTTTAAGAAAGGATGAATGGGAAATGAAGTGCCCTCTGATGTAGGATTTGAAACAATCCCATACCATAATCGGAGAGGTGACGGAGTGTTCATTAGTGTGAAAAAAGTCACAAATTATCTGTGTAGAGGTTTGGATAAAGGACTGATCATGCAGGATAGAGTCGTTAAGTCTCCAAAATTTACAGCCATGATCCCCACCTGGTAACTGAAGTATAAGGGAAATCGGTGCATGATCTGACCATGAAACTATGCCCACTTCTGGTTGTTGGATCATGTGGAAAAGGGTTTTATCCAACAATAAATAATCAATTCGGGAATATGAATCATGAGCCTTGGAATAAAATGTATAGGATCGTGAATGGGGATATGTTGCTCTCCAGGAATCTATCAAATGATGTTCTAGCATGAGCTCTTTGAGAGCTTTGGTATGTATCAAGGCCGTATGTGAATGCCCCTTAGAAGTGTCCAGAGGAGGAGAAATAGTGACATTAAAATCATCACCCAGAATCAGATGTCCTACTGAATGTTGGATGAGAAGGTGATGTAAATGTTTAAAAAAAACAGCCTGTTCCCTATTCGGAGCATATATATTCAACAAAGTAAAACCAGAGTCATACAATGTAATGCAAAGCAATAGATAACGCCCTAGAGGGTCTACAATACATTTTTTACATTCAAAGACCAGGTGAGATGCAATCAGGATACCCACTCCAGCATATTTAGCATTTTTGGTAGTTGCTGCAAAAAAATTGATGATTAAATTTAGACGATTTCATAAGAGATTCATATCTGCGGGTGAGATGGGTCTCCTGCACAAACACAATATCTGGACTAGTGACCGCCAATTCTCTATAGAAAAGAGAGCGCTTTTTAGGGGAGTTAAGGCCCTTGGCATTTACAGAAAAGACTTTTAAATTTCCCATGGTCTATGTGGTATAAGGATATCTAACTCACTGGACTCAGCTCTCAAAACATGTGATTCTCACTTGCAAACGATCAACCTCTACCTTTCAAGCCTCAACCTGGTGCTTAATACTAACAAAACAGAACTCCTGCTCATCACCCCAGAAGGTAGTCCCCTCCATCAACAGCTACATACCAACACACAAATTTCCCATGCAAGAGACCTTGGAGTCATAATAGATAGTCACCTGAGCCTAAAGAAATTTATAAACCACACTACGAAGGAGTGCTTCTACAAGCTACAGGTACTCAAAAAACTCAAGCCACTCCTCTTCCATCATGATTTCAGATCAGTCCTCAAAGCCATCGTGTTTTCTAAGATCGACTACTGCAACTCCATCTTGCAACGTCTTCCTGCTACCACAATAAAACCCCTCCAGCTGCTTCAAAATGTAGCGGCAAGAATCCTGACGAACACTAATCGGAGCGAGCACATCTCCCCTATATTAAAAGATCTTCATTGGCTCCCAGTAAACTTTAGGATTCTCCATAAATCACTTACAATTATTCACAAAAACATTCACCATCAGACGCCTCTTGATCTGCTACACCCTCTCAAACTTCACTCTACAGCCAGACCCTTAAGGGAAGCCTACAAAGGATCCTTACACGTTCCTCCAGTCAAAGCGGTGCACCACTCAAACATCAGAGACCGGGCATTCTCAACGATAGGTCCCTCCATCTGGAACGCCATGCCCCCGGACCTCAGGCAGGAAACCTGTCTCCTAACTTTTAAAAAGAAACTCAAGACATGGCTTTTCGGTTGAGCCTTTCCCTGTTCCTAATCCAATAGCTTGACTCAGAATTGTTCCCTTCTCCACTGTAATTAAACAAGCGCTAAGACACATAAATACGTCATTATGAGGTTGGCTCCTCTGTCTGCCTCCCTCCCACACCCGTACCTGTATATAGTATACTATCTCTGTTCTCCCCCCTTTATTTTCCTATCCCCAGTTTCTGCGCCCTTGTTATAATGTAACTTTATGCTTCATCAAATTCTCCCTCTTGTTAATTGGTTACGGTTAACCGCTTAGTTCGATGTAAACCGAGTTGATTTGATTTGTATCAGGAAAGTCGGTATATAAAAGCCTTAAATAAATAAATAAATAAATAAACAAATAAATAAACAAACAAACAAACAAACTCTGGAGCCAGTACCTCCCTGGAGTAAACTGATATATACCATCAATGGTATCGCTTACCAGTGTCAAAATCATCTATAGTCTATAGTGATACCTGAGATATGTTTTGGACAGCACATATGAAAGAAAAACAAGTAACTTCCTGCTACGGGGAATATGAATATAGTAAGAAAATTACATAAGTAATATTATGACATTGAGATTAGCATGAACCCCACGAGGATGAAAACTATCCTCGATCCCCAGAAAATAGTGCTTGCAATAACCTCCCTGCAAGCTTACTCCCATCCCCAAGCTGGGGGAGAAAAATCTGTCACAGGCGCGAGAGAGTTGGTACTCCACCGACTCCCTCCCATCCGACAGCAAAGATACAATATTAAAAACATAGAAACCATGTCTAGCATAATACCCAACGCGAACCCTGAAAATCAAACAAAAGATCCAATAAGGATCCCTAAATTAGTGTTGCTGAACCTGTTGAAGCCAGTGCGAGCCAGCAGAAAAAGAATAATAGTCAGACCGGGCCCTGGCTTGATGAAGATCCCCCTGATTGTCAGCGCAAGTGGCTATTGTGTTTTCCTACCTGCCGCCAGGCCGGGCGAGCAACGTGGGGGGGGGGGGGGGGGAGAATCATTTTTCTGTGGTGGCTGCGAGAGAGTGAGGCCACTGGCTGACAAACTAGGTAGGGCTTCATCCGGCGTCAGATATTTATAGGTGATACCTTCCAGCGAGTAGGTGAGGCCAAATGGGTGTGTCCAACGATATTTAATATTTTTACCACGGAGGAAGGCTGTGACCTCTCGAAAAGATTGACAATTTTGTAGGGTGGCAAGTGAGAGAGCTGGGAAGATAGCGATGTTGTGGCCTTCCCAGGCCCAAGCATTATGCTCTTGTGCTGCCAACGCCACCTTTTCTTTGATAGTGTAGTCCTTGAAACAGACTATGATGTCGCGTGGCCAATTGGGCTGGGGAGAATGCAGAGCCTGGTGAGTGCGGTCAAGTTGGATTTCAGTAATCTCAGAAGCGGCAGCCTTGCGGGACTCTTGTAGTAGGAAGAGGCAAAATGTATTTATGAGCGCATGGCTATCTTCAGATGCCGTCCCCTCAGGGAAGCCCCAGAAACGCAAATTGCTCTGACGCAATCTATTTTCAAGATCAGCAATTTTTGCAATTAAGTTAGTGGTGTCGGTACAAAAAGTCTCGCAGGAAGTTTTATTGAGGGTAGATTGTTCACATTGTCCCTCTAGGCGCACGTCTAAGTCATCTACCTGGTGACCCAGGGACGTAAGATCCTCCCTCATTTCCTCGACGTGGGCTAACAATTCCGCCCCTTAGGCTTTAATATCAGCCCGAAGGCTGGCGAACCAGTCGCAAAATTCTGCCCTAGTCGGATGTTCGGACAACGGGACGTCGGAGGAATCCGAGCTTGGGTTATGCGCCTCGGAACCATCAGCGTCTGAATCAGCGCCATCTTGGTCGTCGGCCATGCGATCGGGTAGGCCCTCTGTTCTGTGTTACCTTCTTTTTGGAAGGAAAATTGATGAAGGTCCGGAATTTTCTTGCGAGATGTCATGCCTCTGTTTTAGGACCACGTCTCCGTTCGATTTTAAAAGCTCTGTATTGTAGCAGGACACAGATTGCTGCGGATTAGGGGCAGATCGGCGGGAGCTCAAAAATTAAGCTGTCATCTCAGCGTGTGACGTCACGTCCCCCAAACATATTTCCTTTTCTAGTCATAAAATACAAATTTTTCCGGATGTATCATGTGAAACACAAAAAAGAAGGAAGCATTTTCTCTCCTTAAAGGAGAAAGAGCTGCAATTAGGTGCAACTTTCTTTCTTAAATTTCCCTGTAAATGTTTGGCCTCCTTGCAGAATCGTAAGTTTGTGTTTTATGACCCTATGGATTTGGATATTCCAAAAAGAAAGTCACATAAACCTCATGGTTATTTCAATAAGGTATACCCTCATACCTGGGCTAATGCACACTTCCGCCTAACGGCGTTCTTAACTTTTATGTACAAATACGGGGGATTTTATGTACAAATACGGGGAATATGAATATAGTAAGTTTGTACATAAGATTTGTACATAAAAGTTAAGAACGCCGTTAGGCGGAAGTGTGCATTAGCCCAGGTATGAGGGTATACCTTATTGAAATAACCATGAGGTTTATGTGACTTTCTTTTTGGAATATTGTTATCACTCAGTCACATTATTTCCAGTTTTCATAATTTTGCCTATGGATTTGGAAGCATTTATGTCAGATAAATCTTGAGATGTTTTTGGTTTTATTAGGGGTGGATTAGACTGCATGAAGAAAGTTATTTTATTTTATTTACAGTAATTTGTATTCCACTTATTACCAGATCCTGTTCTAGGCGGAATTAGGTGAATGCTTTTGCATTTTCAAAAGTATGCGCTTACAGTATATTTCCTCAAAAAATTTCTGCATACAAATTTGCAGGTGTAATTGTGTGTGGGCAGTTTTAGTAGAGTAATTTTTAAAGAAAACATAGGCATTTTTACATTGCATATTAATTTATTGTTGATTATTCTTATCCATGTCCAATATGTCAAGATTTCCTTTTAGGATTATATGTTTTGGGTTTTTTTATGTAAACCACTTGGATTTTTATATCAAATATAATAAACCAAACTAATAATGCATGTATTTGCCAACTTTCTTATGTGGGCTGTCACAAAATTACTCCCAAAATGCTCTGTCTACCTTTTTTGCATGTTTCAACAATATTGCTTGGTGATTTCAGTCTGCTGGATGTTGACTAGGACATAGTGACTGTGTTGTCATCTAGAAGCCGGGATATCCTAGATTTTCTGCAGAGAGAACTGTTCTGGCAACTGGTAATGGAACCTGTACATGAGGATGTAATACTGGACCTAGTACTTATAAATGTGGGGGAGTGTTTCTGATGTCAAGGTGGGGTATCACCTGGGATCGAGTGATCACTGGATAGTGTGGTTAGGTATTAAAGCACAACTAATGATGGCTCATTCAAATACGAGTGTCCTAGACGTCAGGAAAACTAACTGTTAAGTTCGGGGATTATCTCAAAGAGTCATTAACTGAGTGGGAAAAGCTATGAGAAGTAGAAGAGCAGTGGGTACAACTAAAAGAAGACATTGTAAGGACAACAAACCTTTTTGTTAGGAATTTAACTAAAGAGAAAAAAAGGTTAGCATTCATAAACTACAAAAGATTGCAGAAAGAGGAAGAGAGGCAACATCTATAAAAGCTAAGAGAAAGAGGGAAAGCAGTCACGAGAGCAAAGGTGCAGATGGAAGAAAATATAGCCAATACCATAAAATGAAAACAAGACTTTTTTAGATATATTAGTGACAGATAGAAGTGCAAATGTTGGATTCTAAGACTCAGAGGTAAAGAGGGAATTTATAGAATCCAACAAGGAAAGGCCAGAAATAGGACTATAGAAAATGGTCACTAATAGGAATGAAGTAGGGTACACCTTAATCAATTTTCAGAAGACTGTGATTGCAAAAAGCTAACAAAACAATGTAGATAAGCAAAGGGCCAGATGGGATACATCTGAGGGAATTAAGGGAATTTAGAAAAGTTCTGGGAGTTCCACTATCTGACCTTTTCAATGCTTCTTTAGAGTCAGGAGTAGTTCCAAAAGAGTGGAGACAGGCAGATGTGGTTCCCCTTCTCAAAAGTGGAAGGAGGAGGATGGGAACTACTGGCCAGTTAATCTGACCGTCAGCAATAAAACACGTAGATGGATCGGTAAAATCAAGATTTTATTGAAGCTTGTCCAACTCTGGCCGAGTTTCGCTCGAGGAGCTGCCTCAGGGGCTTACAAGTCGCATGACTTGGCTTAAAACAATGCAAGATGAAATCAAGAGGAGGTTCCTTAGGTTTCAAAGCGGAGCTTTAGAGATATCAGTATTGCATACCAATTATTGAAGACAAACAAAGGAAAAAGCTCGCAAAATCAGTGCTCACCAGCGGATTCTCGCAAATACAACATGGTTTTACAAGAATAGATCTTGTCAAACAAATCTAATCAATTTCTTTGTCTGGATGTCGAGGAAGTTGGATCATAGGAGAATGTTAAATGTAGTGTGCTTAGATTTCAGCAAGGTATTTGACACAGTTTCACATAGGTAACTTATAAACTAACTGATCACCCTAAATATGGGCTTTAAAATGACTGACTGGGTTAGAAATTGATTGAGTGGGAGATGACAAAGGGTAGTAGTAAATGGAGTTCCCTCCAAGGCAAGGGGATTAACAGTGGTGTGCCACGGGGATCAATCCTCAATCCAGTTCTGTTCAGTTCTGTTCCTCAAATCTTTTCCAGAGGAACGAAACAGTAGAACTAGGGGTCATGATATAAAACTTCAGGGGGATGACTCAGAACCAACGTCAGGAAATATTTCTTCACAGAAAGGGAGGTAGATGCCTGGAATGCACATCTGGGAGGTAGAGACATAGAAAACAGTAAACAAGTTCAAAAAGGTATGGGATAAACACTGTGGATCCCTAAAGACTAGAGTTGGAAATTAAGAAAAGGTATGCATGGGAGGTAACTAGCATGAAGCAGCAGCTACTACCCCTAACAGAAGGCATGGGGATTACTACCCTTAACCAATGAGCTTACATGATTTTGACACAACTGCAGCATCACTTTCTGCACTGACAGTGGTGGAGAAAAAAGGGGACTTGGACTTTTATGATCCAGGGTATGGATTCACAGACAATAGAGAATAAGCACAGGACTGCTTCTATACCCAAGTCCAAAATCAAAGCATGTTCAAACAGCAGCATTGAATAAATTATCAGGAAGGCTAAATACTTCCCCATAGTGTAAACCAGTCGGTTATGATGCGTCCTAAAAAGAGAGGGGGATTGGGTGTCCCCTGTCTTCAGAAATATTATCTAGGGGGGCAGTTACGGGCAGTTATCAGTTGGCATCTCAGTGGATGGGAAAAAAGATGGGTGGGGCTGGAAGCGGCAATGCTTGGGGTGGGGTCCCCAGCACTCTTAGTATGGTTGCCTAGGAATGCTCGTGTAATTCCAGGGAAGATACCTCCGGTGGTCTCTCTTACTCTAAAGCTTTGGGATAAATGGAAGGTATCCTTGGTAGGACAGAGAATTTTCTTTTACAGCACCCCCATCTTCTTTAACCCTAGCTTTATCCCAGGATACTCCAAATGGAAAGTGAGGAGTTGGGCAGAGAAGGGGTGTCAGCGCCTTGGACAAGTGTGGGGTGGGACATGCCTTAAAACATTTGAAGAATCCGTTCAGGAATATGCCCTAGATGGATCTGATTGGTACATTTACCCCCAATTGAGGCAATTTATAGCTAGGAAAGCAGTAAGATCTGACCTTCTTCAAGGCAGAACCCTGTTCGAGGGGTTCTGTGAGAATGCCCGCTTTCTGACTAAGGTGGTTTCAAAATTCTATAATATGCTATTCTCTGTCACGGTGAGTCCTCCAGCACATATGAAATCTTGGGAAAGGGATCTCCAGCGGCATATAGAGGAGGGGGAATGGGATGTTTGCTATACTAGTATTCAAAAAAGCTCTATTTCTGCGGCTATTATTGAACAAGGCTATAAATTGTTATATAGATGGCATCTCCCACCCACTAGGCTTGCAAAATTCTCCATCTCTAGAAGTTGGAAATGCTGGACGGGATGTGGTCTGGATGGATCTTATTTCCATATGTGGTGGGAGTACCCCAAGGTGGTGCTCTTTTGGGGGAAATGAAACAATTCATTACTCATATTGTGGGCCTGCCTGTCGATTTGGATCCCGCTTCTGTGTTGTTTGGTATCCCGCCGGCTGGAACAGGCTCCCCGATACCCTATATTGGTCAACAGGTGATAATAGCAGCAAGGGGGGCTCTCGCTTATTCATGGAAGGAGGCATATTACCGCCCTTGCAAAAAGTGCTTCAGCGTCTACAAAGGGTATATTATTTGCTTCGCCCCACTGCTATTCAGCACAGATGGCTACCTAGATTTGAAAGATTGTGGCAACCATACCTTAACTGGCAGACTCATGACCAACATCCTTTGGGGGATACAGTGCAATGCGGAGAAAAGTGATCTTCTATGTATATTCCAAGGGGGGTGTGAATAAGAAGGGGAAGGGGGGAGGGGGGTTGGGGGGATCATCAAACAGGTTAATGAACAGTTATTGTTAATGTTTCTGTTCTAACTGTATGGGGCTTTCAGAATAAGAATAGACCCATGTTAATTCCAGTAGTTGACATCTATTGGATTCTTATATTGTATTGTACTTTCTGTTACATTGCAAAGGTGACTTCCCTTCTTTATGTAGTTGGGAAATATATTGATAGGGTTGTGTTCTAAAGATGGATGTCTGTTACCCTTACATTATTCATTTCAAAAAATTATCAGGAAGGCTGCTCACCCTTTAGAAATGCTGCTAGCAGTAATTTTCTTATAGGTTTGACAGTTGGAGAAATTACTTACTTGATAATTTTGTTCTCCTTAGTGTAGACAGATGGACTCAGGACCAATGGGTTTATGCTCCCCTGCCAGCAAATGGAGATGGAGTCAGGTTTCAAAGCTGATGTCACCCTAGATTCACCCCTGCAGTGACCTCAGCCCTTCAGTATTCTCTTCAAAAGCTACTGTGGACATTCTATCGAAAAACCTTGATTAAAAACTTGTTTAACTGTACTCAACCAAAATTAAACACTGAACCACAGTAAGATTATAGATGCCCTGATCTAGGGACTGGATGACGGCTTACCCATAGTCTCTTGGAATCGAAATCCACTCCATGGACGAATCCTTGGCACCATCCTAGGGCAACTGTGGGCAGGATGCTGAGTCCATTTGTCTACACTAAGGAAAACGAAATTATCAGGTAAGTAATTTCTTCATTTCCTAGTGTGTAGCCAGATGGACTCAGGACCAAAGTAATATATAAAAGCTACTCCCAATTAGGGCGAGAGGCTGCCTGAGGTCCGGTTAACACTGCCCTTGCAAAGCCTGCATCCTCTTGGGCCAGAAAGTCCAGGCAACAAAACTTGAAGAACGTGTGCAAGGAGGACCACGTCACTGCTCGGCAGATGTCGATGGGAGACAGCAGTCTAGCTTCCGCCCATGAGACTGCCTGAGCCCTAGTGGCATGAGCTTTAATCTGAAGAGGTAATGGCTTTCCTGCCTCCATATAGGCTCCTGTGACTACCTCCTTAATCCAGTGAGCTATGGTAGCCCACGAAGCTGGTTTGCCCTGCTTCCTTCCACCGTGAAGAACAAACAGGCGGTCCCGTCTTTCAGACCAGTTCTGAAACTTCCTGATACCGCACCAAAAGCCTACCGACATTCAAATGGCGGAGGTGGTATTCTTTTGCTTCTTTGTGCTTATCTAGGGATGGCAATGAAATGGACTCATTCAAATGAAACTCCGAGACTACATTGGGCAAGAAGGATGGAACAGTACGAAGCTATAACACTTCTGGAGTCATCCAGAGGAACGGTTCCTGACACGACAATGCCTGTAGTTCAGAGATTCGACATGCCGAGCAAATAGGCACCAGGAACACCGTTTTCAGGGTTAATAAATGCAAGGAAAGACTGTGCAGCGGCCGAAAGGAGGGCCCTGCCAAAAACTCCAATACTAGATTAGGATTCCACAAGGGAAGTGGCCACCGTAAGTGGCTGGACGTGCTTCACCTCTTTCAGAAAACAGGCCATGTCCATATCAGCCGGCAAGCGGGCTCCGTTCACCTTACCCCCAGAACAGGAGAGAGCCGCTACCCAGACTTTCAAGGAGTTAAGGGTCAAAACTTTCTTCAAGCTGTCCTGCAAAAATTCCAGAATTAGTGGGATTTTGACTTTTCAAGGGGAAACACCGCATTCCTCGCACCAGGCCTCAAATACTCTCCAGACCCACACATACGCTAGGGACGTACAGAACTTCCACGCGTGGAGTAAGGTGGCAATTACTGCCGCTGAATATCCTCGCTTCATCAGGCGAGCCCGCTCAAGGGCCTAACCATAAGACAGAATTGAATCGGATCCTTGTGAAGGACCAGTCCCTGTGCGGTGAGAGGCCCAGGGGGGTCTCCACCAGGAGTCTCTGCATGTCCACACGCCACGGACCCCTGGTAAGTGGGGGCGAATCAAATAGTCTTGAGACAGAGGGTTCCAACGTGACAGCAGGGAGTGTTGAAGTAATCGCATGTGTGACCTCGCCCACGGCACTACTTCCAGGATTGCCACCTTCAAACCGAGGACTTGAAGATAGCTCCACACCAGCGGGCATATCATGTTCATCAACAGATGCTCTTGGGACATCAACTTCCTCATCCGCATGGTTGGGAGGAAGACCTTGCCCTGCTTGATGTCGCACCGGACTCCCAGATAATCCAAGGACTGGGGAGGTTTGAGACTTCTTTTGTCCAGGTTTATGACCCAATTGAGTTCCTGAAGCAAGGAGGTCACCCTGCTGGTCACTAGGAGACTCTCTTCCATGAACTTTGCCCGGATTGACCAATCGTCTAAGTCTTTTCTCAATGCTGCTGCTACGACCACCATAATCTTGGAAAATGTTCTGGGGGCAGTGGCCAGGCCAAAGGGCAGTGACCAGAACTGATAATGGCAACCCAGTACTGCAAAGTGTAGGAAACACTGATGTTCTTGCTGGATTGGAATATGTAGGTAGGCCTCAGATAGGTCCAGGGAGGTTAAGAACTCTCCTGATTGTACAGCCACTATCACGAAGCACAGGGTTTCCATGCAGAAATGAATCACTCAGAGATGTCTGCTGATGCTACAGAGGTCCAGGATGGGGTGAAAGGAACCTTCCTTGGGTACAATGAAATAGATGGAATAATGCCCCGTATTTTCCTGGGACACAGGTATTGGGATTATAGCCCTCATCCTGAGGAGCCTTAATAGGATAGCGCTGGGAGTGGCAAAGATATATCGAATATGTCCCAAGGAGTGCTGCGAAATTCCAGCACATATCCTTCTCGTATGTCCTCCAGTACCCATTTGTCCAAAGTGATCTCGACACACCGTTAGTAGAAGAGAGACAGTCGACCCTCTATCTCCTCATTCCAAGGGTGAGTCAGCAAAATTTCATTGGAGAGTTCGGGACGACTACGAAAGGACTGAGACCTCCCAAAGGACTGAAATCTCTGAAATGTTGAGTTTCTGTAGGGGTGAAAGCGTTGGGAACCCCTGAATTGACCCCTCATGGGTGAAGGATACTGTAACTGTTTTCTCTTATCTCCTGGTAGCCGGGGTACTGGAGATTCGTCCCATTTACTGGCCAGCTTTTCCAATTTGCTTTGAAGAGGAGTGATCCTTTAAAGGGCATCTTTGTAAAATCTGTCTTGGAGGTTGCGTTTGCTGACAATTCCACAGCCATAGCAGTCTTCTGGCTGCCTCTCTACTGAGGCTACTCCTCTGGCCGATGTTTGGACTAGGTCTGAGCCTGTGTCAACTAAAAAGGCAGCGTCAGGTTCCATAACTGCTCTGGAATTTGCCCTGAGTCATTCACCTCCCGAGAGAGGAGCAGGCACGAATGAGCTACCAGGGCACAAGAAGAAGCAATCTGTAAGGTCATTGCTATTTTATTTTTATTTATTTATTTGTTGATTTTTATATACCAACATTCGTCGGAACATCATGCCAGTTTACATTGTAACAAATTAACAAGAGAGTGAAATACAATAAACAGGGAAGGGAAGGCCTGTTTAAGGATGGACTCCATCTGCTTATCGTGTGCAGCCTTTAAGGCCTCTCCTTCCTCCACTGGGATAATTGTTCGCTTAGAGATGACACAGTCCAGTGCATCCACTTTAGGGAAATGCAAACATTGTCTCGCTGCCGGATCCAGTGGGTATAGAGCTTCTAACACTCATCCACCTTTAAAACTTGCTTCTGGGGCAGTCCATTTCAGGTCAATCAACTCAAAATGGGATTCTTCTTTGGTTACGTAAGAGTCCACCCCAGGAACTCCCAGCATCTTCAGGATCTGGGAAACCAGGGCCGGCAATTCGTCTCTATGGAAAATCCGTAATATGGCCCGATACAGTTCTAAACCAGGGGGGATTTCCCCATCTTCCAAGGAATCTGGATCTTCTTCTTTGTCCGTGCCATCCGGGTCCCTGCCAGGGATATCCTTGGGGAGTCAAGGCATGCCTCAAGGTCTACCAATAGGACTGGGAGAGGGAGGGCTTACCAACTGAGGTTCCATTTGGACAGAGGCAAGTGAGATAGCAGACTGCACCTAAACAAAGGCTTGAAAGCCTTGAAAGATTTCCACCCAAGAGAAGGCGGCCGGGTCCATGCCTAGCCAGGAGGTTTTGGGGTAGGTGCCAATAAATTTCCCTCTCCCATGGGTGACTCAGTCCCAGAGTTACTCAGATTCAGGGTACTTCTGGTTAAGGCTGTGGCTGACCCATCCTCTGAATGGGAGGAGTTGGGCTTCGCAAAGTCTGGGGAGGCCAATTCTCCCTGGGCTTCCTCACAGTGCTGACATAAGCAAGAATCCAAGCCAGTCTGTGCAGCCTTAACATGACAAGCAGCGCAGAGAGAAAAGCACTTATGTTTCTTTGCTGCTGGAGCCATTGGCAACAGGAACTGCATGTTCAGATGGCTCGCACTTAAAATTTTATGCGCACAGATTTCGGGCACCTACGTGGGCCACAGCAACTCTTCTGCTTTCTTTGGCTCAGTTTGGTTCTTTTGTGGAGCTCTTTGAAACAGGCAAACATTCAGTTTCAAGCTTACATAAATTACTGTTAGGAGTGAAATCATTTAATGTTTTTAGTGTTAGCAGAAGTGTGGAGAAGTATGGAGAAGGAATGTCAATTTTTCGTTCAACCAAAGGACAATGTCAGTTTGTGGTCTCTCAGGGTCTAAAATGTTCATAAATGTGGGTCTTCAAGAACTGCAATTTCATGTGCTTCACAGGATATTAATAACTCCTTTGCAAGCCAAGCAGATGGGATTTTCTGACTCATGCTTGTCCGAAAGCTGGGGCACAAGGCACTTGTTTCACTGTTATGGATTGCTATTTTTCAATGAGTGATCATGAAAAAAAGCAATTATTCATTCTCCAGGGTTTTTTGAACTGTTTAGCTCCTAGTGTTGGGAAATACCACAATTACTACTTAAATCCTTTTTAGTGGCGAAGAAATATAGTTTAATTGGCTTTAAGCTTCAGCACCTACTGATCTGGAGTGGTCTACATGAATGGCTGATTTGATGTTCATGGAATATCATTCTGCTTTCTCAAAATCTTCTTACATATTATTTTATCAAAGTTGGAATCCTTATACAGCAAGCCTCCCAGAAGATTTGCGCC
Source organism: Rhinatrema bivittatum (assembly GCF_901001135.1). Classification (NCBI taxonomy): domain Eukaryota; kingdom Metazoa; phylum Chordata; class Amphibia; order Gymnophiona; family Rhinatrematidae; genus Rhinatrema; species Rhinatrema bivittatum. The sequence continues at coordinate 215,302,342 of NC_042620.1, forward strand.
AGGTGATAAAGAAATGATCAATTAAAAAAAATGGCTAGTGTTAATAATTATTTGAATACTTCTGCTCTTAAAAAACAACTTTTTAATAAACTAGCATTTTTTATGTGAGAGGAAAAAAACTCAGTACTGGCAGGAAATATTAGAAACCTTATTTAAACCTTATTCTTTAAAAAAAAAAAGTTTCTTTTTTCTTTTCATATTTTCATTCAAATCCCAAAGTATTTCTTTTTTTAAAATGCAGAAGTATGCCCAATAATGAAAGTGTAAACGAAATAAAGCAAGTTTATCTACTGATTAACTTATCTCAATCTGTCTCGCAGTCACTTTTCCTCTGATTTTAATGGAGTCTGAAAAACGCTAACGTTGCCAACGTTTTGCAGTTGCTGCGTCAGGACATTGATTTATTTTGCTTTCTTTCAGTCTTAAACATATTCCTCTCTAAACGGATTCCACATGGCTATATGATAAAGAAATGATCATCATATTTTGTATAATTTGTTTTCTTTTCCTTCTCTCATGGACTGAACCTCTCTCTTACGTTTGAGCTATGATATCGCTTTCCATTGTATAATGTTATTATGTGCACTATAGTAGATAGTGTTGGTTTGTTTGATAAGGTCTAAATTGGGTAAAATATTTCCACTGATTCTTGATTATGCAAAGCAATATATTTTGCATGGCTGGCATTATCAATGAATACAAAACTTTGAAATATGAAAGGGCAGACTCATTCTTCATCTTCATCACCATCATGGTCATCAAGTGCCATCAATGATTTGAAAGCTGGCAACTGTGGCACACCAGGTCTTTCTGTACTCAGCTTTTCTCTTTGTTTTGCCAGGGTTTCCAAATTTTGATCATGTTTTTATCATGTACTCAGACTGCTCTTTGCTTTCTCCTCTCTTTTGCCCTCTATCATTCCCTCTAACATGAAATTAGCATTCTTCTGAGGTGTCAAATACACAGAAAATAGATGACTCCTGCTTGAATAACACACAAAGGTATGACAACACATGTGGCAAAACAGTATTGCTCTTCCATCAGCTAAATTATACTAAATTGCAGTTGAATTTATACAGGGCACTCTTGGCTGGGTACCTTGGAGCAGTGGCAAGACAAAGTGGAAAACAGATATTGAACCACAATACTCAACTTACCAATCTGCCAGTTTCTCTCTTTTGCTTCATTGTAGAACTGGTGCAGGACTAGAAAGTCAATAACATCGGGCATATCATGGTATCTACAGAAGAACATTTAAGAGAATGTCATCTCAAAAGTGAGAACACTAAGGGTGAATGTTCAAAACATTTAGGTGTTTAAAAATGAGCATATATGCAATTATGCATGTAAATAGTCTCTACTAATGTATTCTATATTTTATAAAAGTTGAAAATGTGCACGTATTTACACTTTTATGTGTACATATACGCATATAAAAAAGGGATGGTCTGGGGCATTCCAGGATAGGGTTAACACACATGGAAACTGCTATTTTAAAAGACACTTACATGCACACATTTGCCACTTACTCGCATATTTTCATATCTGCTAATTATCTGGCATGATAGTAAATGTGTTTATTGTGTAGTACTGACTGGGTGAAGGAGTCTGGGTGACTGGGTGAAGGAGTCTGGGTAACTGGGAGAAGTTCAGGCAGAAGAACGAGGAAGGTCTCAACATTAGCTCCCAACATTCAGGAAACTATTGATAAATGGAACTCTGCTATTTCCTCCTCATTAGATTCAATTGCTCCATTAAAAACAATAAAAACACAACCAAATAAAAATAAAACAAATGCCCCATGGTATACTAAAGCGTTACACTCATTAAAAACCTCACTTAGAAAACTTGAACGCAAATGGAGGAAGAATAAAACCTCTGAAACAAAAAATGCCTACTATTCCTTACTACGTCAGTACAACAAAAGCATAAACTTAGCAAAAAAATCTTACTATGCAAACCAAATTGCCAAAGCAAATGGAAACCCTAATATACTATTCAATATAGTAAAAACCCTAACGACCACCCAAAAAGAATGCTCTACCATTTTTTATACTGCCTTATGTAATAAAATTGCTAACTACGTGAAATCAAAAGTTACAGATATCTCAAATCAACTCTCAAAGCTGCCATTGCCCTCTTATAATAACCTGGAATCTACTTATACATGGTCTGAATTTACACCGGTTTCTGAAAATATTATACAAACTATTATTAGAAAACAAAATCCTTCTAACTCACCTGACAACCCTTGCTCTGGTGCCTTCTTTAAAGCCTTAGGTCCTCATGCTAGCAATTTCTTAACGCTATTAGTAAATCAATCTTTAGAAAATGGTCTCTTTCCATCTTCCCTCAAAAAACCCTCCATACTTCCCATTATAAAGAATAAATCAAAGGAAGATTTCGATCTTTGCAATTTTAGACCCATTGCTACATTAACATCCCTAGCTAAGCTGATCGAATCAGTAGTGTTATCTAAATTATCAAACTATCTATCAGAAAATTATATACTACATACAAATCAACATGGATTCCGCAAAGGTCACTCCACTGAAACTCTCCTACTAACATCATTTGACACTATATTTCGGGCTTTCGATTCTTACACAGATCACATTATTGTTTTCTTAGATATTTCAGCGGCCTTCGATATTGTTGATCATCAAATTCTTATTTCTATTCTTAAATCTATAGGTATGTCAGGTGCTGTATTACAATGGTTTATTTTGATCCTATCTGATCGTATCCAACAAGTCAATATAAATAATTATTCTTCTGAACCATACTCTATTGCATCAGGTGTTCCACAGGGTTCTTCTCTATCTCCTATTCTTTTCAATATTTATCTGTTACCTCTTTGCCGTATCCTAGCCTCACTAAACATACAATTTAAAATTTACGTTGACGACATACAGTTTATGGTACCATATAACACCTCTTGGACCCATACATTATCTTTAGTATCTTTATATCTCACAACTATAGACACCTGGCTTTCCCACAATCGATTAAAACTAAATCCTAAAAAAACAGAAATAGTCCATCTCTCATCAATTACTGACTCATCCATAGGTCCCCCACCCCAACTTGTATTTAATGGAACTACTATCCCTATTTCCAAATCAGCAAAAAACTTAGGTATAACCATCAATTCAGACCTCTCACTAAAGCAGCACATATCTACGATTACCAGGAACTCATTCTACAAGCTTCAACTCCTGAAACGGCTCTGCCCTTTACTTTTCTTTCACGACTTCCGGACTATTCTTCAATCACTTATCTTTTCCTGGCTTGATTACTGTAATTCTCTATACATAGGTCTCCCAGATAATACACTTCACTCACTCCAACTGATCCAAAACGCAGCAGCACGTATTCTAACAAACTCTCCAATAAAAAATCATATTACTCCGATACTTCAATCCTTACACTGGCTACCAGTTAAATATAGAATACAATTCAAGATTCTGTCCATTATACACTCTCTCATCCACACTCCTAATTCTGTTACTCTATGCTCCATTCTTCGAAAATACAAACCTGCTAGGCACTTAAGATCACTGGACAAAAACCTTCTAGATATCCCATCACCTCGACAAGCCCGTCTTGACATCACCAGAAAAAGAGCATTCTCAGTCATTGGTCCAATCCTATGGAACGCACTACCGGACTCCCTAATATCCATATCCAATTCTAAACATTTCAAAAAATCCTTAAAAACACATCTGTTTCAATCCGCATTCCATATATCACTTACTAAATAACAATCTCTTTTTTTCCATGCTTGCAAATAAAATGGCGCAACATTATTATATATTGATTTGTTTTTATATTAACTAATTATTATTTTCTAGATAGTTTTTTATTTTTATTGATCATTTTTTGTAATTTTATGCTTTTTATAATTCTATGTTTTTTAATTTCTTTGTGTTTACGCTTATTTTATTTAGTTATGTAAACCGTTTTGATTAAACATTGTTTGTAAAGACGGTATACAAATACTTTTAAATAAATAAATAAATGAATGAACTGAAGAAAGACTGGATGAACTGGTGAACTAATTGGTGAACTGGTTAATTTAATTTATGCATACATGTTTTAAAATTGGCTGACTTATGCATGCCCTGCTTTACCTTTTCATCTATAGTTTTAATATAGTTAGGAAAAGTATGCGCATTCAATGCATTGATATATGTTTTCAATGCATTGCATGTATTCATGTGTAAACCTACATACATGCGTATGTTGCAAGGTAGAGATATGCATATTTTATAAAACATGTGTATATCAAATGTGTGATATATAAAATACTTGCATATATGGCTGCAAGCAGATCTATGCACATATATTCCACCACCCACATTTATTTGAAAGATACCCTCCCTGTTTCAAGTGCATGTACCCCAGTAGAGCTGTTTCAGAAAGTTAATTTTGAACAGAGTTCATCCACAGAAACGAGCCCGCGATGATCCTCTTAAACTTCAGCAGAATGTAGAAGAATCCATCTGGAGGAATCCATTGCAACAATGGCAATTTACTAAAATCTCTAAATTTGCACAAAATCAGCTACTTACTTGACAGAAAATGCCTCCCCGGTCATTTTTCCTGAGATAGGATCCAGAAATGCAAGCTTCAAGCAACAAAGTGTTGGTGGCCCAACTTCATATTTAATTCCTACAATCTTCACAAATTCTTGTTCCTAGTCATCAAATACAGGTCACATATTTTAGTACAGTCAACAGGTCACCAATGGCTTTGCACATTTTAAAATGTCATATGACAAAGACGAACGATAAACATCTATGCTTTACCAAAATTCATAAGTTACTGCATAAATTTCCAGCTTAGTTGCCATTCCCACATTATCTGCCTTTTCTGCCGGCTTCATAACCAACCCATGTGCTTCTGCAATTGTTTCAAAGTTACCCATGGAAATCACTTGTAGTTAAATCAAAATAAGTTGTGTTTTTGTGGGCTATTACATAAAACTAACTTGAAAAAATATTTACTTCAGTTATTAAGATATCAATGCAAATGTAATCAATCAAATCAAATTTAAAATGAAAATCTCTTGGATCAATCAATATCTGTGTGTGTTTTATTTTATGTATTTATTTTACAATACTTATAGGGCCGCCTTCCTGGTTTAATAAAACACCCAAGGCAGCGTTCAAACATGTACAAAAGTGAGGATACCAAAGATTTAATGCTATAAATAATAAAACCAAACACCACACAAAAATCACCACCACCACCGCCATCATCCAAAACCCAACCCCATCCCAATTCCCATAAAAATGGCCAACCCATACTGAATATTATCAGGCCACTAATATATACAGTGGCTTGCAAAAGTATTCAACCACCTAAAAAAGTCAGCAGATTTGTGTGGATTACAAATGACACACAGTTTGTTCCAGACAGTATGTTTATTGCAAACCAGTATGCTCTTAAAGTAAATTTTCAAAGTGACAATTCATGAATTCTCTGCATTTTTTGTAAAATAAAATTAAAGTTGAAAAAAGGAAAATTGGTTCTTACCTGCTAATTTTCGTTCCTGTAGTACCACGGATCAGCCCAGACTGCTGGGTTATGCCTCCCTTCCAGCAGATGGAGACAGAGAAAAACTTGAAGGGCACCCCCTGTAAGTATGGTGCACCACCTGCAGCCCCCTTCAGTATAAACAGTATCAAAGCAGAAATAAATTCAAACAGGTAACCGTAATTCAAATTTAGTGGCTAAATCAAATCAATGACCAACAACTATGTACAGATTAAGAGAACTGTGAAATCTTCGTTCTGATATAGTCTGACAGAAAAATGGAAAAGTTCGAGCGGATCTGAAAACAAAAATCACATAATATCTACTCTGGGTGGGCATCTGGGCTGATCTGTGGTACTACAGGAATGAAAATTAGCAGGTAAGAACCAATTTTCCTTTCCCTATACGTACTCGGATCAGCCCAGATTGCTGGGATGTACCCAAGCTGCCTTACCTGGGGTGGGACCTAGAAAGCCCTGCTCGAAGCACCCCGCTTCCAAAACTCTCGGAGTCAGGAGCCTGAACATCCAAACGGTAATGCCGAGCAAAAGTATGCAAAGACTTCCAAGTTGCCACTCTACAGATCTCCTGGGGGGAAAACAATTGAATTTCCGCCCAGGACGCAGCCTGAGGCTGAAGCGAATGAGCCTTAAGACCCTCAGGAACCGCTCACCCGTGACATATGTATGCCGAAGCAATAGCCTTCTTCAACCATAGGGCAATGGAGGTCTTGGAAGCCTTATGCCCTTTCTTAGGGTCACTCCACAAAACAAAAAGTTGATCAGACAAACGAAACTCGTTAGTGACCTCCAAGTAACGCAGAAGAACCTGCCTAACATCCAACCTTCTCAATTCACGTGCATGCAGAAAATCTTGATCCAAATCCGGAAACGCAGGCAACGCAACTGACTGGTTCATGTGAAATGCTGATACAACTTTAGGAAGAAAAGAGGGCACCGTTCGCATAGAAACAACAGAATCCGAAAACCGAAGAAAAGGTTTACGACAAGATAGTACCTGAATCTCAGAAACTCTCCGAGCTGAGCAGATAGCTACCAAAAACACTGTTTTGAGTGTAAGGTCCTTTAAGGTAACGCGTTTAAGTGGTTCAAAAGGAGGTTCACACAACATCTGAAGGACCAAATTCAAACTCCAAGATGGACAAACAGCCTGGAGGGGAGGATTCAAGTGCTTAGCACCTCTAAGAAAACGCGCCACATCAGGATGAGCCGCTATGGACACTCCTTTTACCTTTCCTCGTAAACATCCTAAAGCCGCCACTTGCACCCGTAGAGAACTGAAAGCTAACCCCTTCACCAAACCCTCTTGTAAGAAGGCTAGAATGTGGACAATCGAGGCATGTCTAGGGGAAACTTTCGATCTACTGTACCAAGAGTCAAAAACTTTCCAGACCCGGACATACGTAAGAGAGGTTGATGTTTTGCAAACCCGTAAAAGAGTGGAGATTACCGTATCCAAATAATCCTTCTTTCTTAGCTGCCGCCTCTCATAAGCCAAGCCGCTAGACAAAAGTGACCCACCTGGTCGAAAAATACTGGACCTTGCCTCAGGAGATTTGAAAGATGACCCAGACGGAACGGGCCATCCACCACAAGGTTGATGAGATCCGTGAACCACGGCCTCCGCGGCCATTCCGGAACCACCAGAACCACCACTCCCAGATGGGCTCTATTCTTCTTAAAACCTTGCCCACTAGGGGCCAAGGAGGAAAAACGTAGAGCAGAATGTCATGGGGCCACGGAAGGACAAGAGCATTCACTCCTTCTGCCCCATGCTCTCTTCTGCAACTGAAGAATCGAGGCACCTTGGCATTTATCTGAGTCGCCATCAAATCCAAGCAGGGAATCCCCCACTGATGAGTTAACAACTTGAACGCCTCATCGGACAGCTCCTACTCTCCTGGATCTAGTCACTGACGGCTCAGAAAATCTGCCTGAACATTGCCTACCCCGGCAATGGCAAGGCTGCTATCCTGGACAGATTCCTCTCTGCCCAGGCCATGAGCTCATCCACCTCCAATGCCACAGGACGGCTCTTCGTCCCTCCTTGCCGGTTGATGTAGGCCACAGTCGTCACGTTGTCGGATAAGACCCTCACCGACTGAAGACGGATGAGAGAAAGGAACTTCTGCAAGGCCAATTGTATCTCTCGTGTTTTCAGACGATTGATGGACCATTGCGCTACCTGCCGCATCCATTGACCTTGCGCCGCTTGAGACTGGCAAACTGCCCCCCAACCAGAGAGATTGGCGTCTGTCGTAATGATGATCCACTGAGGAACTTCTAGTTCTACTCCCTGAGACAAGTGTTCGGGTATTAACCACCAAGCGAGGCTGGACCTGGCAGACTCCTGGAGCGGAAAGGGAATCTGGAACTCATCCAATTTGGGATCCCAACGTGAGAGAAAGGCTCTCTTCAATGGTCTCATGTGCCCGAAGGCCCAAGGAACCAACTCCAGTGTAGACGCCATAGAACCAAGCACCAGCAAGTAGTCCCATACTTTGGGGAGTGGCAGAGCCAAGAGACGATAAACTTGAGATGTCAGCTTGTTCCTGCATAAGAAAGACCTTCCCGATCCGAGTATTGAACCGTGCTCCCAAAAAATCCAGGATTTGGGCAGGACACAATTAGCTCTTGGTCGGCTTGATGACCCATCCCAGAGAGTGAAGGGTCTGCACAGCTCCTCTGACTTCGCTTGAATGAGCCAATCATCCAAGTAAGGATGGTCCAGTATCCCCCTCCCGTCGGACAGCCGCTGCGACCACCTCCATCACCTTGGTAAAGGTGCGGGTAGCGGTAGCCAGCCCGAAGGGAAGGGCCTGAAACTGGAAATGTTTGCCGAGAATCATGAAACAAAGATACCGCTGATGGTCCTTCCGAATTACTATGTGTAGGTATGCCTCCGTCAGATCGAGGGAAGCTAAAAACTCTTCTCCTCTTACGGAGGCGATTACGGACTAGAATTTCCATGCAAAAACACGGCATTCAAAGATCTCTGTTGACCTTCTTCAAGTCCAAAATCGGATAGAAGGACCTGTCCTTCTTGGGAACCATAAAATAAATCAAATATCTGCCTGTTCTTTGTTCACCCGAAGGAACCGGGATCACCGCTCCTAGGTCTATCAACAGAAAAAGCGTTTGATCTACCTGATGTCACTTCTCTAAGGACCCGCAGGGAGACACCAGAAACAGACTGTGCAATGGACGAACAAAATCTAAGGCGAAACTGTGTTCTATGATGCTTAGAACCCAGTGGTCTGACGTGATTTTGACCCACTCCTCGTAAAAAAGGGACAGCTGTCCCCTGACCATCGGAACAGAGGGGAGGGTCGGCGCTATTTCATTGGGATGACTTAATTCCTATTGCCCCTGGAGCGCCGCCGACTCGAGGAGGCCTATGGCCTCGAAAGGAATGAGACCAAGACTAAGACCTCCCAGATGGCTGCCTCTGGCCAAAAACGGTTGGCTTAGACTGGCAAAAATGGTGATGGCCTCTAAAATGAGAATGGAAGGTCCCGAAACCCCTGGAGACCTTCGGTCTATTCTCGGGGAGCTTGTACACTTTATTATCCCCCAAGGATTTAATGAGCTGCTCCAAATCATCCCCAAAAAGGAATTTTCCCCTAAAGGGAAAGGCTCCCAACTGGGACTTGGACGAGACATCTGCCGACCAATTACGTAACCACAAAAGTCTGTGGGCTGATACCGCGGAAGCCATAGTGCGGGACGATGTACGGATTGAGATCATACAAGGCATCAGCTCCATACACCACCACCGCCTCCAAACGATCAGCCTACTCCGCCTCTTCTGGGAAAAGTTCCCTGGTGCTCAGGAGCTGCTGCACTCATCGGAGACTCGCCCGCTGCAAACTACTACAAACAGCCGCACTAACCCCCAGGGCAGACACCTCAAAGATTCTTTTGAGAAGAACCTCAAGCTTACGATCCTGAGGATCCCTAAAAGCAGCAGCCCCCACAACCTGAACCTTGGTACGCTTCGTGACCGCAGACACAGCCGCATCAACCTTAGGAACCTTGAGGAGATCCAGAGAGTCATCCGGCAGCGGGTACAACTTGTCCATAGCCTGGCCCACCCAAAGACTAGCCTCTGGAGAATCCCATTCCCGAAACATAAGCTGAAGTAACATGGGATGGAATGGGAAAGTTCGAGCCAGGGGGCGTAGATCAGAAAGCACAGGGTCCACCGTATTCTGATCCTGGAATGCCTGTATATCCGGGATTCCCAGCTCCGCAGGATCATCGGCTCTAACTCATCCCTACGAAAGAGCCTAAGGACTCGAGGATCATCCCCTTCCACAGGCGCCACTCGCTTGGAATCATCATCCGCGTCAGTCTGAAGTAGATCCGCCTGGGTGGTAATTCCCTTGGTCCCCGGTACCGGATGCTCCTCAGACCACCCAAATCTGAGAAACCTCCGGAGGATCCACTCTAGGGACTTTTGTGGGAGGAGAGGGCTTGGGCTCCCCTGGAGACATAAACCTAGCTAGCTAGGCCTTATGCATTAATAAAGCAAAGTCAGCCGAAAAGGATGGCTGGCCCTTTAAATTTCCCCGCAGGGGAGTTCCCGAAGGCGCTGGAGGGGTTGTACAGCAGTCCTGAGACACAGGGCTCTGATTGTGAGGAAAAAGCTGTGAAGGGAGATCCCCTACCCCTGCCGAGAAATCTGCATTGGCATCAGCAGTATCCAAAATGGCCGCCATTCTCACACTCCGCGGGAACGGCCCAGGCCTTGTACCACGCGGCAGCAACTGGTTACCCGCTCCACGGGACCGTGCTGCCTGCCTCCCCCTCCCACCGACCACTGTCGCCGACGGGCCCTTGCCCCCGGGGAGATACCGGGAGCAGAGGTTCTCGCAGGAGAGCCGGGTCGCCGGCTCCCCGCAGGCACTGCAAGCCACGGTGTGTGGCATTGGCGTGGGACAAAGCCGGGGAGGCTGAGAATCGTCCGGAGCACGGAAGGCCAAGAAACGGCGCTGCCTAACTTTTTTTTTTTTTTACTTTACCGTGGCGAAATGAGCCATGCGGGCCTCACCAAAGAATAACCGATGAATTTCTCTGGGCCAGGGGTGGAGGGACCGGCCCACCAGTAAATCCCCCCCAGTGACTCACCGTCTACCACTCCGGGAACGCGGGTGGGCAGGCAACTCCCCGCCAAGCCTACCACCGAGGTATGAAGGTAGATGAGCCTTCTCCTCAGGAGGCGACGTGCTCCTGTGCTCAACGCCTAATTGCTCTTTTTTTTTTTTTTTTAAAGAGACAGTGTCATTGATTTAGCCAAGAAATAATAAATCAGGATTCCTGAAATATCTCCTTACTCTTTGTTTTGTTTTTTAATAAAGAATCAAGCTGCTAGGACCGCAGGTTCTGCCACCTTCATCTGCTGGAGATAGAGAAATACTGAAGGGGGCTGCAGGTGGTGCACCGTACTTACAGGGGGTGCCCTTCAAGTTTTTCTCTGTCTCCATCTGCTGGAAGGGAGGCATAACCCAGCAGTCTGGGCTGATCTGGGTACATACAGGGAATGCTGCTGCATAAGTATTCAGCTCCTTCATACTAGCACCTTTTGCTGCAATAACAGTTTTGAGTCTGTTGGGATAAGTTTCTACCAGCTTTGCACATTATTTGGGAGTGATTTTTGCCCATTCTTCCTGGCAGATTTTCTCCAGGTTGTTCAATGGGTTTGATGAAGCTTATGGACTGCAATTTTCAAATAGTGCCACAGATTCTCGAATCGATTGAGATCTGGACTTTGCCTTGGCCATTGTAGAACATTCACCTTTGTGCTGTTCAACCAATCCTGTGTTGTCCTTGTGCTTGGGATCATTGTCCTGCGGAAAGGTGAACTTTCTCCCAAATTTTAGTTTGTTAGCAGATTGACGCATGATGTCTTGCAGTATCTCCCTGTATGTTTCAGCATCCATCTGTCCTTCAATTTTAACAAGATGCCAAGTTCCCACTGAAGAAAAGCATCCCTACAGCATGATGCTGACATCTCCATACTTTACTGTTGGGATGGTGTTTACTGAGGGGCAGTGTTAGGTTTGTGCCACAAATAGCATTTTGAATTTTGGCCAAAAAGCTCCATTTTCGTCTCCTCTGACGAAATCACTTCTGGCAAACTCCAGAAGTGCTTTGATATCGTTTTTCTTCGGTAATGGCTTCTTTCTAGCCACCCTCCCATGCAGGCAAGTTATATGCAGAGCTCTTGCTATGGTTGACTATCAGCCACTGAACTCTGTAGCACCTTCAAAGTGATTGTTGGCCTGTCTGTGGCTTCCCTCACAAGTTTTCTTCTTGCTCTGATGCTGAATTTTGAGGGGCGGCCTTGTCTAGGCAGTGTCTGGGTGTTATAATGAAACTTCTGTTACACTCACTGCCCATGGCAACCCCGCGGTGCGGCCCTCATGCCTTGCTACGCAGCCTGCAGCACCCAGTTCTGATTCCATGGCAGTGGTAGACCGCCGGCTCCGACAGTGGACCTCCGTCAGTGCCTCTGACTTTGCACCTTGTCCCGGGCCCTCCAGCTGGGACGCCCTCACAAGCACCTCGGGCCTTGCATTGCGTCCCGGGCCCTTCAGCCGGGACGCCTCCGTCAGCCCAGCCAACAGCATGGTGCCTCCCTCTAGGCACGTGCATGCGCATCGCTGAGACCTTTAAAGGGCCCGCAGCGGGAACCAGGCCGCGGACCCCGGATGTTGATGTCATGTCCTGCTCAGTATAAAATTCCCTGGTTTTCTCTGAAGAGTTTGCCTTTGCAACAGGTCTCCTTGGTTTACTGGTCCTTGGTTCCAAGCGCTCGTTACCTCGTCTTGTCTTCGTTCCTGTTCCAGTGTCTCTTGTTCCCAGTTCCTATGTTCGTGTGTCTCCTCGTATTGACTGACTTCTGGTGCCGACTTCTGCTTCGCGTTGACTACGCTGCCTTCTCCAAGCCTGACCTCCACCTGCCTGACCACGTTGCCTCTCTCCAAGCCTGACCTCCGCCTGCCTGACCACGTTGCCTCTCTCTAAGCCTGACCTCTGCCTGCCTGACCATGTTGTCTCTAAGCCTGACCTCTGCCTGCCTGACCACATTGCCTCTCTCCAAGCCTGACCTCTGCCTGCCTGACCACGTTGCCTCTCTCCAAGCCTGACCTTCACCTGCCTGATTACGCTTGCCTTCTCCATGCCTTAACCATTGCTACGCCTGACCACGCTTGCCTTCTCCGTACCCAGACCAACGCTATGTACGACCTTGCTACAGAATCTGATATGTTCCGAGTTCCACGTTGCCTGCTACAGCTTCCATTGATTTGCCAGCCTCAGCTCAAGTTTTTCAGTGACTCTTTGAACTCTATTCTTGGGACGTGGACTCCGAGGGCTTCGGCCCCTCTGTGCTCAAGTACTCTCAGTCTGTTCCAGTTCCTCGGTGCTTGGATTTCCGTTCCGCAACCCGTCCTGGATAGAGCTATGCCATCTGCTGGCTGCTGTCTTTGGGCTGAACTACCTACTAGCATTGTTCTATCTTGAGGCCCGCCTAAGTCCTGCCGGACCCGGCATCCAAAGGCTCAACACGAGGGGAACGTGGGCTGGTATAGGTGAAGCTCCAGTGGCCTCTAGCTTCAGCCTACTCCACCTGCTGACGGTGGAGACCCGTGGGCCCTTACCAATGGGTTGCGCCAACTCCGCCTCAGCCCAAGAATCCACCTCCAACGCAACAGCTTCCATTTCCTCACAATTGCTCCAACAGAGCTCACTGGGATATCCAAGCACTTGCATATTATTCTGTAGCCTTTTCCTATCTTGGGCATGTTTATAACTTTATCTTTAATTTCCTTAGAATGCTGTTTGGTCTTCATTTTTACAGCTTTCCTTCATATTCACAGTCTGATCAATGATACTGGTATTAGGGGGTCTTTTATCCAGAAAAGCTGACTTTTTGTAATAATAAACAGGTAGAGGCCAATTCTAAGCCAATTGTTAGGACAATATCTTTTATCTATGTAAACTTGGAGCTTCCACAGCACACGAAACAAGCAACATTTTTCAGTTTTTAATTCTATTTTACAAAACAATGCAGAGAAACAATGAATTGTGACTTTGAAAATTTATTTTAAGAGCATACTGGTTTGCAATAAACATACTGTCTGGAACAATCTGTGTAAGTGTCATTTGTAATCCACACAAATCTATTGACTTTTTAGAGTGTCGAATTCTTTTGCAAGCCACTGTATATGCCAGTCCTATCTGTGTGGGACTGCATTTAAGCCAGTCCCACCAGTATACTCTCTGAATCATTTATAATGGCCCAAACAACATCCATACCGCCTTTAACAACAGCATTCCCTTGCCAATACCTTCTGTCACATTCCTTTAGTATTTAAACACTGAAGTCCATATTCAAAAGCATTCAGTCTGATAACTCAAAGTTATCCAGTTAAATGAAGATTTGCGCACTTATCAGGCTAAATTTTAGCCGGCTAAGTTAGGGGAATAACTGGGAGTAGTTGTGTTAGCCGGTTAAGTTAGCTGGCTGGTTGGAAAAAGAGCTGTCCTAAAGCTAGCCAGATAAAGTTATCTAGTTTGTTACGCTCACCGCCCGTGGCAGCCCCATGTGCGGCCCTCTCATCTCTCTGCACAGGCTTCAGGCTCCAGCTTCTCATTGCTGGTGACAGTGGGCCGCCGGTCTCGACCTCAAACTCCCACCAGCACCTCCGGCCCTGCTCCGCTTTCCGGGACCTTCAGCTAGGATGCCTCCACTCCTAGGGCCTCTCCGCGGGTCTTGCCAAGAGACGCCGCTGGCAGCGCCGCACCCCTCCCTAGGCGAGCGCATGCGCATCAGTGAATGATTTAAAGGGCCCGCAGCGGGAACCTGGCCGCAGACCTGGATGCCGATGTCAGATCCTTCAGCACATAAATACTCAGGCCGTTCTCCTCAGCATCACCTTTGCAACAGGTCTCCTTGGTCTCCTGTTCCTGGTTTCCGAGTGCTCGTTGCTACAGTACCTGTTTGTTCGTGTTCCTGATTCTCCAAGTTCCCGGTTCCTGTTCCACTGTTCGTCTTGTCTTGTGTTTGATTGACTTCTTGGATTTGTCCATGGCTTCATCTGACTTCGCCTACCTGCCTTCTCCAAGCCTGACAACTGCTTCGTCTGACTTCGACTACCCGCCTTCTCCAAGCCTAACCACTGCTTCATCTGACTTCGCCTACCCGCCTTCTCCAAGCCTGACCACGGCTTCGTCTGTCTTCGCCTACCTGCCTTCTCCAAGCCTGACCACTGCTTCGTCTGACTTCGACTACCCGTCTTCTCCAAGCCTAACCACTGCTTCATCTGACTTCGCCTACCCGCCTTCTCCAAGCCTGACCACGGCTTCGTCTGACTTCGCCTACCCGCCTTCTCAAAGCCTGACCATGGCTTCATCTGACTTCGCCTACTCACCTTCTCCAAGCCTGACCATGGTGGCTTCGTCTGACTTCGCCTACCTGCCTTCTCCAAGCCTGACCACTGCTTCGCCTGACTTCGCCTACTCGCCTTCTCCAAGCCTGACCACTGCTTCGCCTACCCGTCTTCTCCAAGCCTGACCACTGCTTCGCCTGACTTCGCCTACCCGTCTTCTCCAAGCCGGACCACTGCTTCACCTGACTTTGCCTACCCGCCTTCTCCAAGCCTGACCACGCCTGCCTTCTCCAAGCTTGACCTCTGCTATGTCTGACCACGCCTGCCTTCTCCGTACCTTGACCATTGCTACGTCTGACCATGCCTGCCTTCTCCGTGCCTTGACTATTGCTACATCTGACCGCGCTTGTTTTCTCCGTGTCTTGAACTTTGCTACGTATGACTTTGCCTCAGACTCTCTTGGGTCCAGAGTTCCACATTGCTTGCTACACCTTCCAAGTGCCGCCCGCTTCTACTCAAGTTAGACAGTGACGCCTCTGCCCCTATCCTCTGGACATGGACTATTAATGCTTCGGCCTCCCTTTGCTCAGGCACCTTCAGTATCCTCCTGTTCCCTGGTGCTTGGGTTTCCATTCCGCATCCCGTCCGGGATAGGATCATGCCACCTGCTGGCTGCTGCCTCTGAGCTGAACCAGCTACTACTGACACCCAACCCTGAGGCCCGCCTAAGTCCTGCGGCCCCAGCATCCAAAGGCTCAACCCTAGGGGAACGTGGGATGGTATAGGTGAAGCTCCAGTGGCCTCCAGCTTCAGCCCACTCCACCTGCTGACAGTGGGGACCCGAAGGCCCTCGCCTACGAGTTGCATCAACCCCACCTCAACCCAAGGATCCACCTCCTATGCAACATAGTTGTATTCAATAGTGTAGCTGCATTATTGAATATACCTCCAAAGCCAGCAGGATAAGGTTATCCAGGTAACTTTGCTATCCAGACAGTGACTGAATATGGACCTCATTTTAATAAGCATTCTAGCAGTCACAGTGACCAAGGAAAAAGCTGCATTCTTTACATGTCATGAAACTGTTTATTGACTTGATGTAAACATGATCCACAGACTTTCTTCTGAAGAAGAGACCTAATCTGAAAAATTCATGTGCATCACCCATCTTTGGATAATGCTGTTTCAATAAAAACAGTATCACACTCTGAAAGGAATCCAACACTGTAACCAAGGACAGTGCCTAAAGTATTATTCACTATGCTGGGAAGAATCAACCACTGGGCATTTTGCCCTCTTTGTGTCAACTTTGCAGCAAGAATGCATATAATCATATGAGAAGAGCAGCAGCCAGAATACCAGTTTTGTACTTCTGACATTCCACTCTCAACACAAGGGATCAAGATGACTTCTAGCTGTTATCGCTGTATGGCATTGTAAAGCTCCTGCTTTAATATGAATCAGTGATTACTGTTTCATACTTTCATTTTGGAGTCCTCAAAGGACAAATCCTTAGCCTTCCTTTACCTTCTGTCTCATCCTTTCAAGTCAGGGCAACATCATAACATTCAGAACTAAGTACCATGGATGTAACCTTTCCAGCACATTTATTTTTTCCCTTTTCTACACTGGATTTATACAGGCATAAACTACTTATCTCAGGTGTTGAATTAAAAAAAAAATGCTAAACTTACCCTGAGATCCATTTTGTTCCATGGCTGTTTTTGTAAGTTAACACTGTAAATTTTTGCCTTCTTCAGTGCCCGTACATAGGCTTCATGCCCCTGCCTAAAATATATAACCTTAAAAACAAAACAAAACCAAACACTGACATGATAGTACTACTACTACTACTACACATTTATATAGTGCTACAAGATACTGCAGCACTAAACTGCATACTGTTGTTATTAAAAGCAAATGCTGGTTAATGCCACTAACAAAAATTATAAAAGCTTTATTACAATGAAATGGAATGGATAATCAGCTCTTCTGCTTAAATATTTCTATCTACAAGTACAATTTCAACACAAGGCTCAGCTTAAATCTGGCCAGCTAAGTTTCAGACTGCTGGATTTAGGGAAAAGTTTCATCTACAACCTAGCTAGCACTGTGACAGTCGCCTAACTTAGGACCTGATTTAAGTAAGGCTTTTCTCCCATTCTATGTCTATGGGAAAAATGCTTAATAAATAAAGCCCTTAGCCAGCTAAATTTCATCAATTTTTTATTTTCAGGAAATTGTGGGCTCTATGTGCAAATAAGTTGTACTGTTTGAAAAATAATGCACCCTCTTTGCACAGCATGCACCCTATTTGCTAACAGGGCACACTACTTCCTGAAAACAAAACATTGATACTTTTTTTTTAAATGTTTCGATTAGTTTGAAACAAAACGAAAAGAGGCTCATTTGTCACATTTTACATCTTTGTTTCAAACGAATGCATATCCCTAATGTGTATTGATTTGTTTCTATTATTACTCTTAAATTTTGAATTTATTAAACTGTAAATTGTCTCTAGTGATTATTGGTTTCTTTTACTGTTTATCGTATTTTATTAATTTGTTTTTGTAAACCACTTTGATGTTTAGATGGAATTGTGATGCATCAAATAAACTAAGAAAAAGCTGTAGCCAGGAAGTTGCCCTGAGAATAAAGTTATAGAGATTAACAACAAATCTAGGATCATGTATATTTTTTGATAAAAGCTACCATGTGGACCAAAGCATATTGAGGGTAATTTTTAAAGACATTTCCGCAAGTAAAATAGTGCTATACCCAAGAAATGGGCTTTTTGAAAAATATGCAGGGAAAATTACATGCATAGTGCTACTACTCACAGTGCAAAGAGGTGTTCCCAGGGGTAGGGGTGGGGTAGGGATTGCATTTACATACATACTTTGGAATTTGCAAAAGAATGCATTAATTTTTTCTCAAGGAAAATACCAACACAAATTAGCAAGTGTAACTGGGTCAGGCCGTTTCGCTGGATAATTTTCAAAGTTAAAGTACATATATAATTTTGTATAAAAAATTAGTGTAACATCTGTGGGTAAAAGATATTCACAGATTTTACACAAATTGGGCAGCCACAAAATTACATCCAACATGAAATGTTGGTTTAAATCAGATTCCAGGATAGCTTGGACCATGGGATAAATATCCCATTGAATATCCTTGAATAAAGTTATCAGGATATATGAGGCCAGATAACACTGAAATGTAACCGAATATGTCTGAATATTACTGTTTATATTTCAAAGTTATCCGGGTACACATACCTGGATAATTACCTTAACCAGCTATATTCAAAGAAAATAGGAAAATTGGTTCTTACCTGCTAAGTTTCATTCCTGAAGTACCACAGATCAGTCCAGGAGGTGGGTTTTGCATCCCAACCAGCAGATGGAGGCAGAGAACCAATGAGGCACTGCTGCATAACCGAGAGTGCCATCTGCAGTCCCTCAGTATTGACCTGTATCCAAGCCAAATTAGAAAGCAACCACCCCAATAATTGTCTAAATGAGGAGAAACTCTTAATCCGAACAATTGTTACCCCCTGAACACAGCATAACCACAAACAATCCAAGGGATAACAAAACAACTAGGAAATCCTCTGAAGGCTCTGAATATGTACAACCTGACCGTTCTTCCCAGAAAATGTGACCTAAGACGGACTTGCCACAATGGTCTTGAGGAAAAATACACGGGGATGAGTTTCTGGACTGATCTGTGGTACTTCAGGAATGAAAATTAGCAGGTAAGAACCAATTTTCCTTTCCTGTTCATATCCGAGATTAGTCCAGATAAGTCGGATGTACCAAAGCAACCCTACACTGGGCAGGTTCGCTAAAGACCCCAACACAAGCTACTTTTTCCAAAGGATGCTTCACTTGAAGCTTGAACATCTAATGGCGAGAAAAAATTTGTAAGGATGACCATGTCACCACTCTAGAAATCTCCAACAGCAAAACCAATTGACACTCAGCCCATGAGGCCACCTGCACCCTAATAGAGCGCACACACAAGCCATCTGGAATTTTTCTCCCCTTACAAATGTTGGCCAAGACAATAGCTTTCTTCAGCCAACGCGCTATTGTGCCCTTGGAGGCCTTGCAACCCTTTTTTGCACCTCCAAACACCACAAACAAATGGTCTGATCGTTGAAAACTGTTGGTGAACTTTAAATAACACAACAGCATTCGACAAACATCCAAGAAATGGAGCTCCTTGGACTCCCACGACTTTGCTGTCCAATTCGGGAAAGCAGGAAACTCTACTGTCTGATTCAGATGAAAAGAGAAAGCCACCTTAGGTAGAAATGAGGGAACAATACGCAACGACACTCCCTACTCCAAGATTCTCAGAAAGGGCTCCCTACAGGACAAAGCCTGCAGCTCCGAAATTCTCCGAGCTGAACAGATCGCCATCAGAAAGACTACCTTCAGAGTGAAGTCCTTCATGATGCCTTCCTCAATGGTTCAAATGGAGGCCCAGAAAGCACCCGCAAGACTAAGTTCAAAAGCCACACCGGACACAACCTACATACCAGTGGACGCAGAATCTTCACCCCCTTCAGAAACCTCACCACATCCAGATGAGAAGCCAATGACCTCCCTTGGAGCTTACTTCTGAGATACCCCTAGGCTGCGACCTGGACCCGCAGGTAACTGTAAGCTAAGCCCTTGGAAAGGTTGTGTTGCAGGAATATCCACTCGCAATGGGTCAAGGCTTTCCTCCACACACCAGTTGTTGAACACTCTCCACACCCAGAGACTTAGCCAGCCTCCTATCCTGAAGCATTCCAGGTCCCCAGAGACAAGCTAAGCTCCAAAGTTTCAATGCGTGGATGAGACGATGGTGCAAGGAAGAGGGATTCGGTTTTGTAAGGAGATATCACGAACACATCCCTGGTGGGGCGAGAAAATTCTAACGCACAGCCGTCTTTTATTACCTCCAGAACCCATTGATCCAAGGTAATTCTGGTCCACTCCTCCCACTCCTTGTGAAACAGTAATAGACGGCCCCCAACTGCCACAACAAGACAGTAGACACCGCTGGCTTCATTGAGAAGCCTTACTGCCACTGGCCCCCTGGCCGGAGCTCTCTCTGGGAGTTCTATGGGTACCTCAAAAGGACTGCTACCATCTGGATCCCTGTTTTTGCCCCACCACCAGTGTAGCACCCTTCAGGGAATGAAACAGTCATCCTTCCCGAAAGCGGGAACGAGGCGGAAAGGTCTTCTGGGCAGTCTCTTCCTGTCCTCCAGCAGCTTATGACCCTTTGACTATCCCAGCACCTTAATCAAATGTTCCAGGTCTTCCCAGAACAACAAATTTTTCTTGAAGGGAAGGTTAAAGTGCTGAGATTTGGACCACATATCAGCCGACCAATTTTGCAACCACAACAAATGGCATGGCGAGAGTGCCACCTGCAGACCATATTCCTGGCCAAAGTCTGGATCATGTCATAAAGAGCATCCGCCACATAAGCAATCCCAGCCTCCACCTGGGCTGCCTGGCTATCAGAACCAGTGTCAGCTGAGGTCTTCTGAGACTTCTGGACCCAGCCCAAATATGCCCTCTGCATGAGGCTACTACAGATTGCAGCTTGCAGGCTCAAAACCAAGACTTCAAACATCCACTTCAGATGAATTTCGAGCTTACTGTCCTGTGTGTCCTTTAACACCGCTGACCCCACCACCGGGATAGTAGTCTTCTAAACCAAAGCATCCACCTTAGACAACTCCAAAAGCTGAAAAACTTCCTCCGTTAGAGGATACAAATTCTCCATAGCCTGGCCAGTTTCAGGCCCGCCTCCAGGAAATTCCATTACCGGATTACCAGCGGGAAAGCTTTTGGAGGACTCCGAAGGCCATCCAAGACCAGGTCCACCCCTTCATTAATTGATTCCTCCTGGACCAACTTAATACCAAGCTCCTTCAGGACATGGGGAATAAGCGGCATCAACTCCTTCTTACAAAACAGTCGAACCACACGGGGGTCATCCCTTTCAGCTACAGGAATGTCCTTGGATCTGCCATGTTCTTATCCATGCCCTGATTGACATTCATTGTGGGATCCGCTGGGTCTCCAGGATCCACGCCAAGAGTGACTCCAGGGTCATCCTCTGGATCCAGGTCTGAGTCATCTAAACCACCAACCCCTCCAGGATGGTCTAGGCCCAGGTGAAGCAGAAGGTCTCCTAACCCCCTGGCTGAAGAGGTCCTTGGTGCCTTCGCAGCAGGGTGAGAATGATGGCTTGCAGACCACTTAGCGCCCCCCCCCCCCCCCCCGAACTCTTCTTGGCTAGAAATGCTTTGTGCATAAGAAGGGCAAAATCCGTGGAAAATCCTATGTCGTCATCCTCCTCCTCATCTGACCCAGGGCTAGCCACCTGATCCCCCTCTTCCACCTCCTGTCCCAATGGAAGCACCAGCGACACGGGGGGAGGGGAATCCCTGGGCTCCAGGTCAGCCCTCCTCCTGGCTGATGCTTTCCTCCTGCCCAATAGGCCCTCCGGACCCCCTGCAGAGTCTGACACCAGACCCTGAGACCACGTGGTCCTTCGCCTGTGCTTGGACCCCCTGGAGGTCCCCTCACCGCCAGAGACACAATCGCGGCATTATGCCGCTGAATTAAGCTGTCCCTGAGGCAAGCTGCAAGAATGGCACATTTTCCCGTACTGGGACCTTGCCACCGGCGCTATTTTGACTACACATGGCCAGGCCTACTCAAATGCTGCAAAAAAACTTAGCAGTCAACGCGTGGACAAAGAGGGGGATACGGATCAGCAAAGCCTTCAGCTCCTGAGCAGCTCGCCACTACTCACTGCCTACAAATTGTTTCTTTCCGAGCTCGGGCCTGCCCTATGCCACTAGGAACAGCCCGAATGCTGCTGCTGCAAACCTTTTCTCTTTTTATTTTTCTAAACTCTAAAAGAGATAGCAACCAGCACAGAAAGAGAAGCAACAGGACAAAAAAAACAGGATACTTTCCTGCTACTGGTCACTCTTCTGTGAAGAAGCCTTCAGGGAATCAGAGAGAGCTGGGACCCCTGGAACCGCTGCGGGTCAAGCTGGCTGCCCAGGGATCACCAACCCCCCGCTTGCCCGGCTCAACCTGAGGGATGGCCATGAAGGAAGCATCTCTTCTTCTTTTCCTAAATAGTTTTTTAATATATTCCTTTCTTTTTTTAAACTCCAGACTGCAGGTTTGCACCTCTACCATCTTCTGGACCCAGAGAAATACTGAGAGACTGCAGGTGGCACTCTCGATTATGTAGCAATGCCTCAAAGTCTCTGGTTCTCTGCCTCCATCTGCTGGTAGGGATGCAAAAGCTACTTGTCTGGACTGATCTGGGGTAAGAGCAGGAAAGCCAATTAAGTAGAGATCTCAATATTTTTTTAAAAACCTAGAGGGCTTGCTGGCCTGATCCCCCGCCTCCTAATTCCAGTGAAACAAATATTACCCCCTTCCCTCCAAACTCCCCAAAATATGCCCAAAATGTAGCTGGCCCATAGGCCAAAAAAGCCTCCCTTCCCTCCCCCCTCCCCTTTCACCCCATCCTTCCATTTCCTTATTGCCATCGGGACTCAGTACAATTATCCAACTCCTGGCACATCCAGTGCTCTTTTGACAGCAACTTTGAATGATTTTGTGATTGCTACTTAAACAGCTATATTCTTTGAATATAGCTAGTTAAGGTTAAAGTATCCAGGAACACATTCCTGGACAACTTTAACCCTGCTCTTGGCCGTGTCTAGGCAGCTAACTTATTCGGTTAACTGTAAATATATTTCAGATACTTTATCTGGATATATTTATCTGGATATATTTATTTATCTGGATATATTTATCTGGATTTATTTATTTATCTGGATATATTTATCTGGATACATTTCTGAATATATTTATCTGGATATATTTCAGATACTTGAAAGGTTTTAACAATCCAAAGACAACGACAAACCTTTTCCGTCAGAAAAAAATCAGCAGAACCAGGGGTAACGAGCTGAAGCTCCAGGGAAGAAGACTCAGAACCAATGTCAAGAAGTATTTCTTCACGGAGAGGGTGGTGGATGCCTGGAATGCCCTTCCGAAGGAAGTGGTGAAGACCAGAACTATGAAGGACTTCAAAGGGGTGTGGGATAAACACTGTGGATCCATCAAGTCTAGAGGACGTGAATGAAGAGGGGGTGGCTCGCGGGAATGAAGGCTACTCCCTGGAGATAATACCCTTATTCAATATACATACACACGGTTAATGCGACTCCAACATTGCTCTAAGCTTCAACGGTAAGAGGAAATGTGGGGGAAAAAAAAGGATTTGCATTCACAAAAAAGCAGGGTGTAGCTTGCTTGTTACGGTGGTTACTACCCCCAAACCAAATAAGCCTGATACTTTACTTTCAATGCATATCTAGCATAGCTCTCTGCTTCAACGGCAGGGGAGAAAGTCTGATACTTCACTTCCAATGCATAGCCAGCATAACTCTCTGTTTCAACGGCAGGGGAGAAAGTCTGTTACTTCACTTTCAACGCATAGCCAGCATAGCTCTCTGCTTCAACGGCAGGGGAGAAAGTCTGTTACTTCACTTTCAACGCATAGCCAGCATAGCTCTCTGCTTCAACGGCAGGGGAGAAAGTCTGTTACTTCACTTTCAACGCATGGCCAGCATAGCTCTCTGCTTCAACGGAAGGGGAGAAAGTCTGTTACTTCACTTTCAACGCATAGCCAGCATAGCTCTCTGCTTCAATGGCAGGGGAGAAAGTCTGTTACTTCACTTTCAAAGCATAGCCAGCATAGCTCCCTGCTTCAACGGCAGGGGAGAAAATCTGATACTTCACTTTCAACGCATATCCAGCATAGCTCTCTGCTTCAACGGCAGGGGCAATGTAGAAAAGAGGATCTATATATAGACAACAACCAACAAGGACTGAATTACATAGTTGAGTAAACAAAAGCATGGTTGTAGCTTGCTTATTGAGGCAGTTACTACCCCTAACTAAGCTACATATTCAATTAGATGCAGTTCCAACACTGCTCTCTACATTAATGGTGGGGTGGAAGGGAAATAGAACTAAAAGGTACTAAGAGCCAAGCGTAACAAGTAAGAGGAAAAAAAAAAAAAAGAGAGTGCATAGCTTGCTGGGCAGACTGGATGGGCCGTTTGGTCTTCTTCTGCCGTCATTTCTATGTTTCTATATCCATGTCTCAGCCGGATAAAATGTATCCAGGTAAGTTATTCATAACTCTTAATTTATCTGAATAACTCAGACATTATCCAGATACATTTGAATATCAACCTCGGTGTATAAAATAATGCGGTTGCGATGTTAGTCTACTTGGATATGTAAAAATAAGATCACTGACCTGATGAAGGGAGTGTTACCTCTCAAAAGCTGGTCACAAATGTACTGCTTTAGTCTAATAAAAAGTTATCACCTACAATTTATTTCTTGACTTTTATTTCTATGTATGTTGTATAAAAAATTCAGTTTTAATTCAAGGCCAATCACAATAATGATTATTCAGTACTACGAAAGAGATCAGTCTGAGCAAGCAACTTCTAAGAACGAATGTGGAGTCAGTGAACCGAATGTATCCTTCAAAACAAACTGAAGATTCAATCAGGAAAAAAATACTTATTCCACACTCAGCAGAATGCAAGAAAGCTTCCGTAAAGAGCTCTGCAATGGGCGATATTAATCTGAAAATAGTATCCAAGAGGTCAATATTCAAAGACATTTAGCTGGATAACTTGTGAGTTATCCAGTTAAATGCTAATTTTAGAAACTGGGGCCACTTCTCAGACTATATTGGTGGATAAATCATTATCCGGCTAAAATTTAGCCAGATAGAAAAAGCGGGTGTGGTCCAGGGTGGGGAAAAGTTATCACGACACATCCTAAAGTTATCCACATGTGGCCGGATAACCTAGAACTTTGTCAGCTATATTTGAAAGAATATAGGTGGCCATACACTTAAAAAATAAAAAAGTTCCATGCAGGCCTGCTGCCTGATTGCTCAAGTCCCAGCATTATGTGCAAAGTCTGCCCTGCTGGGCCAAGCCCCTCAACCCCTCAGAAATATTATTTTGAAACTTAAAAGTGTCACCGGTTGTGCCGGCCACCCCCTTCCCTCCACCATGCACTCCTCCTGGTCAGGCAAAATGTTGCCAGTTTAAAACCAATGACCCCTCCTCTCCCCCACCACCCCAATCCTAACCCTCTCAACACCACCCATTATCTGAAGAATATGCAGAATATGCGGAATGCAGCTTATGCTTCCAGTGTTGCTGTCCAAGAAATGTTGGAAGCTGTCGAAATGCTGTACAAGTGTACTGTGACCCTAGAGTCAGAGCAACCTTTCCTTAGGTACTGGGTGAGTGGGAGGAATAGGACTGGAATGGGGGGAGAGAGGAGGGAGTCACTGATTTTACATAAGGAACATTTTGCATGACCAGGGAAGGGACAGGGGAAGTGGAGGTTAGCATAACCCGTAAGACTTTTATGTTCAAAATAATACCTGGAGGGGTGCAGAGGGAGGGCTCGGCCCAGCAGATCAGATTTTGCATATATTGGCAGGGCCTTGGGGAAATCAGGCCACAGGCCTGCACATAATTTTATTTTATTTTTTTTAAGTATATGGCCATTTGCCAACTATATTCTTTTGAATGTAGTCAGTTAATGTTAAAGTTATCCCAACAGCGTAGCTGGATAAAGTTAGCTGGATATTCAGAGACACATTTATCCTGTTGAATATCCCAGATAAATTAGCTGTTTTGGGGGTTTTTGAATATTGGTTCCAATATTAAATGATACCCCTTCTCCTTCAACATAATTTCCTACATATCCCACAGTTATGTATTTGAGATTTCTCAGGAACACCAACAGAGTTCCACTTTCTGCTTTCTTCTGCAGAAGATCTGGCTTGCCTAAGACTTCAGATGTGCTAAGGCATGATTTAATCTGTTTGGCCCTCAAAATGCAAGGATTCTGCCCATATCTAACTGAGGTGTATATTTATCAAACTGTACTATGTGCTAACGGCCTTATCATACATTGGAGGTAATTTTGAAAAGTTTTACATGCTTAAAACTGGGTTTTACATGTGTTAATGCACTTTACATGCGTAAGTAGGCTTTTGAAAATTGCTACAGTATATGCCTTTGAATTGTCCATAGGTTTTACATGTATAAGAGCACTTTAAGCGTGAAAAGGGACTTTTGAAAATTGCTACAATATATGCTACTTTTACATGTGTAAATCTCTTTGAAAATTATCCCATTTTTAGTAAACAGGCTCCATTGCAAATAATGGTAGCCACAGTAACTAATGTGCGTTACAATGTAACGTGGTTTGATATATACATATGTTAATTTAACTGATGGCTTTTACAAACAAAATTGTTCCAACCTGCCTTCTTCGCCAGATAGCTCTGCTATTGGATTTGATGAAACTGGTAAAGACCAACTCCAGACAAAAAAGAAAGATATTTAATAGAGGGCATTTTCATTCATTTTCCTAACATCTGAATAATCTCTCTGAAGCTTACTGCAGTCTTTGATGTGTTCTGGGAACAGAGCTGAAGACACATTAGTTATTACATTCCAAATGCAGCCAAAAGCAAAGGTAAAAAGTTACCTCATCGCCCATCTGTGGGACAAATGGTGAACGACGTGGGATGGTGTCCAGGATCCACTGGGGAGGAAACCATTCTTCACCAGGCTCCCCATCCATGGCCAGCAGCTCACTTGGTTTCTTCAACAAAGAATTGTAGGACAGACAAGAAACTGTTACTCTCAGTGCATGGAAACATCCCAAAAGATAATGGGATATAACTGCTCTTGCGAAGAGTGGAGCGAGCTCTGTTACGGGAGATCTAGGTTTGAGTCTCCTGTCCCCTCAGCTAGCAGGCTATGACCATGCTGCAGAAGTCCTGCACTCTAGTTCAAGGTTCAAAGGAGGATAGTTATGGCTACAGGGAACAGACCTTGCTGGTAGAGAGAGGTATTAGTGTCCAGTCTGACAGGAGTCTAATTATTATAATTATTACTTATTTATTTGGATTTACCACAGTTCCACTGAACATCAACCAAGCAGTTCACAGGATAAAAAATATATGTAAAATAAACATCAAATAAATAATTAAAGGAAAAATACAACAAAATTACATTAAAAATTAATATTCCTTAATTCCTAATTTACAGCAAAATCAACATAAAAATCAGAACATTTTAAATTATAAGTATTATAATTCATATCATAAACAATTAAATACAGCATTAAAAAAAAGAAAGCAAACAAAAACGAAATGCCTAGAAATCGCCATAGTCCAGATTATACAGCCACACTTTGTTTCTGCTAAACTTTAGATAATGGCTTTCTTTCCTAATATTAATGGGACTTTGTTCCAC
The DNA here is from genome assembly GCF_901001135.1 of Rhinatrema bivittatum. Lineage (NCBI taxonomy): Eukaryota > Metazoa > Chordata > Amphibia > Gymnophiona > Rhinatrematidae > Rhinatrema > Rhinatrema bivittatum. The sequence goes on from NC_042620.1 coordinate 215,329,719, forward strand.
ATGAAAGGAGCTACGTAGCTAAAGGTCATTCTACAGATCTGTTCCAATCTCACAACCGTGGGAGGAGGAATCAGAAGGAATTCCTGCTGGGAAGATCATAAAAGATGAGGTGGTTCGTAAGGTACAAGATAATTAGCTCAATATTGAGCAGTACCCCTACACATACACTCAAACACTAGAGAAAGGACTTTAAATTTAATTTGCTGGACTACAGGCAACCAGTGAAGTTTAATCAGGAGTGGTTTACAGAATCATATTACTTTGCTTCAAAAAATTGTCCAACAGAAGTATTTTATACTAATTGAAGATGTCTGAGTTGTCTAACAGTGCATCTTTGATATAAGGTATTACAATAGTCCAAATGACAAAGTATAAATGAATAGATCAGAATTTCAATGTCTTTCTTCTGTATAGTGGTCCTTACTTGATGCAAAAAAAAAAAAAAAAGGAAGAACAAATAATTCTAGAGATTTGATCATTCGGTGTCAACTTGCAATCAAGTCTAATGCCAAGTATTTTGATAACATTTCCGGTTGAATTGTCACTCCAGATAAAATATAAAAAATGTTTAAAAGATGACTAACTTTGCTAATCCACAGCCTCTGTCTTAACAGGATTAAGCTTTAATTTATGTTCTTTAAGACAGTTTGCAATGGCAGCCAAACATAAGTTTAACTCTGTCCAATCAACTACATTCAAGGAACTGGCAAAAGTGATCAACTGGCTATAATCCAGATAAATATAGCAGCTAAAAACATGGCTCTGTTTTAAAGTGGTTAAGGGTACCAAAAGGAAAATTGGTTCTTACCTGCTAATTTTCGTTCCTGTAGTACCACGGATCAGTCCAGACAAGTGGGTTTTGCATCCATACCAGCAGATGGAGGCAGAGAACAAAAACTTTGAGGCACTGCAGTCTTTCAGTATTGACCTGTACCCAAGCCAGATATTAGACCCTAAAAACCTTTTACAGGGCGAACAGGCAACCTGGGGTTGGACCCCCCTGAACTGGAACCCCTTATACTTCCAAAAACTCACAAAAAAAACAGAACACATGTACAACCTATTAAGATTTCCTTGACAAATGGATCCACCAAGTAATTCAGTCTTTCAGTAGCAATGGGGTGGGTCTCTGGACTGATATGTGGTATTACAGGAAGGGAAATTAGCAGATAAGAACCAGTTTTCCTTTCCTGTTCTTACCCAGATCAGTCCAGACAAGTGGGATGTACCCAAGCTCCCCTAGACTGGACGGGAGCCCAAAAGACCTGCACAAAAACACTAATCAAAAGACGCATCCTCCTGCATCCCCACATCCAAGCAGTAGTGTCTGGTTAAAAATGTGAAGAAAGTACCACACCACAGCCCTACAAATCTCCTGGGGAGACAGTAACTGACACTCTGCCCAGGAGGTCGCCTGTGCTCTCATAGAATGAGCTTTCAGCCTCACTGGAACCACTCGACCCTTACAAATATAAGCCGCAGAAATGGCCTCCTTCAACCAACGTGAAATCGTGGCCTTCGAGGCTTTGTCTTCCTTCTTTGCATCACAAATAGCACAAAAAGTGATCTGAGCGCTGAAAACTGTTAGTGACGTCCAAATACCCAGCAACATCCATCGCACATCCAAAAGGTGCAGCTCCCTATCCTGATGAGAATCTCTCGACAATTCCAGAAAGGCCGGAAGCTTCACCGACTGATTAACATGAAAAGAGGAGACCAAGAAAGACGGAACCATATGAAACGTGACACCGGCATTAGAAATCCACAAAAAAGAATCCCTGCAAGCAGGGCCGGAGAAAGCAGGAATCAGGCCCGTGCCAGCTAAGAAAAGTAGACCCTTATGTAAGGTTCTGATGTGATACTTAATAAGAGAAATTGTTTTATAAATGTCCCCAATAATTTGTATTTATTTAAGAAGGCTTTATGAAATTCTTCAATTACAATTGAAATTTGAATTTATACATGTTAGAAATATATTTAGCTTTTTTTTAAATTTTGCCCAACAAAAGTAGGCCCCTTGAACATTGTAGACCCTAGCCAAATGGCCATGCTGGCACCCCCTCTCTCCTGGAGTGCCTGCAAGACAGAAATTGTAATTCCAAAATCCTTCTTGCTGAACATATGGTCACTAGAAACACTACCTTCAAAGCCATGTCCTTCACAGTTGCTCTCCTCAAAGGGAGCATCGCACAGTATGCACAGCACTAAACTGAGATTCCAATCCGAGCACAACTGTCGAACTGGAGGGTGCAGATGCTTCACTCCCTTCAGGAAACGCACCACATCCAGGTGAGAGGCTAAAGACCTGCCCCACAAATTGCCCCCCAGGGAACCCAAAGCGGAGGCCTGCACTCACAACAAACTATAGGCCAGGCCTTGAGATAACCCCTGTTGCAAAAGGCAGAGTTGCTTACCTGTAACAGATATTCTCACAGGACAGCAGGATGTTAGTCCTCACATATGGGTGACATCATCAGGATGGAGCCCAATCACAGAACACTTTTGTCAAAGTTTCTAGAACTTTGACTGGCACTTACTGGGCATGCCCAGCATAGCACCAACCCTGCAGCCAGCAGGGGTCCCCCCTTCAGTCTCGTCTTATAGTAAAAGGCACCAGGCCAACCAGAGGAGATCATTAATTGACATGCCCCCCTACCGGCCTTGAGCCCCAGACAATTTACCTGTGCTTCTCTACACTCATATTGACCTCTCTTATCAGTTTTGACAATTTTCAGGATTATAACAAATTGCTTCATACTTCATTTGACAGCGCTTATCCTAACTTCATCCAGAACTCATACTAATCTCTGCAAATACCACTCAGCACACATCAAGCATACTCCACCACTCATCCATATCTCTTTTCATCTCATCAAACTGCTCATCTCATCTCTTCAAATTCATCTATTATTAACCACATCAAAAACCCTCGCAGCTCTTCAATCTAAGAGATAAACAAAATCAACGATTATCCCTTCCTTACATCATGAAAATTGTACGGTGTAGCTGACTCTCACGACCCGCAACCGGAATCGTGGTCTTCTTGGTCACAGCAGATACAGCTGCATCCACCTTAGGAACTCACAGATGCTCCAGGTTCTTCTCCAAGGATAAAGCTTCGCCATTGCTCTCCTGACTTTCAAACCTGCCTCCAGAAAGTCACACTCTCGGCTAATGAGCTTCTGAATCTTCTCGGGCACTGGGAAAGCACTAGGAGGACCTCGCAATCCATCAAGGACCAGATTCACTCCCTCATTATCTGACTCCTCCTGAGTAATTTTGACTCCTAGTTCCTCTAACACCTGAAGAATAAGTGGGTGTAATTCCTCATTTTTAAATAGGCACACGACCCGAGGATCATCCCTTCAGTCACCGAAACCTCATCCGGATCAAAGTCATCTTCTTGTCTTATAAACAATCTGTTCTAGATATTGGGGCTAGTTTTTTCTTGAAATTCCCCTGTAAGTGCCAGATAATGTTCCAGAATAATAAGTTTGTGTTTATTGATCCTTTACAATTAGAGCATTTTCTTAGGGATAAGACACTGATAAATATATGATGCTATTAAAGAAATGGTTGTATTAGAAATAGTATCAACATATTTATTTTTTTATTTTTTTTTTATATACCGACATTTGATCTCAGTCGAGATATCACACCGGTTTGCATTCAGGTACTGTAGGTATTTCTCTATCCCCAGAGGGCTTACAATCTAAGTTTGTACCTGAGGCAATGGAGGGTAAAGTGATTTGCCCAAGGTCACAAGGAGCAACTCGAACCCTGGTCTCCTGGTTCATAGTCCACTGCTCTAACCACTAGGCTATTCCTCCTCCCTCATATCTGACCAGACTTCTTCCACACTTCCTAGATGTGGGCTTAATATCCAGTGTTGTGGGATAAATGATAATTTGTAATGTTGGTTTTTGTTTTTTTTGGGAATTCTTGATTGTATCATTTTGTCAAATATGTTATAATTTAATAAAAATTAAATTTAAAAAAAAGGCATCTTTGGACGGATCTGGATCCACGTTCGGGCTCTCATCCGGATCCCCCATCTGGACCCGAGCCCTGCGGAGTTGCATCTTCCTGCATAACATCCGACTCCTCCAAATCTCCGGGCTCCCTGGCTCCCACACGAGGCAACCCAGCTGTCTCAAAATATCCCGCAAACCCCTTGGGGGAACCTTCCTAAGTCTCTTGAGAGGCCCACAGGACTTGTCTACCCCTGGGCCTTTTTCCCAGGAAGGCCCTATGCAAGAGGAGAACAAATTCTGGGGAATCAGCATCAGAACCTCCTTCTCCCTCCTGGTCCTCCTCCACACCCTGTCCCACAGAGGAGAGAGGAGGCAGGGAATCTCGAGGCTCTCTGAGCCCTGCAGAACCTTGGGCATGATCCCCTGTAGGCATGGCTGCTAAACTGGAACTCCCCGGGCCTGCAGCTGCGGCCCCCAATGACTTGGAGGCCCTCTTCTCAGACACTGCTCCCGTGGAGGTCTCCTCTTCCCTTGAAGCACAGCCGGTGCAGAGGGAACGCGAGTTTAGCTGTGTCGACCAGAGCCCGCAGGCCCTGCAAGCTGCCATGCACATTTTCAGTACCATCCCTGGCACGGCAGCAACATTCGCAAAGCATACCTGAATCAGCAACAGGCTGCACACGTTGCAGAGGCCTAAGCCACATGGTCACGTCAGCCGAGTGGTGCGCGAAAAACCTGCCTCACCAGCAGTTTCCCTGCCGAGGAAAAAGGCCTGCACACTTCCCTTCCTCTACTTCTTGTCCACCATGGCAGCTCCCGCTGCCAAACAATCCAGTCACTGAGCCTCCAAAGCACTGAATCTCCTTCCACTTATAAAATCTATTTTTTTTAAACTTAATTTAAAACTCAAAATAACAACAAACAGAATACTTTCCTGAATAGAAGACTCAAGCTCGCAGAAGGAGACCTCGAAGGCAGAGAGGGAGCCAGTCCCCTGGCTATCAAAGCCTCTGGAAGCAGCAGGGAATCACAGCCAGAGGTCACCAATCCCCCAGATGCCCAGCTCAACCCGAGGGATGGTCCACAAAGATATTTAGCACCTCGGAGAGCCCACACTCCATGTTTTAGAAATTGTTTGTAATCTTTGTCTCTTTTTCACTTGACAGACTGCAGGATTGCATCTCTACCATCTGCTGGAGACAGAGAAGGACTGCAGGTGGCACTCTCAGAATATATCACAGTGCCTCAAAGTTTTTGTTCTCTGCCTCCATCTGCTGGTAGGGATGCAAAACCCACTTATCTGGGCTGATCTGGGTATGAACAGGAATATAAATTGAAGAACAAGGAAGCTAATATGAAGCCTTCAGGTACTCCAAAATCAGTGGTCATGGAAAGGACCTAGAATCATTCTACACAGCTCAATATGTCCAATCGATCAGATAAGAATACAACCATTTTAACACAATTCCATTACAGCCCAAGCATTAATTGAATCAAATGCTGCACTCATGTCAAATTATATAATGAGCGCATCCTTTCCTGGGTCAGTCTTAATTCCAATTTCATTGGTAAGTGCTATTAAAGCTGATTCCAAACTAAAACTGGGTCGATATCCCAATTGTCTCCAATGAAGAGCATTAGTTTTGGTGACAAACTCATCTAATTGGTTGCGGACAACTTTCTTACACTATATGAGATTTGTTTTCTTTCTCCAGTAGACTGTTCATTGTCATTGGAGAGAAAACTTGTGGTACTTAGAGTTCATCCTCTCCTCAAACCCTTGGCCACTACAGGAGAAATCTGTGTTTGGGTGATCGTCCCGAGGAGGTAAGCACGTAGAAAAAAAAAGAAATGCCATTTGGAAAAGCACGACAAATAATTTTCAGTGTAAGTTTATAACACTGTATACTCCAAAACTGCCTGAAAAACAAGGCGAGAAATCTTTCATTGGACTCTCTGTTCTAAAAGGAGAATGTGAACCAAGAGCATTTGTCTTCAGTCTATAAGCGTGGGACTCTCGTTTCCAATGCTCCATTGAGAAAAAGCAGCTACATTTACTTATCAACAGCTAACACTGTTATCACAATTCTAGGCTTAAGAAAATGTAAAGAACGCTTTTCATAATTCTGTGAAACTAAAACAAACACCAAGTACCATGAGCTTTCTCTCAGTTTACTGCAAAAGAAAATAATTCTCAAATAGTGTATGTTTTCTGTTCAGAAGAGCCTTATTCTTTATGGACCAATATACGATACATACACTATAGAGGTTAATGATATAAATATTGAGATATACACAAATAGACATAGTTATAGAGAGATATATTACAATAAAGTGAGGATTTAGATAATGTGAACAGTAACTGAAAAATCCAATGAATGAAGTACACATTACAGTCAAGTGAAAATGTAAGTGATTAAATGCCCACATTATCCAGTTAATGTTCGCAGTATCCCAGTTCCTCACTTTATCCATAACATATACACACTTCCAATGCTAAAATACAGTTTGAAGCTCATACTTCCCTATGTAAAAAGAAAAGTTAAAACAGCTACCAACAGTAGAGTTTTCTGGAAATGAGAAGCCAATTTGGCTACATTTTCATAAACCAGAGAAGGGCTACCAAATTGATATGGGGATCGAATGGCTCCCTTATGCAGAAGAAGTTAGGGATGTTTAGCTTGGAGAAGAGACGGCTGAGGGAGGATATTATAAGTGGATTACAAAGAGTAAATGTGAATCAGTTATTTACTCTTTCGGATAACACAAGGACTAGGGGGCATTCCATGAAGTTAGCAAGTAGCACATTTAAAACTAATCGGAGAAAGTTCTTTTTCACTCAATGCTCTGGAATTCATTGCCAGAGGATGTGGTTACTGAAGTTAATGTAACTGGGTTTAAAACAAGGTTTGGACCATTTCCTGGAGAAGTCCATAAAGAAAAATTTAGTTCTTACCTGCTAATTTTCGTTCCTGTAGTACCAAGGATCAGTCCAGACCGCTGGATTGTGTCTCCCTTCCAGCAGATGGAGTCAGAGAAAAAACTGAAAGGCACCCCCTCTTACCCTGGTGTGCCACCTGCGATCCTTCAGTATAATCCATACCTTAGCAGAATGAAACATATCATAACCTCAACATAAGAACCAATGGCTATATTAAACCACCTAATGAAAGAAACTGCATAACTTCTGGAACTTATATACATGGAGGGAGTACTTCCATATGCAATGTAAATGCTGTCCACTTGAGTTTATTCTGCAGAATAAAAAACAATAGCGAACGGACTCTCCAGATTCCATGGGCAGACGTCTGGACTGATCCTTGGTACTATAGGAACGAAAATTAGCAGCAAGAACCCAATTTTCCTTTCCCTGTACGTACCAGGATCAGTCCAGATCGTGGGATGTACCCAAGCTGCCCTTAATGGGGTGGGACCCGGAGAGTCCCGCTCGAAGAACACTACTGCCAAAACAGTCACCATCCGGAGCATGGAATTCCAAACGGTAATGCTTAGCAAAAGTATGTAAAGATTTCCAGGTAGCCGCTCTACAAATCTCCTGCATCGAAACAAACTGACTCTCCGTCCAAGACACCGCTTGAGATCGAATTGAATGTGCTTTTAAACCTTCCGGTACTGCGCACCCAAGACATATATATGTTGAAGTTATGGCTTCCTTCAACCATCGGGCAATAGTGGCTTTGGTTGCTTTATGTCCTTTCTTAGGACCACTCCATAAGATGAACAGATGATCAGACAAACAAAAAGCATTGGTTACCTCCAGATAGCGAAGCAGAATACGCCACACATCTAATCTTCACAAGTCGCGAGCCTGAGGCGAATTCCGATCCAAATCCGTGAAGGCAGGCAACTCCACGGTCTTATTCAAATGAAATTCTGACACGACCTTTGGTAGAAAGGAGGGCACCGTCCTAAGGGATACACCTGAATCTGAAATCAGGAGAAAAGGTTCCCTACATGACAATGCTTGAAGCTCAGAGATGCGCCTTGCCGAAGTGATAGCCACCAGGAAAATCGTCTTAAGTGTCAAGTCTTTCAAGGTGGTCTGTTTCAAAGGCTCAAACGGAAGACCACACAAGCCACGGAGAACCAGATTCAAACTCCAAGAAGGACACACTGGACGAACCGGAGGGTTCAAATGTTTAGCACCTCTCAGGAAACGTGTTACATCTGGATGAGCCACCAGGGATGTCCTGTCAATCTTCCCCCGCAAACATCCCAGGGCTGCTACTTGAATCCTGAGAGAACTGCATGCCAAGCCTTTCTTCAGACCCTCCTGTAAGAACGCCAGAATATGGACAATTGAGGCATGCAGCGGGGACACATTCAACCCACTACACCAGGAATCGAAAACCTTCCAGACTCGAACATAGGTGAGCAAGGTAGACTTTTTAGCACTTGCAGGAGGGTGGAAATAACAGAATCTGTATAACCTTTCTTCCTCAACTGCCACCTCTGATAAGCCAAGCCGCTAGACAAAAGTGATCCACTTGATCAAAAAATACTGAACCTTGCCGAAGAAGATTCGGTAGATGACTGAGCTGAAGAGGACCATCCACCGCTAAGTTGATCAGATCTGCAAACCATGGCCACCTTGGCCACTCGGAAGCCACGAGAATGACTGAGCCTGTGTGAGCCTCTACCCTTCGCAAGACCTTGCCCACCAATGGCCAGGGAGGAAAGACTTACAGCAGAATGTCGCAAGGCCACGGCAGGACCAAAGCATCGACACCTTCCACCCCATGTTCCCTCCTGCGACTGAAGTATCAAGCTGCCTTCGCATTTCTCTGAGTCGCCATCAGATCCAGGCGAGGAACACCCCACCAATGAGTCACGAGATGCATCGCCTCCTCGGAAAGTTCGCACTCTCCGGGATCGAGATGCTGGTGACTGAGAAAATCCGCCTGAACGATGTCGACCCCAGCTATGTGGGAAACTGCCAGCCGGACCAGATAGCGCTCCGCCCAGAGCATTAGCCAATCGGCTTCCAATGCCACTGGACAACTTCTGGTTCCCCTCTCACGATTGAATTAAGTCACCGTTGTCACATTGTCGGACAATACTCACACTAATCGATGGCTCACCAGGGGAAGGAAACTGCACAACGCCAGATGTACTACCTTAGGGGCGGATTTTCAGAGCCCTGCTCGCGTAAATCCGCCCAAAACCGGGCGGATTTACGCGAGCAGGGCCCTGCGCGCCGGTAAGCCTATTTTACATAGGCCTACCGGCGCGCGCAGACCCCGGGACTCGCGTACGTCCCGGGGTTTTCGGAGGGGGGCGTGTCGGGGGCGTGTCGGGGGGCGGGCCCGGTCGTCGCGGCGTTTCGGGGGCGTGTCGGCAGCGTTTTGGGGGCGGGTACGGGGGCGTGGCTACGGCCCGGGGCGGTCCGGGGGCGTGGCCGCGCCCTCCGTACCCGCCCCCAGGTCGCGGCCCGGCGCGCAGCAGGCCCGCTGGCGCGCGGGGATTTACGTCTCCCTCCGGGAGGCGTAAATCCCCCGACAAAGGTAAGGGGGGGGTGTAGACAGGGCCGGGTGGGTGGGTTAGGTAGGGGAAGGGAGGGTAAGGTGAGGGGAGGGCAAAGGAAAGTTCCCTCCGAGGCCGCTCCGATTTCGGAGCGGCCTTGGAGGGAACGGGGGGAGGCAGCGCGGCTCGGCTCGCGCAGGCTATACAAAATCGATAGCCTTGCGCGCGCCGATCCAGGATTTTAGTGGATACGCGCGGCTCCGCGCGTATCTACTAAAATCCAGCGTACTTTTGCTTGAGTCTGATGCGCAAGCAAAAGTAGGCTGATCGTGCTTCTTTTAAAATCTACCCCTTAGTTTCCAAGCAATTTATGGACCATTTCGCCTGCTGCCCTGTCCAACAGCCCTGTGCTGCCCTCGATTGGCAAACCGCACCCCAGCCGGAAAGGCTGGCATCTGTCGTCACAACCACCCACTGGGGCTCCTCCAGGTCCATCCCACGCTGCACGTGGGCTGGAATCAACCACCAACAGAGACTGGACCTGGCAGGTTCCAAGAGCGGCAATCGGATTTGGAACTCTTCCGACTTCGGGTCCCAATGAGAAAATAACGCCCTCTGAAAGGGTCTCATATGAGCAAAGGCCAAGCGACTAATTCTAGAGTAGACGCCATAGAACCAAGCACCTGCAAGTAATCCCAACCCCGGGGTAGCGGTAAGGAGAACAGCCACCGGATCTGCGCCGTTAACTTGTCGATTCGCTCCTGCGTGAAAAAGACCTTGCCGACCGATGTGTCGAACCGAGCACCCAAGAAGTTCAGCACCTGGGACGGGACTAATTGGCTCTTGGCAAAATTGATGACCCAACCAAGGGATTGGAGCCGGGCCACTACTGATTGAACTGCTGCCCTGCAAAGCTCCTCCGACTTTGCGCAGATGAGCCAATCATCCAGATAGGAATGAGCCAAAATCCCCTCCCGCCTGAGGGCCGCAGCTACTACCATCATTACTTTGGTGAAGATGCGGGGAGCTATCGCCAATCCAAACGGGAGTGCCAGAAACTGATAATGCTCGCCCAGAATCATGAACCGGAGAAACCGCCGATATTGTTTGCGGATCCCTATGTGAACATACATTTCCGTCAGGTCTAAAGAAGCCAAATATTCGCCAGAGTGGACGGCCGCAATGACTGAGCGGAGAGTTTCTATGCAAAAACGGGGTACCCAATGCGATTTGTTCACCTTCTTCAGATCCAAGAACGGGCGGAAGGAGCCTTCTTTCTTGGGAACCACAAAATATATGGAATATCTGCCAGTCCTGCATTCCTCCGGCGGGACCAAGACAATGGCTCCCAGCGCTTTCAACCGGCCCAGGGTTTGAAATGCCACTGCCCGTTTCGTGCGGGCCCTGCAGGGCGACACCAAGAACAAGTCCCACAACGGGCGTGCAAAATCCAAAGCGTAGCTGTGTTCGATCATGCTTAGAACCAACTGGTCCGATGTAATCTTGACCCACTCCTTGAAGAATAGAGAAACATATATAGAAACATAGAAACCTAGAAATGATGGCAGAAGAAGATCAAATGGCCCATCCAGTCTGCCCAGCAAGCTTTCACATTTTTTTTCCTCACTCTCTCATACTTATCTGTTACTCTTGGCCTTTAGTACCCTTTTGGTTCTATTTCCCTTCCACCCCCGCCATTAATGTAACTTTTTGGTTCTATTTCCCTTCCATCCCCTGCCATTAATGTAGAGAGCAGTGCTAGAACTGCTTCTAAGTGAAGTATCTAGCTTAATTGGTTAGGGGTAGTAACTGCCGCAATAAACAAGCTACTCCCATGGTTATTTGTTTACCCAGCCTGTGCCATTCAGTCCTTGTTGGTTGTTATCTGTTACTCTTGGCCTTTAGTACTCTTTTGGTTCTATTTCCCTTCCACCCCTCCTGTTAATGTAACCTTTTGTTTCTATTTCCCTTCCACCCCCGCCATTAATGTAACCTTTTGGTTCTATTTCCCTTCCACCCCCGCCATTAATGTAGAGACATGCGTCCGCCTATCACCGGAATAGAGGAGTGGGCCAGGACACCTTCATTGGGAGGACTTGCCCCCGGAAGATCCCTGAGGACCCCCGCTGCGGAGAGGCCTGCGGCTGCGAAAGGATTGAGACCAAGCCTGAGACCTCGTCGATGGGTGACGTGGAGTGAAGGCCGGAGCCCTGATCTGCCGAAAGTTGCGTTGTCCCCGGAACCGAGGGTGCACCAACCCAAAGGACCTGGAAGTTCTAGGCTTGTCCTCTGGTAACTTGCACATCTTATTGTCCCCAAGGGATTTGGGTGCTCGGTTCGACACATCGGTCGGCAAGGTCTTTCTCATGCAGGAGCAAATCGACAAGTTAACGTCGCAGATCCGGTGGCTGTTCTCTATACCACTACCCCGGGGTTGGGATTACTTGCAGGTGCTTGGTTCTATGGCTTCTACTCTAGAATTAGTCACTTGGGCCTTTGCTCATATGAGAACCTTTCAGAGGGCGTTACTTTCTCGTTGGGACCCGAAGTCGGAAGAGTTCCAAATCCGATTGCTGCTCTTGGAACCTGCCAGGTCCACTCTCCGTTGGTGGGTGATTCCGGCCCACATGCAGTTGCGGAGCCACAGAAGCCTTCTAGCAGAGACCGCCAAAGCCATAGGGGTAGATTTTCAAACCACGCGATTTGGCCTACTTTTGCTGGCGCATCAGGTGCATGCAAAAGTACGCTGGATTTTAGTAGATACGCGCGGAGCCGCACGTATCCGCTAAAATCCGGGATCGGCGCGCGCAAGGCTATGGATTCTGTATAGCCGGCGCGTGCCGAGCCGCGCAGCCTACCTCCGTTCCCTCCCCTCACCTTCCCCTCCCTTCCCCTACCTAACCCACCCGCCCGGCCCTGTCTAAACCCCATCCTTACCTTTGTCGGGGGATTTACGCCTCCCTCCGGGAGGCGTAAATCCCCGCACGCCAGCGGGCCACTAGCGCACCGGGACGCGACCTGGGGGCGGGTACGGAGGGCGCGGCAACGCCCCCGGACCGCCCCGGGCCGTAACCACGCCCCCATACCCGCCCCCAAAACGCTGCCAACACGCCCCCTAAACGCCGCGACGACCGGGCCCGCCCCCGACACGCCCCCCTCGGAGAACCCCGGGACTTACGCGAGTCCCGGGGTCTGCGCGCGCCTAAATCCGCCCGGATTTGGGCGGATTTGGGCGGATTTAGGCGAGCAGGGCTCTTAAAATCCGCCCCATAGTGCGCAAAGATGCCTGAAAAAGATCATACAAGGCATCCGCAGTGTAAGCCAAAACCGCCTCCATGCGATCTGCCTACTCCCCAGAGACCAGCATTGCATTGCTGGGTTTCTACCGGTGCGTGCAGGTTCGGCAGAGGTTAGGGCGGTGGTCAGTTTGCTCCTCCCATGCTTGGACACGTTTTGCCTACTGCGGCGCTTCCATGGAGCTCCTCTCTGCAGTCGCGTCGTGGTCCAAGGGCACACATCTCCCCGGAATCGGGAGAGCTCCCTAGCCCTCCCTCCCACAGATTCTAATAACGGTGAAACCGTACCTTGAATACTGTGTACAATTCTGGTCACCGCATCTCAAAACAGATATAGTTGCGATGGAGAAGGTACAGAGAAGGGAAACCAAAATGATAAAGGGGATGGAACAACTTCCCTATGAGAAAAGACTGAAGAGGTTAGGGCTGTTCAGCTTGGAGAAGAGACGGCTGAGGTGGGATATGATAGAGGTCTTTAAAATCATGAGAGGTATTGAACGAGTAGATGTGAATTTGTTATTTATACTTTCAGATAATAAAAGGACTAGGGGTACTCCATGAAGTTAGCAAGTAGCACATTTAAAACTAATCAGAGAAAATTCTTTTTCACTCAACACACAATTAAGCACTGGAATTTGTTGCCAGAGGATGTGGTTAGTGCAGTTAGTGTAGCTGGGTTCAAAAAAGGTTTGGATAAGTTCTTGAGGAGATGTCCATTAACTGCTATTAATCAAGTTGACTTAGGGAATGGCCTCTGCTATTACTGGCATCGGTAGTATGGGATCTTATTGGTGTTTGGGTACTTGCCAGGTTCTTGTGGCCTTGTTTGGCCTCTGTTGGAAACAAGATGCTGGGCTTGATGGACCCTTGGTCTGACCCAGCATGGCAATTTTTTATGTTCTTATGTTCCGCTGGAGGCAACTCCTGCGTGGTGAGCAACTGCTGCACCCAACGAAGAGTTGCCCTTTGCATGAGGCTATTGCAGACTAGCGTCCTAACGCAAAGCGCTGAGACCTCAAAAATCCATTTGAGAAGGACCTCCAGCTTCCTATCCTGAAGATCCTTAAGAGCGGCAGTCCCTGCTACCGGAATGGTCGCTCGCTTAGTGATGGATGAAACGGCCGTGTCCACTTTAGGGACCCTAAGGATGGCCAAGGATTCGTCTGGCAGCAAGTAGAGCTTCTCCATGGCTCACCCCATCCGAAGGCTGGCCTCGGGAGCCTCCCATTCTCGGGTCACAAGTTCCAGTAGCATCGGATGAAAAGGAAAAGCTTTAGGGGGGCCCAAAGCCCCGAGAGAACGGGGTCCCCCTTAGTAGCCTCCGAGCTCGGCTGCAGCACCTCAGTATCGAGCTCCGTCAGAACATGAGGGATTAAATGATCAAGCTCCTCCCTCCGAAACAACCTGAGGACCCTCAGGTCATCCCCCTCAACTTGGAGGGGGGGGCTCATCAAATCCCTGCCAATATCTACGAGAAGAGGGTCCAGCGTAGGGGGATCCAGTGGATCGGAAGCCGGGGTCCCGGAGGGATCCAAAACTGCACGGTCTGTCCTCCCTCTGGAGGAATCAGAACCCCCAGAAAGCCTAGCCACCTTCGCAGGTGGAGGCTCCTCAGCCTGCAACTCAGTTTCGGCCTCCAAAAAGGCCTTATGCATTAAAAGCACAAATTTGGAAGAAAAGGGACGCTGCCTCTTTAAGGCCCCCCGTGGGAGGGTCAGAGCTCGGAAGGGAGGTAGGCACTGGGAGCCGCTGTCTAACAAGGCTCAAATTCGGCAGGGAAAGAGGAGGAGGGTTTTCCCCTCCCCTTGCATCCAGCCATCCACTGGAGTGTGGTGGAGGCAAAAAGGAAAATTAGTTTCTTACCTGATAATTTTCGTTCCTGTAGTACCTAAGATCAGTCCAGACTGCTGGGTTATGCCTCCCCTCCAGCAGATGGAGTCAGAGAAAAGCTGAAAAGCACCCCCTAGATATACTGGTGTGCCACCTGCAATCCCTCAGTATAATCAATATCAAAGCAGAATGAAACATATAATCATCCACTCATGCTGAATAGTAAACTTTTTTTTTAAACAACCAATGACTAGATCAAGTAGAGATATTGCTCTGAAAATACAAATAACCTATCTCCCTACCTGAAAACAGAAAACTTCGTATAACTTGCCGAAACATACACAGCAATGCGCACGCTTATACTCTGCAGCGGCAGGAACTGTAAAGAGACAAAAGAACAGGAAGAACAGAAAGAATACGAGCGGACTCTCCCATAATAAACAGACTTGGGCGGGCATCTGGACTGATCCTAGGTACTACAGGAACTAAAATTATCAGGTAGAAACTAATTTTCCTTTCCCTGTACCTACCAGGATCAGTCCAGACTGCTGGGATGTACACGAGCCGCCTTAAATGGGGTGGGTCCCAGAGAGTCCCGCTTGAAGCACACTGCTGCCAAAAGAATCCGCCGACAGATCCCTGACATCCAACCGATAATGTCTAGCAAACGTGTCCAATGACTTCCAAGTGGCCGCCCTGCAAATTTCCTAGGGCGACACAAAATGACTTTCAGCCCATGATGCCGCCTGAGATCGGAGAGAGTGAGCCTTAAGACTATCAGGTATAGGACATCCGTAACAGATGTATGTGGATGTAATCGCGCCTTTCAACCAGCGGGCGAGTGTAGTCTTGGAAGCCTGAAGTCCCTTCTTGGGACCATTCCTCAAAACAGATGATTCGACCGTCGAAAATCATTAGTCACCTCCAAGTACCTCAAAAGTGTCCGACGGACATCCAAGCGTCTCAGGTCTCGACTGTGAGAAGAGCGGATATCCTCCTCCGAGAAGGCAGGTAATTCCACCGCCTGATTGACGTGGAAGGCCGAAACCACCTTAGGCATGAAGGAATTTACCGTCCGTAGGGATACTGCGGACTCAGTTATTCGCAAAAACGGCTCTCTGCACAACAATGCCTGAAGTTCCGAAACACGACGTGCTGAAGAAATAGCCACTAGAAATACTGTTTTGAGAGTTAAATCCTTCAAAGTAGCTCTCTTGATAGGTTCAAATTGTGAAGCGCAGAGGCCACGGAGAACCAAATTCAAGCTCCAGGATGGACAAAGCGCCCTCACTGGAGGACGTAAATTCCTAATCCCGCGTAAAAAACAAGCAACATCCGGGTGACAGGCAAGAGAAGAACCCTCAACCTTGCCCTCAGACAGCCCAGGGCTGCTACCTGCACACGAAGCGAACTGTAAGCTAGGCCCTTTTTCAAGCTGTCCTGCAAAAACGCGAGAATATGCCCTATAGAGGCCTTCCGTGGGGACAACTTCAACCCCCTGCACCAGGAGTCAAAAACCTTCCAAACTGTAGCACAGGCGAGGGTCGTCGAGGTCATGCGCACTTTAAGGAGAGTGGAAATCACAGCTTCCCAGTAACCCTTCTTTCTCAGTTGTCTCCTTTCATAAGCCAAGCCACTAGACAAAAGCGATCCGCTAGATCGAAAAATACTGGACCCTGACGCAGAAGATTCAGGAGATGTCCGAGATGCAAGGGACCGTCTATTGCTAGGTTGATTAGATCCGCGAACCACGGCCTTCTTGGCCACTCCGGAGCTACTAGAATGACCAGACCCTGGTGGGACTCTATGCGCCTTAGAACCTTTCCCACCAGAGGCCACGGGGGAAACACATAAAGGAGGATGTGTGGAGGCCACGGAAGTACCAGAGCATCCACCCCTTCCGATCTGTGTTCCCTTCTTCGACTGAAGAAATGAGCCGCTTTGGCGTTCAGCCGAGTCGCCATTAAATCCAAGCGATCGCAGAACACTCAAGCATGCTACTGCAATCTACACAGGTATATATATTCTATTTTTTTATTTTAAACATGTTTGCTCTTGATTTTAGAATTTTAAAATCTGTTATAATACAGAATGGACATGATATATTATGATATAACACTTCCAATTATGAGTAATTATAAACGAGCTATGTTACCGTAAAGTCTTGGCACCTAATTAATGATAGATTTATTATAGTTTCCAATATTATTATTTGTGCCTTACTGTAAACCGTTATGATGGTATCTAACTTAATGACGGTATAGAAAAGTTTTTAAATAAATAAAATAAATAAATAAGCGCGGGGTCCCCCAGCGGTGAGTTATGAGTTGCATTGCCTCAGATGACAGTTCCCACTCTCCAGGTGCTGTTGACTGAGAAAATCCGCCTGGACATTGTCCATGCCTGAGATGTGAGAAGCCGCGATGCGGGTCAAGTAGCGTTCCGCCCAGGCCATCAATAAACTCGCTTCGATGGCCACCGGACGACTTCTTGTGCCCCCTTGCCTGTTTATATATGCCACGGTTGTCACATCGTCTGATAGAATTCGTTCCGCCCTGCGGTGTACCAACGGAAGAAATTGACGTAAGGACAGACGAACCGCCCTGGTTTCCAACCGATTGATCGACCATGTGGCCTATCGAGGGGACCATCGGCCCTGCACTGCTCTGGATTGACATACCGCCCCCCCAGCCCGTCAGACTAGCATCCGTCGTAACAATGATCCAAGGTGGAGGTTCCAAGTCCACCCCTTGAAGGAGATGGTCCGGTATTAACCACCAACTGAGACTGGACCGTGCCGGGTCCGGCAATGGCAAGAGCATGAGATAGTCCTCCAACTTGGGATCCCAGCGGGAAAGCAGCGCACCCTGCAAAGGACGCATATGAGAAAAGGCCCAAGGGACCAGTTCCAGAGTAGAAGCCATATGCCCAAGTACCTGTAAATAATCCCAGGCCGTAGGCAAAGGTAGCTCCAAACAGGCTCCGCACTTGAGCCATTAAATTGACCATCCGCTGGCGGGGAAGGAAAACTTTGCCCGCAGAAGTATCGAACCGGGCTCCCAGAAATTCCAATTGCTGAGTTGGGACTAATTGGCTCTTCGCAAAGTTGATTACCCAACCTAGCGCTTGCAGTTGATCCAGCACCGACTGAACCGCTAACTTGCAAAGAACCTCCAACTTTGCCCGTATGAGCCAGATAGGGATGCACTAATATTCCTTGGCGGCGAAGTAAAGCCGCGACTACCACCAACACCTTGGTGAAAATTCTGGGGGCTGTCATCAAACCGAACGGCAGGGCGCAAAACTGATAATAGTCCCCCAGAACCATGCACCTCAGAAATCTCTGATGATGCTCCTGGATTCCTATGTGGAGATGCACCTCAGTTAGATCTAAAAAGGTCCAAATCCCCCCCCCCCCCCCACACACATCTTGGACTAAAGGGTCTTGGGAGGGGTCCGATGGTTCTGTAACAGCAGGGTCTACGGGTGGCCGGGGACAACGAACCCCCGCCCTCCCCTGGTCCGGAGCGGATTTTGAAATTTTAGGGGGAGAGGGACACGAATCCTCCCACCCAGCCACGGCCTCTAAGAAGGCCTTATGCATTAATAGTACAAACAGCGAAGAAAACGGGGCTGGCCTCTTTAAGGTCTCCCCCGCAGGTCGGGTCGGGACGGGGAGGGGGGAACGAGGCACCGCAAAATCGCGATCGCACTGCGGGCTTAGGGCCGGAGGAGAGGAAGGAGGGAATTCCCCTCCTTCCGACGCTGTTTCTTCTATGCTCGGCATGGGCAAGATGGCCACTGCTCCCTCGTCGAGTGGGGGCGGGGCCGGTCTCTGCCCCTGAGCCGCTGGCACTCTCCGTGGTTGCGAGAGAGGGGACCCGCGGGCAGCGTTCGGCCGCCGAAAGTGTCCCTCGCCCCCGGGAAGACATCAGGAGCAGAGACCCTCTCGGGAAAGCCGCACCCCTGACTCCCCGCAGGCCGAAGAACGCGGCATAGCAGCGCGGGAGCTCCTGCAGGAAAAGAGTGCGAAAACAACTCAGTGCTGACAGGATAGAAGAATCGCGCCGGGTGACAAGGCCACCTCCTCCGGAGTCCCAGGACCCTAGATTGGCAGGCCGGGGCTGGGGAAGACTTCACCAACAGCCTGTCGCCAATAGGACTTACTTTTACTTTTTTTTTTTTTTTGTGCAGCGCTCACAATATATAAACAGTCTCCCTGCTTCTTTTCATTGACGAGCCCCCTTCAGAGGTAAGAACATCTCCAGTACATACAGACAGGGGGGAGAGTGACCGGCCCACCGTTAATACGCCCCCTGGCCACCGAGGAAATAACTAGCTCCAGGAATTAGGCATTAGGGCACTGCCCTGCCTGCCATGAATCATACCCCCGCACAGCGCGCGTGAAAAGAAAAAGCGTAGCCCTAAAAAGAGAAGAACTTGAACCAATCTGTCTTAGGCTGTTCTAAATACTGCCTAACTAAAAGAAATTGGTCTAGTCAAGGGTCACTGTACTGTCAAACCTGTACAAGCAATCTTAAATTTTGAAAGGATCAGGACCGCAGGTTATGCCTCTCAATCTGCTAGAGTCAGAGAAATATTGAGGGATCACAGGTGGCACACCGGTATATCTAGGTGGTGCTTTTCAGCTTTTCTCTGATTCCATCTGCTGGAGGGCAGGCATAACCCAGCAGTCTGGACTGATCCTGGTACGTACAGGGAATGGCCGTCGTTCCCGCGCTATACGGGGACGGGGAAGGCCAAGGCCGGCAGAGGCGTGAATTTCCTCCCTGTGCCCCGGGAGCGAGCTGAAAAAGACCCGCTGCTGCTCCCTGATGGTCCCTCCCCTCCCAGGAGGCACGTGTACAAAGGCCATCGCGGGAGAGCCGCACCACCGGCTCCCCGCATGCAGAACATGGCGAACCCCGCGGCATGCCCGCAGGGAGGGAGCGAGCACGAGGCCGAAAAAAGCGGCGAAAATCACCCTGCCGGAGCCGGGGGAAACCTGTGCTCATGGTAGCAAAACAAGTTGGGGTTTTTGTTTTTTTTTTTCAAAAAATGCTGACACGCAGCCACCCAGGGGAAAAAATGCCCCTGGGACCTCAATCACGGGACAGGCAGCCCCCCTTCCCCCCCCCCCCATGCAAGGGGGAGGGACTGGCCCACCGGTTAATCCCCCTACTCACTGACAGAAGAAGCGGCTCCAGGAAAACGGCTAACGGGGTATCCAACCCCAGCCGTTCCTCAACCAAGGCAGCAGCCTCGGGAGAACTGACTGTCACCTCCAGAAAGAAAACTAACTACTTTTGTTCTTTGGTTGTTTTTTTGTTTTATTTTGTTTTGTTTTTTAAATAGCTTGATTTAGCCACTGGTAGAAAGCAAACTCCTCTAGGTCTTACTATTCCTGGCTTGCTTTGCTTTCCTTGTTTTTTGTTTAATGGATCAGGACCGCAGGTTCTGTCACCCTCATCTCCTGGAGTCAGAGAAATACTGAAGGATCGCAGGTGGCACACCAGGGTAAGAGGGGGTGCCTTTCAGTTTTTTCTCTGACTATCTGCTGGAAGGGAGACACAACCCAGCGGGTCATAAGCTGTAAGAGGCTCGAGTGAAAAAGAAAAGTCCTGGGAAGAGGTCAAAGACCCGACAACACCGGATCCCCCGAAGCAGGCTCAGCCATGCTCTGCGATGCCTGAAGATCCAGCTCCTCTAACACGTGAGGGATCAAGGGGTCCAGCTCCACCCTGCGGAACAAACGAAGGACTCGCAGATCATCTCCTTCCACCGGAGCAGCCGTATCCACATCAGGCAAATCCAAATCCTGGGATGCAAGACCTAGCGGGTCAGGGCACGGAGCTGCCGCCACTTGCTGAGGGGTGCCTCCACCCGGACCCTGGGGGCATCTGGGTCCTCAGTAGGCCTCGGAACCTTTGCAGGCGGAGGATCTGGCTCATCCAAAGCTGCTTCTGCCTCCATATAGGCTTTGTGCAAAAGAAGCACAAACTTAGACGAAAAAGGGTGTTGTCTCTTTAAGGAACCCCCCCAGGGTGGTGACCCGGAGGAGGAGGAGAATCATGCTCCAACTCCTGAGGCCTTACAGGGCTCAAACTGGGCGGCGACAGCTGTAGAGGAAAATCTCCTCCTCCCGAGCCCAGCTGAGCCTGCGCATCCGAGGGAGCTAAAATGGTCGCCATTCCCGCGCTGCCCAGGAACGGGGCGGGCCGAAGCCTCACTGCTTGCAGAAGCCTCTCTGCTGCACACGACCGTGTGGTAACCGCGCCCCTGCCTTCAGCAGGCTGATCTGACGGCCCATCTCCCCTGGGCAGGCATCGGGAGCAGAGGCCGTCGTGGGAGAGCCGCGCTGCCAGCTCCCCGCAGGCAGAACACCGCGATCCACGTGGCATGAGAAAAAAGGAGCCTCAGCACAGTTGGTATCTGTAACAACAGATAACCCCTCCGGAGTCCCGGGAGAGCAGTAACGCAATTAAAGGCCTTTTTTTCTTATATTCTGCTGCGCTCCAAATCAACCAGGGGAAGAAGCGTCCCTGGGTCTGAGGCAAATAGAAAAACTGCTCCTTTCAGAGGAATGTCGCGTCTCTGGGTAGCTAGGGGGGAGGGACCAGCCCACCAGTAAATCCCCCCACTCACCGGGTAGAAGAAGAACACTCCGGGCAAACTTCTCTCACTGGAAAATTCCCTGCCTGACCTCCCACCAAGGGGAACCGGTTGTAACCCCTTGGGAGGCCTAGCACACTTAATCTATGTCTGCAAATTATTTTTTTTTTTTTAACTGTTGAACTAGCCAGAGGCAACTAGGGGCCCAAAATAAAACCCCTCAATTTCCAATTTGTAAATAATAGTATATCTTAGTAAAGTAGAGGATCAGAACCACAGGTTATGCTTCTCTCACCTGCTGGAGTCAAAGAAATACTGAAGGATCACAGCTGGCACACCGGATTAAGAGGGGTGCTTTTCAGTTTGTTTCTCTGACTCCATCTGCTGGAAGGGAGGCATAATCTCAGCGGTCTGGACTGATCCTGGTACGTACAGGGAAATATCGATTCTAAAATTCGATCCAAAAAGGTGATTCTAATTACATGACATTGTTTGCTTGGACTGGTTAATATTATAGAGAAAGTAAACTTAGCATTTGGAACCTCAAACCTTTTTTTTAGTCTGCTTGGGTTTCCTGCGTTTTTCTTCCAATGGCCTTTCTTCTTTCGCGTTCTCATCTTCAGAGCTACTGCAGATTTTCCGAGTCGTCTGCCTGGTTTGTCTCTTGGGAGGCTGGAGATTAATTCCAGCATCTGCCGTCCAGTCGGAGTATTCGCTCGATGCATCACTGTGAATAGTCCAGAGCTCTGTAACATCTTATGTTTAAACAAATCATACCCTAAGACACTGGACACACATTTTTTAAAATTTCTCTGTTCAAAACTTAAATAGGATGTGCCCGCACTGTGTTTTGGTCAGAATGTTCCTTATTTTATTAGGAATAACCTGTAAGACCCTGACACAGGCTCCTATAATTGGGACTTCTCTTGATTGCTACCATTTGGAGCATCACAACTGACATCCTGTGTGTATACGCACACATTTTTTGGAGGGGGCTGGAAGTATTTCCTGTTCTTTTGGACCTCCAGTTCAATCAGAATCAGAGCTGGAATCCAGTGCCATAAACCTCCATTCACAACTATGCGGGAATTTATTTTACCCTATTTTAAATCGTCGTCTAGTCATCACAGCGACAATCCTCAGCCCTGCACTCAAGGCTCCTTCTGGAACTCTGCAATCCTGCCCTAAATCCAGCCACTCTGGCTGTTATCATTACATGATGATTGGGACTATCCCCTCCCCAGCCCCGGGGCTGTGAGTGCTTTCTTCGCAGCATCAGCCAGGCTAAGGAGAGGAAGACCTAAACTTTGGTCTCCTGCATGGCAGTACACCACGCTGCCAGTCAGTTCCCAGGCCCCTTGCATGCTGGAATTCTGGAGGTCCATATTCAGACGGTTTGTCCAGCTAAAACTATGGTTTTTGAATTTCTCACTGCATTCTCAAGCTCTGACTTAACCTCCCAAGTTGCTTTCCAGATAGCTGGATAAGTTGGAGGTGTTCCAGGGTGAGGGTCACTTAGCTGGGTAACGCCGATATTCAGCGTTATCTGGCTAAGTGTGGTTGTGCTGCAGAGCAGACCTAAAGTTATCTAGATAAAAACGTATCCAGCTATCTTAGATTTATCTGGATGTATTCCAATGCTGCAGCCGCACTGCTGAATATCCGGTTCAAGTTATCCAGATAATTTAGCCAGACTGCACACGCCTGAATATGAACCTCTCTGATACTACAAAGGCCAAGAGATACCACCAAAGGTGATGCCATCTATGACAATTGCCAAAATGGTATCTCCCAATGCAACTTTACTTTCAGATAAAGTGTATAAGTTACATATGGTTAGTATTACTACCCACCAAGGGGTCCAACTGTAATCTTTTTTTAGTCCATGCATGTCACTTGTACTAAGGTTTTTATACGCAACAGAAACTACATATCTCTCTTGAACATGGTTAGGGATCCCTTTAAGGTTTTTCTCATGGTTCAGATCATGCCTGTACAATCTAATGCAATAGGAGAAAAGGGAAAAAAACCCAACATGGAATACCTGGAACTGCTTTCGCTTTGCCATACAGCCGCTGTTTCTTCTACAGATGCATCACTCGTACCCGCCGTCTCATCTTCCTGCCATGAAGACAAAGGAGCAGCATGCATTCTTAAGGCTGTGGGTACTGCAGACACCATTATCTTTCATGCATTCTTAAGGCTGTGGGTACTGCAGACACCATTACCTTTCATGCATTCTTAAGGCCGTGGGTACTGCAGACACCATTATCTTTCATGCATTCTTAAGGCCGTGGGTACTGCAGACACCATTATCTTTCATGCATTCTTAAGGCTGTGGGTGCTGCAGACACCATTATCTTTCATGCATTCTTAAGGCTGTGGGTACTGCAGACACCATTACCTTTCATGCATTCTTAAGGCCGTGGGTGCTGCAGACACCATTATCTTTCATGCATTCTTAAGGCTGAGGGTACTGCAGACACCATTATCTTTCATGCATTCTTAAGGCCGTGGGAGCTGCAGACACCATTATCTTTCATGCATTCTTAAGGCTGTGGGTGCTGCAGACACCATTATCTTTCATGCATTCTTAAGGCTGCGGGTACTGCAGACACCATTACCTTTCATGCATTCTTAAGGCCGTGGGTACTGCAGACACCATTATCTTTCATGCATTCTTAAGGCCGTGGGTACTGCAGACACCATTATCTTTCATGCATTCTTAAGGCCGTGGGTGCCGCAGACACCATTACCTTTCATGCATTCTTAAGGCCGTGGGTACTGCAGACACCATTATCTTTCATGCATTCTTAAGGCCGTGGGTGCCGCAGACACCATTACCTTTCATGCATTCTTAAGGCCGTGGGTACTGCAGACACCATTATCTTTCATGCATTTTTAAGGCCGTGGGTACTGCAGACACCATTACCTTTCATGCATTCTTAAGGCTGTGGGTGCTGCAGACACCATTACCTTTCATGCATTCTTAAGGCTGTGGGTGCCGCAGACACCATTACCTTTCATGCATTCTTAAGGCTGTGGGTACTGCAGACACCATTATCTTTCATGCATTCTTAAGGCCGTGGGTGCCGCAGACACCATTACCTTTCATGCATTCTTAAGGCCGTGGGTACTGCAGACACCATTATCTTTCATGCATTCTTAAGGCCGTGGGTGCCGCAGACACCATTACCTTTCATGCATTCTTAAGGCCGTGGGTGCTGCAGACACCATTACCTTTCATGCATTCTTAAGGCCGTGGGTACCGCAGACACCATTATCTTTCATGCATCCTTAAGGCCGTGGGTGCCGCAGACACCATTACCTTTCATGCATTCTTAAGGCTGTGGGTGCTGCAGACACCATTATCTTTCATGCATCCTTAAGGCCGTGGGTGCCGCAGACACCATTACCTTTCATGCATTCTTAAGGCTGTGGGTGCTGCAGACACCATTACCTTTCATGCATTTTTAAGGCCGTGGGTACTGCAGACACCAATACCTTTCATGCATTTTTAAGGCCGTGGGTACTGCAGACACCATTACCTTTCATGCATTTTTAAGGCTGTGCGTACAGCAGACACCATTACCTTTCATGCATTCTTAAGGCCGTGGGTACCGCAGACACCATTATCTTTTATGCATTCTTAAGGCCGTGGGTACTGCAGACACCATTATCTTTCATTCATTCTTAAGGCCGTGGGTACTGCAGACACCATTATCTTTCATGCATTCTTAAGGCCGTGGGTACTTCAGACACCATTATCTTTCATTCATTCTTAAGGCCGTGGGTACTGCAGACACCATTACCTTTCATGCATTCTTAAGGCCGTGGGTACCGCAGACACCATTACCTTTCATGCATTCTTAAGGCCGTGGGTACCGCAGACACCATTACCTTTCATGCATTCTTAAGGCTGTGGGTACTGCAGACACCATTATCTTTCATGCATTCTTAAGGCCGTGGGTACCGCAGACACCATTATCTTTTATGCATTCTTAAGGCCGTGGGTACTGCAGACACCATTATCTTTCATTCATTCTTAAGGCTGTGGGTACTGCAGACACCATTATCTTTCAGTGTATGAGCTATGAGACTTTATCTGCTGGGGCACAGCACAATACACACCCCCCAAAAAAATCAATGTGCCTGTGATACATTCAGAGAAAGTGCATTTTGTTGTATAAGCTTCCATGTTCTAACCTCTCCATAGTTCAATATGTACATTTTTAAAGGGTTCCATGCGCAAAAATGCCTTGTACGAGCAAATAAGGTGTGTTTGGAGCATGTTGGAGCCTGGTTTGGATGGCAGCGAG
The DNA here is from genome assembly GCF_901001135.1 of Rhinatrema bivittatum. Lineage (NCBI taxonomy): Eukaryota > Metazoa > Chordata > Amphibia > Gymnophiona > Rhinatrematidae > Rhinatrema > Rhinatrema bivittatum. The sequence goes on from NC_042620.1 coordinate 215,355,234, forward strand.
TACTTTGCTGTCATTAGGCAGAATGGGGCTAACTGGGGAGGGGAGGTATGATGGGGCTGACTGGAGTTTACTTGGGGATGGGGTGAGTGCCAGGGGTGTGGACTAGGCTGTGTGTGAGTGCCATTCAACATAAATCTTACAAACCTATGGATACTCATGTTTGACAAGGAATGGAGAACAGAGGAGAAGGAAGTATTCCTTAGAGATATACAGGACCAGGGCACAGTTTCTGGGTTAGAGGAGCTAATCTAGCACAGGTACAAGTTCAAGGAAACCATACTTCTACCAGCAGTTAAGAGCATGACCTGCACCCTTCCACTCAAAGTGGGCACACCTTGCCAATACACCTCAAGATCACTACGGCCCTGGCCTTTTTGGCCACTAACACCTTCTAGACACCTCTAGGGCTCACGGCTGAAATAACTCAGTCAGACACCTCCATATGTATTGATCAGTTTCTGGCTGCATTACTCTGGAAAAAGCATCACTATATATATATCTTTCCCTAGGAGCAGACAGTAACAACAAATTATGACTGATTTCTACAAAACTGCACATTTCTCCTCTGTTTTGGGAGCTATCAATTCCACACATGTCCTTATAAGGGCACCCACAGATGTGAAAAAACACTGCGGTCTGATTATAAACATAGTTAGTAATACATTTATTAAGTATTTCTAATAGCTAACATATATTGCACAAAACAAAACCACTTCTCTTCCATATAAATCATGTTTTTTTAAAAACAACCTTAACCAATTTTTTATAGATATTATTTTTTTATAGATTTTTCTAACATTTAACTTAGCTGAGACTGATACCTTGCACAAATGTGGTTATTGACATATTTGTGAAATATGCAATCATAAGGTAACTTTAAATATTGATGATACTTGATTGAATTACGCTTTCTGAACTTTATGTGTTGTATGACTGTTCTTATCAATTACATGTAATATGTTGCCTCTTCTCCTTACCCCTGTGATACTTTGTATATGTTTAAATAACTTCTTTTAAATGTATGGGTCTTTTAATTTAATTTATATATTGGGTTGATTTGATTTTAATTCATATTTTATGTTAACTATGTAAATAAATGATTATTATTTTTTATAGCCCCTGATGCAGCCGAAAAGGCGAAACTTGGCCGGAGTCGGGCGTTTTTGTACTCAATAAATTGTCTTTCCAAGGCATCAGTCTTGCTTTTGATTTTTCACATCTGTGGCTACCCTAGACCGACTTCCATTCTGTTTTTTGGATCCTTCCTTATAAGGGCACCTGCAAACAAGGCCACCTTGCACAACTGAAAGAGCCTCCACTACCTCAATCATGCAGGTGGTCTGCGATACAAAGGGGATCATCATGAACATAGAGCCCAGATTTCTTGGATCTTATCATGACAACCACATCTTCTCACAATCAGAAATTCCTGACCACTTCCAGGAAGGTCTCATCACTGGGGGCGGGCTTTTAGATAGGTCTGCTGTTCTCACAACCATGACGAAACAACTAACCTCTGCCTTTTTCTCTCTCTCTTTTTCTTGGTGTTCCTTATCGCTAAGGCCCAGGAGGCCTTTACAACCTCTACCAGGGGACAACCTTGCAGCCTACCAGCTTGGGATATCTCACTGTTCTACTCCATCTTCTCCCCTACAGGTGATGGAGGATAGCCGCTCAAAACCTGGCTCATGATCCCACTGGCATACCCATTAACTGCAGTGGATGTCCACTACAATAGGGCCTACCAGAAGACCAGGACAGTCATTGAGAGAGCCTTTGGCCTACTCAAAACACTTTTCTGCTGCATGGACAGATCGGGAAAATGTCTTCTCTACTACTCAACAAAGGTCTGTAACATATTTCTAGCAAGCTGCATGCTTTATAACCTGGCCAAAAGCCAAGGCCTGCATCCTCCAGAAGTACTTGATCAGGAGTGGCTAACTCTGGTCCTCGAGAGACACAAAAAGGCCAGGTTTTCAGGATATCCACAATGAATATGCATGAAATAGATTTCCATACATTGCTTCCACTGTATACAAATCTATCTCATGCATATTTATTGTGGATGTTCTGAAAATCTGGCCTGTTTCTGGCTTTTGAGGACTGGAGTTGGCCACCCCGGAACTAGATGTTCATCTTACAGGGCTCAATGAAGAGGAGGAGGTGGCATTCAACCTGAGTGAGGAGGAATTGCAGGAGATACATCACCAGACTTAGCAGTAGGCTGTAGAGGAAAGGAACACTCTGATATCAAGACATTTTAAAAGGTGAAGGTGCATTTATTTACAACAGATAGGTGATATTTGTGCACAGTAAAAACAACGTATGGTTTCCTTGGACATCCTTTCCTTGTGGGGGTTGGCTCTGGTCCCTTGGACAGCCCAAGCCTGGTGCTTCTGTGCAGAGGTGTGCAGTCACTACTGATAGTGCCTTGGGAGACCAAGGACACAGAAGGCTGTAGCAAGGGGTAATAGCTGCATGAGGGCTCTGGAGACAGGAGTTGCTCCTAAGAGCAGATGTTTTGGGGAGGGGTCCAAAGATCAATGTCTGACTGCACTAGTGTGCTTCTCCTCTTCAGATGGCGTATAGGATGAGGCCATTCCCATGTCAGCAGAAGGAGATGTCTCTAGCTGGGTCATTAAAGATGCTGGAGGTGTAGGTGAAGGAGGCATCCTTCGAGGTGTTTGAGCCATAGGAGGATGAGGTGGCATAAGTGGTGTTGGACAAACAGGGGTAGCCATCCATCAAGCTGGCAGAACTACAGATGGTGAAGAAACAAACTATGTTGATGGTAGTGCAAATGTAGGGGGAGGCAGCATACAGGGGCCAGGGAGTGTTCCATGCTGGCTGCAGTTGGTATGGAGGCATCTGCTGAAGCATCTCCCTCCAGATAGAAGTCATGGACCAAAATTCGTTCTTCAGCCAAGACCCTGCATCTTCTGTGATGCCCTGTATGTCTTGCCTTATGACTATAAGAAGTCTGCCACTCTGACATTTTGGAGCAGCATGCAGTTCTCAGCTGGAGTGCAAGGCTTCTCATTATCAGTTCTTGGAGAAAAGATGGCCACTTCCCTTTCTCTGCCTTCCCCCTCATTGAAATCTTGTCTCAAGATATCAGGAGTAGATGGTTTGGTATAGATGGTCAAGGGTTCGTCCTACAATAAAGCCTAGGTGAGCTCCTCATCTCTTGCCACATCCCTCTCATGATCCTCTGGGGCTGCTACAGACTCTGCAGACCCATCCTCTTCTGACTTGCTCTGTACTCTGGACTTGGTAGTAGCACTACTGCATGCTGCCAAGGCCTTCCCAGCCCACTGGGTCCAGGTCCATCAGAGTCATGGTGTGTTTTATCACCTGCTAGAAGGTACAGTACACAAACTACCACTACAAACTCTTTCTCTGGCCTTCTCTCTTTCTACCCACTGGATCTTCCTTACAGGCATGGAGAATAGCTACATGGCCCCATTCTACTGCCTCCAGCTACTGCACAACCTTCTAGTCTAGCAATCCCTAGGGTTTCAATTCTAACATTATGTATCTGTTTTATAAATCTACAAGCTTGAACAGAAAGAGGGCAGACAGCAAGGTGTTGCTCTCATGACTGCAGGCAGTATTTGCCTTTTGTACCACAGACTATCTGTAAATATGTAAATGAGAAACTTTATAATAGATACCATATGCAATTACCTTACATGCCTTTCTTACAAAGACTTCTCACCTTGTCATCCTTGAGAGCATGAGATGCCCAGCTCACCAATCCTTCTCACTGCAGTTTCTGATATGGTGCTTAGGACCATCCATTCTACTTAGATGAAGGTTATCTGACTGACGGGCCTCTCTGCCTTCATTCTGGCCTGGTTCTCCTTGACCTTGCATCTAAGATCTTGTCACTTGTGACTAAGGTCTTACACACGTCTGTTAGTGTGGAAGACAGCATTCAGTTTATGGTGGATTTTCTCCCAGGTCTGCTCCTTTCTGTAGGTTCCTACTTTCCTGGACTCCTTCCCATACAGGATGTTCTGGATCTTCATGACCTCCCTGATAAGAAGGTCTCCCTCCTGTGGCTAGAAGTTAGATTTCCTAAGGAGGAGTCTCTTTCCTCCAGGCATGATGCAGTTAGGAAGATAAGTCATGAGGCCTGCCCTTATATATCCACATTCGTGCATAAAGGCAAGCTAAATACACATATAAGGGGACAAGTTTTACACATATAAAATTTGTAACCTATCATTAAAATCATTCATTGTACCTGAAGACTGGAGGGTAGCCAATGTAACCCCAATATTTAAAAAGGGCTTCAGGGGCGATCCAGGAAACTATAAACGAGTGAGCCTGACTTCAGTGCCAGGGAAAATAGTGGAAACTATTCTAAAGATTCTATTCTAAAAGGAGGAGGAATAGCCTAGTGGTTAGAGCAGTGGACTATGAACCAGGAGACCAGGGTTCGAGTCCAGCTGTTGCTCCTTGTGACCTTGGGCAAGTTACTTTACCCTCCATTGCCTCAGGTACAAAAACTTAGATTGTAAGTCCTCTGGGGATAGAAAAATACCTACAGTACCTGAATGTAAACCGGTGTGATATCTCAATTGAGATTGAATGCCAGTATATAAAAATAATAAATAAATAAATAAATAAATAAATAAAGATCAAACTCACAGAGCATATAGAAAGATATGGTTTAATGAAACACAGCCAACATGGATTTACCCAAGGGAAGTCATGCCTCACAAATCTGCTTCATTTTTTTGAAGGGGTTAATAAACATATGGATAAAGGTGAACCGGTAGATGTAGTATATTTGGATTTTCAGAAGGCATTTGACAAAGTCCCTCATGAGAGGCTTCTAAGAAAACTAAAAAGTCATGGGATAGGAGGCAGTGTCCTTTCATGGATTACAAACTGGTTAAAAGACAGGAAACAGTGAGTAGGATTAAATGGTCAATTTTCTCAGAGGAAAAGGATAAACAGTTGAGTGCCTCAGGGACCGTGTACTTGGACCGGTGCTTTTCAATATATTTATAAATGATCTGGAAAGGAATATGACGAGTGAGGTTATCAAATTTGCAGATGATACAAAATTATTCAGAGTAGTAAAATCACAAGCGGATTGTGATAAATTGCAGGAGTACCTTGCGAGCTTGGAAAATTGGGCATCCAAATGGCAGATGAAATTTAATGTGGACAAGTGCAAGGTGTTGCATATAGGGAAAAATAACCCATGCAATAGTTACAGGAAAATTGGTTCTTACCTGCTAATTTTCATTCCTGTAGTACCACAGATCAGGCCAGACAGTGGGTTGAGCCTCCTGTCCAGCAGATTGAGACAGAGAAAAACTCCAAGGGTATCCTATATCAGGACAGTGCTCCCCCTATGTCCCTTCAGTATAATCGTTAACAAAGCAGAGAAATGTAAAACTGTAATCTTAAATAGAGAAAAATCAAGCAAATAAAACCTGTAACATTCAAATTGTAATTTGAAATTTAAATCAATACAAAGAACTGCTCTTACATCTTATATATATAGATATATATATATATATATATAATATACATCCGCTAGGGGGGCGGATCCAAGATGGCCGCCGGATGTTTTAGCGTGGTCTGAGCGTTCCTGACTAGTTCTCAGTTTTCGATTTCTTGCGGAAAGATTACCTTTGTTGATGGGGAGGAAGCGCAAGCCGAGGACCCCATACCCCACGGTAGCTTCAGTGAGCACTCTGACCGGTTCGATGGACGCTCATATCATGCGCAGTGACAGAGGAGCGGGAGACCAGCCGCTGCAGAGAGGAGGAGGGGAATTTGAGCTTCCCTCTCTACCAGGCTCAGTTTCACCGTTGAGTCCCACCGAGAGAATCCCACCGCTTAATCCGGCTGCCAGTAGAATAGCGTTTACTCCGGGGGAAGAAACATGAGACCAAAGTGTGAAGGATTTTAGCCCAACGGGATCCGGATCAGCGTTGTTGGCAACTTCTAGCCCACTTGAAAAACTGGGGCAAGGCAGTGGTGAGAAAGGAGCATTAAAAGGAGAAGTTTTGGGAGCTGTTGGGGAAATCCACGCTATAGAAATACCATCAATGGTAAGACCGCAAGTTTTCTCATTTGAGACGATTTGGGAGGCTATTAATGAGATGAGACTGTCTATATAGCAGCAACTAACTCCAGCAATGGAGCAAGTTAGACGGCATGATGAGGAAATAGAAGTGCTTTCAAACATGAATTTAGAGTTGGAACAGCAAGTTGCTACTATAAGGACTGAGATAAAAACGTTTCAACAATCACAAGCAATGTTGGTGAAATAAAAATAACACAGCTTTGAAGATAGAAAATCTTGAGAACACTGTTAAAAGCAGAAACTTAAGATTTATAAATTTTCATCAATTACCGTTAATATCCCCGAGAGAGGTCTTTAAAAAGTATCTGATTGATATACTCAAGGTTTCAGAGGAAATGATACCATCGATTACAAAGATATTCTATCTACCTAAGTCCAGAAGAGAGGCCTCTAATCAAGAAGGTAAATTAGAGACTTTGAGACCAGTGAGAGACCAGCCTCTTAATATAACTGCAATTTTGGAAACATCTGATACGGATCTTGCAGTACCTGCAATATTGATTGTGACTTTGGCATTAGAGACTGATAGGGAATGGTTATTGAAATTAAGTATAAGGCATAGAAATGAAAGATTTTTGGGAAGTCTCATAAGAGCTTTCCCGGACGTCTCTCGTGAGACCCAGAGGAAGAGAAAAGCTTTCCTCCTGCTGAGACTACAGGTCTTATTAATTGGGGCGAGATATTTCCTTAAACTTCCATGCAAATGCGTGGTTAAATACCTTCAGAATACTTACGTTTTTTTTTATCCACCCCAGTTAACCTAATTCTTAGTGGGGAAAGTCCCCATAACTACTGAAACATTCTATTTAGATGCTCCAATAAGTCTCTCATAAATAAATAATATGTCGCTGTTACATTCGGTATATTTTTTTAATAAGTTACAAATATACTTTTACTTTAAGGTATGGAGATCCACCCCCCCTTTTGAGGACTTTAAAACGAAGAGATATCGAAATTGTTATTGATTTCTTAGATTAATATTGTTGTATTATGGTGTAATCTCTTCTTTTTTTTTCCCCATCAAGATTTGTTCTTGTAATTATTGTAAATTGCATAAATTTAAAAAAAAAATAAAAAAATATACATCCGGTGCCTTAAAAGTCTGATATGCTTGTGCTTTGAGCAAATTAGTAGACACTCCCAAAACCTATGAATTAAAAAACACTTGGAGCGGTCGTATGAAAATCAGAATGCAACCAGGGCGGGCGTCTGGACTGATCCGTGGTACTACAGGAACTAAAATTAGCAGGTAAGAACCAATTTTCCTTTCCCTGTACGTACCCGGATCAGTCCAAACAGTGGGATGTACCAAAGCTTCCCTAAGTAGGGTGGGACCGAGATAGTCCCGCTCGAAGCACCTGTCTGCCAAAGGAACCAAAAACTGGCGCCTGTACATCGAGGCAATAATGACGAGCAAAGGTATGCAGAGATTTCCAAGTAGCTGTTCTGCATATTTCTTGTGGCAAGACCAACTAGCTCCTCGCTCAAGAGGTAGCCTGTGAACGCAAAGAATGGGCCTTTAAGCCCTCCGGAACCAACCAGCCCCGAGAAATACACACCAACTCAATTGACTCCTTTAGCCAACAAGCGATGGTAGCTTTAGAAGCCTTGTTTCCCCTATTTGGGCCGCTCCATAAGACAAAGAGATGATCAGAGACTCGAAATTCGTTTGTAACCTGTAAGTATTGCAGTAGTACTCTTTTTACATCCAAACACCATAGGTCATCCCCAGGCGTACTCGCAATGTCCTCTGGAGAAAAGGCAGGAAGCTCCACTGATTGATTTACGTGAAAGGAGGATGCGACCTTTGGTAAAAAGGATGGTACTGTTTTAAGGGAAACACCTGAATCAGAAAAGCGAAGAAAAGGCTCCCTACAAGACAAGGCTTGTAGCTCAGACACTCTCCTGGCCGAGCAAATAGAGACTAGAAATACTGTCTTAAGAGTTAGGTCCTTAAGTGTGGCCTGCCAGAGGGGTTCGAAGGGCACCTTGCAAAGAATTCAAAGTACCAAATTAAGGCTCCACGACGGACGAGTGTCCTGGGCAGGCAGGTTCAAATGCTTGGTCCCTTTGAGGAATCGAACGGCATCCGGATGGGCCGCTACCGCGTAACCATCGACCCGCCCTAGGAGAGAACAGAGAGCCGCAACCTGTATCCACAAGGAATTGAAAGACAACCCTTTGGAGAGGCCATTCTGTAGGAAGGAGAGGACCTGGGACACCGGGGGCCTTGCGTGCCGGCACTGCAGACTCGGCACACATGTTCTCAAACACTCTCCATACCCGAATGTAAGCAAGAGAGGTGGAAGTCTTACATGCCCGCAACAAAGTGGATATAACTTCCTCCTTATAAGCCTTCTTCCTCAGTCGCCGCCGCTCAAAAGCCAGGCTACTAGACAAAAGTGATCCACCTGATCGAAAAATACGGGCCTTGCCGAAGGAGGTTTGGTAGGTGACCGAGGCGAAGAGGACCGTCCGACGCGAGGTTCACCAGATCCGTGAACCATGGTCTCCGGGGCCATTCTGGCGCCACAAGAATGACCGGCCCCATGTGAAGCTCTATCCTTCTTAGTACCTTGCCCACCAGCGGCCAGGGTGGGAACACGTAGAGGAGGACGTCACGAGGCCAGGGTAGGACTAGGGCATCCAACCCTTCCAAGCGGTGCTCCCTTCTGTGACTGAAGAATCTGGGAGCCTTCGCATTCCTCAGGATGACCATCAGGTCTAAGTGGGGAGTTCCCCACTTGCGCACGATAAGATTCATCGCCTCCTCGGACAACTCCCACTCTCCAGGGTCTAGATGTTGACGACTGAGGAAGTCGGCTTGAATATTCTCCTTCCCCACAATGTGGGAGGCTGCCAGTCGATCCAGATGGCACTCCGCCCAGGACAGCAGCTTGCTGGCTTCCAGTGCCACCAGAATACTCCTGGTGCCCCCCTGGCAATTGATGTAAGCTACTGTGGTGGCATTGACGGAGAGAACTCACACAGCTTTGTGACGGAGCAAGGGTAGGAAAGCCTTGAGTGCTAGACAGACCGCTCGGGCCTCCAGATGATTGATGTGCCACTGGGATTCGACCGGGGACCATTGCCCCTGGGTAGCCTAATGCTGACACACCGCTTCCCAGCCAGAGAGGCTGGCATCCGTAGTGACAGTGACCCACTGGGGTGTCTTCAGGGGCACCCCCTTCAGCAGGTGGGCGAGCGAGAGCCACCAGTGCATGCTGGCGATGGTAGAGTCGGAGAGGGGAAGAGGTGTTTGAAACTTCTCAGAGACCGGCTTCCAGCGGGATAGCAAAGCTTTCTGTAAAGGACGCATATGCACAAAAGCCCAAGGAACCAAATCTATAGTTGAAGCCATACAGCCCAGGACCTGGAGATAGTCCCAGACCGTGGGCACCGAGAGATAACAGATGTTGTACTTGATCCATGAGCTTGAGCGCCCGGGCCTCGGGCAGTAAAACCTTTCCCACGCGGGTGTCAAAGCGTGCTCCCAGGAATTCCAGGACCTGACAGGCTTGAGTTTGCTCTTGGAGAAGTTGACTATCCACTCGAGGGAGATGAGGACCGACAAGACCCTGTTGACTGCTATCGCACATAGCTTCTCCGATTTCGCCCAATGAGCCAGTCATCCAGGTAAGGATGGACTAGGACCCCCTCCCGGTGGAGGAAGGCCGCCACTACTAACATGACTTTGGTGAATGTGTGAGGAGCGGTGGTGAGACTAAACGGGAGCGCCCTAAACTGGAAGTGTCGCTCCAGGATGTTGAAACAAAGATATTTCTGGTGTTCCTGCCGGATCAGGATATGAAGGTAGGCCTCCGTCAAGTCAAGAGAAGCAAGGAATTTGCCTGAGCGAACTGCCGCTATGACCTCCCTCAGGGTCTCCATCCAAAAATGGGGAACCTTGAGCGCCTTGTTGACTCTCTTGAGGTCTAGGATTGGTCGAAAGGAGCCTTCCTTTTTGGGGATGACGAAGTAGATGAATACTGGCCAGACCCCTGTTCCTCCAGGGGGACTGGGACTATGGCACCGATCTCTTGAAGCCTGTGTAGAGTCTGGCACACCGCTATATGTTTCCAACTCCCGCAGGGAGAGATCAAGTAGCGGTCCAGGAGATCCCGAGTAAATTCTAAAGCGTAGCCTCTTTCGATTACCTCGAGGACCTACTAATCCGAAGTAATTTTGACCCATTCCTCGTGAAATAGGGACAGACATCCACCTAAGTTGGGAATGGAGGAATGGGCCGGCCGCATCTCATTGGGAGGACTTTGTGGCTGAACCTTGAAGGTGACCATCCTGGAATGGACGACGCCCACGAAAGGAATGAGACCATGATTGAGATCTAGTGGAGGTATTCCTTTGGGAGGCCCCCCCGCGACTTGTTGTACCTGCGCTGCCCCGGAAACGAGAGCGCAAAGGAAAAAAAAGACTTGGACTGTTTAGGGCGGTCCTCAGGTAGCTTATGAATCTTGTTATTGCCCAAAGATTTAATAAGCTGTTCCAGGTCCTCCCCAAAAAGCAACTTACCCTTAAAAGAGAGAGTGCCCAAATGTGATTTAAGAAGAGGAGTCTGCTGCCCAATTCCGCAGCCAGAGGAGTTGTCTGGCCGACACCGCTGAAACCATGACTCTGGTCTGCACCCTGAGAAGATCATAGAGGGCATCAGCCCCATATGCAACCGCGATCTCCAGCCGCTCCGCCTGTTCCGCCTCTGCAGCCGGGAGGTCCTGGGTGCTGAGTAGTTGTTGAACCCACCTGAGGATTGCCTGCTGTATGAGACTGCTATAGACTGTTGCTCAAACGTCGAGAGCTAAGATTTCAAAAATCCTCTTGAGATGAACCTCCAACTTCCGATCCTGAAGGTCCTTCAAGGCCATCGCTCCGACCACTGGGATGGTGGTTCTCTTTGTTACCACGGATACTGAAGCATCCACCTTAGGTACCTTGAGCATCTCTAGGCACTGGTCCGGGAGGGGATAGAGTTGTCCACTGCTCTGTCGACCCATAAGCCGGATTCAGGAGCTCCCTATTCCCGGAGTAGTAATTGCATTAGCATAGGATGAAAAGGAAAGGTACGTGGAGGGGCTCTCAAACCAGCCAGGGCAGGGTCTACTTTGCTAGAACCCGGGGTAGCCGATTTTTCCTCCAGAGGAGCATCTATGCCCAGCTCATCCAGAACAAAAGGTATAAGGGGGTCCAGCAACTCCCGCTGGAACAAGCGTAAGACCCGCAGGTCATCCCCCCTCGACCAGCGGATTTTGAGTGAGAGCATCGGAATCTGGATCAGGGTCTGGAATCTGAGGGGGAGGTGTAGGAGGGTCCGGTGGGTTTTGTCCCCCAGGTATGGTCCTAATCCGAGTGGTCCCCTGGGAGACCGGGGGCTGGGAGACCGGGTCCGCAGATACCCGGAGCACTTTGGCGGGTGGAGGGCCCATAGGAAGGTTCACAGGATCTGTGCAGGGTTCCTCCTGCTGCAGCAAGCTGGCCACACAAGCCTTGTGTAGCAAAAGAACAAAATCCATGGAGAAATGAGTGGGGGCTTTTCCTGGTCTTGAAGGAGGAGGTACCTCGTTCAGGGGGTCAGGGACCACATCAGAAGGACCCATGGGGTTTAAATTGGGGAAGGGGAGAGAAGAGGAAACTCCAAATCCCTTCCCCCCTCTGGTAAAGAAACAGGTTTGGTATCTGCTGACAAAATGTCAGCCGTTCCCGCGGTTTTCACGAATGGGGCCGGCCTGGCAGCACGCTTGCAAGCTCTGCCTCGAACAGCTGATTTCTCCTGCACTGCCGATAGCCCTTCCCCGCCGGGTAAACAGCTCGAGCAAACTCCCTCGCGGGAGAGCCTCGAGACAGGCTCTCCACAAGCTATGCAAAATGAAGACCTTGGTATGGTGGTGGGGGAGGGGGGCTGCCGCGGAAAAAAATAGCAAGGTCCCCTATTGCCTGGCTGTGAGCGGAAGAGAGAGTAAAAATAGCTCTGCTCCCCGCTCCTTCCCCCAAAGCTGCTTGTAGTTATCCAAGGTACTGAAAATTAAACAGTCCCCGGTGCAATCTTCTTTTTTTCTTTTTTTTTTTAAATCTTAAAGAAACAGCAGCTGAAAGAAAAATAGAGGAATAAACTTCTCTGTCAGCCAAAGACCCGAGGCATGAATCTTCTCAGGGGTCTCAATGGGGGAGGGACTGGACCACCAGTATCACCCCAGGGCCAAGCAATGGGCTACCGAGAAAGGGTCCTAGGCTGAAGTACTCAAGGGGACAGGGTCCCCCCTAGGCTCTAGTAAGAGCAAGGAGACAGGACTTGCTGCTCCTGCTGAATAAACTTTTTTTTTTAAACAGGTTGAGATTAAGAAATACTTGCTTGATCCTTTAAAATTAAAGAATGGAAGGAAGAGAAACTTTCCCAATCCAAGAAACTGCTACAAGAAGGGGAACCACAGGTTCTACCATCTGCATCTGCTGGAGACAGAGAAATACTGAAGGGACACAGGGGGAGCACTGTCCTGATATAGGATACCCTTTGAGTTTTTCTCAGTCTCCATCTACTGGACAGGAGGCTCTACCCACTGTCTGGACTGATCCAGGTACGTACAGGGAAACGATATTAGGTTCCACATTAGGATCTACCACCCAGGAAAAAGATTTAGGCATCATAGTGGATAATACATTGAAATCGTCAGCTCAGTGTGCTGCAGCAATCAAAAAAACAAACAGAATGTTAGGAATTATTAAGAAGGGAATGTGAATAAAATGGAAAATGTCATAATGCCTCTGAATCGCTCCATGATGAGACCACACCTTGAGGACTGTGCACAGTTCTGGTTACCGCATCTCAAAAAAGATATAGTTGCACTGGAGAAGGTACAGAGAAGGGCAACCAAAATGTTAAAGGGGATGGAACAGCTCCCCTATGAGGAAAGGCTAAAGAGGTTAGGGCTGTTCAGCTTGGAGAAGAGATGGCTGAGGGGGGATATGATAGAGGTCTTTAAAATCATGAGAGGTCTTGAACGAGTAAATGTGAATCGATTATTTACACTTTCGGATAATAGAAGGCCTAGGGGGCACTCCATGAAGTTTGCAAGTATCACATTTAAGACTAATCGGAGAAAATTCTTTTTCACTCAACGCACAATTAAGCTCTGGAATTTGTTGCCAGAGGATGTGGTTAGTGCAGTTAGTGTAGCTGGGTTTAAAAAAGGATTGGATAAGTTCTTGTAGAAGTCCATTACCTGCTATTAATCAAGTTGACTTAGGGAATGGCCTCTGCTATTACTAGCATCAGTAGCATGGGATCTTCTTAGTGTTTGGGTACTTGCCAGGTTCTTGTAGCCTGGTTTGGCCTCTGTTGGAAGCAGGATGCTGGGCTTAATGGACCCTTGGTCTGACCCAGCATGGCAATTTCTTATGTTCTTATGTACACATGTACTTTTATAAAATAAAGTGCATTATTTAGCATAGAACCTGTACAAGCATACATTTATATGCCTTATTTGATGTAGTATACATTTGTTATTTTTTTCTGTGGGTGTGCAGAGTTCATCAATATGCAAAATATTGAGGGTAAGGAATCCAAGGCATGTTTGGATGATTTCTTGATTTGGCCTTAGCTCTTCATCTCTATAGCTGGTATTTAATCAGACAGGGTGATGCCCTTCAGCCACCACAAGACACTCTTCTTTGTATTGTTATGGGCCCTGTGTATTAGAAAATATCTGGGTGTTTATTTTTAGGTGGCCTCCTTTGCTGTATCTACCGTACATACTCTATTTGGTGTAATTAATGTCTGGAGGGGAAGCAATGTTGGTGACTGCCCATGATAATGCGGATAAAGAAAACTAGGGAAATGAGGTCAATCAACTGAAAGTCATTGAACAGATTATTACTCTCCCTGCAGCTACTGAACCACGTCAATGCTTTACACAGCAAAGAGAAGATAAATATCCATGTCTAACCTCCGAGGAGCTTTTCTGACTCCTCCTGTGCACCTGCATTCTGCCCTGCTGCCTGGGGATTATACTCGATGGTGGAACGTGTCTGGTAGGCGTGCTGGCGCTTACGTGCGTCTTCTTAGAGCTCGTCCACTGCAGGTTTGGTTGATCATTCTGCAGTAACAGGAAAAGGATTAACAAAAAGTCCATATCTTTTATTTCAGCAGTTTAAGAATAAAATGGTCATTACCACACAACACAAATAATTTCTCTCAGCAGAAGTAGCACCAGATCAGATACACTAGTGATGAAAGAGAAAGGACCAACTTATTTACTAGTGGGAGAGGAGGAAGCAAGAAAATTTCATTTCACTATTCTTTTTGTTTTGGTTTACTTCTGATTCATTTCTTTTTGGGTTCTTTTCATTTTGTTTTTAAAGGGCATTAAAAGAATTTAGCGTGCATTAAAACAAACAAAAAAACAAAAAAAAAGAAATGGGAGCCAGAAGGCCCAAGTTAATGCCACAGTACCACATGCGTTTTTGAATTTGAAGGCTCCTGCCCATCTTGGGCTCTCTCCCCCCTCTCATATCATTAACTCTTCTAGTGGCCTTCCAATCTCCAAACCCAGGCCCCATGACTCACAACCCTTCCCTCAATTCCTCGAAGATGTATGGAATGCTCTAGAGCCCAAGCCCAAATCTGTACTGCTTCCTGGCATAGCAGATAAGAACCTGTGCCTCCTTGTTTGTTATGTACCACATTGCTACTGTGTTGTCTGTTGTATCAGCACAGTCTTGTTTGAGAGCAGTCTTTGAAGGCATAAAGGGCATATCTCATCGCTCGAAGTCCAAGAAGTTTATTTGATACTGCTTTTCGAGCATAGTCCACGTCCCTTGTGTTTGAAGGTTGTTGACGTGAGCTCCCCATCCAAGGTTGGAGGCATCTGTAGTCAGGATGACTTGCGGATTTGCCTGTTGGAATGGGAGACCAGCTTTCAATGCTGTTTGATTTGTCCACCAGTGGAGCGATAGGCGCAGCTGGTTGGTGATTTGAATTGTGTACGACAGTGGTTGGAAAGCTTGTAGCCATTGAGATTTCAAAGTCCATTGGGTTCTTCTCATGGCTAATTTTGCCATAGGAGTGACATGTACTGTTGCAGCCATGTGTCCAAGCAGCACCAGAATTGATGGGTGGATGCGAACTGGTGATGAATTATAATGTTCGCCAAGCACGCCAGATTGTTGGCACGGTCGCTTGGAAGAGAAGCTTTCGCCACTGTGGTGTCGAGGTCTGCTCCAATGAATGTAAGGAGTTGAGAAGGCTCGATGTGGGATTTTAGATAATTGAGAAATCCCAGAAGGTGCAATAGTGTTATTGTGTTTTTCAAGGCAGAGAGAGCTCCCTGTCTGAATGGACTCCTGATTAACCAATCGTCTAGGTATGGAAAAACATGAATACTGTTTTTTCTTAGATGTGTGGCCACCACTGCTAGGCATTTTGTGAATACTCGAGGGGCAGAGGCTAGGCCGAATGGTAGGACTCGATACTGGTAATGATTCTTTCCCACTACGAATCGTAGGTACTTGCAATGTTGTATGGAAATTGGTATGTGAGCATAAGCATCTTGAAGATCTCCCCTTTGAAGCAATGGAAGGATGGTTCCCAGGGATACCATTCGAAATTTTTCTTTGTGAAGAAATTTTTTGAGATTGCGCAGGTCTAAGATAGGACAAAGGCCACCTGTTTTCTTTGGAATGAGGAAATAGCGGGAGTAGAACCCTGTCCCTTGTTGAGACCGGGGAACTGGTTCGATGGCCCTGGCGGTCAGCAAAGTAGAGAGTTCTACTTGGAGTTGAGGTGTGATGACTATGTTTGTCCAAAGTGGAATGGGAGGAGAATGTGGGGGTATTGTTTTGAATTTTAGGCGATATCCCCGATTTAGTATGGCTAATACCCATTGGTCTTTTGGATGAGACTCCATTGATGTTGGAAATAATGAAGTCGACCTCCGACTGGTAGGGAGGGCATAGAGTTTAGAAAGAGGCTGCTGTTCTCTTGGCTCGGTTCAAAAACCCGCCTCTGGTCCAGTTTGGTGTGGTGGCTGGGTTTTTTGTTGTTTCGGCTGACGTGGACGTCCTCTCTGTGAGGGACGGTACTGACGTGCTGAAGAGGCAGGTGGGTAATACCTTCTAGGTCTATAGAAGGGTCGCCTCGTGTCCCTGCGAGTTGGCCGTCTTAGGGAGGATGGTTGGTCTGCTGGCAATTTGGAGAGCTGTCGGAGTGTCTCATGATGGTCTTTCAACTGACCTACACGCCCAGCCCTCCAAGGAACACTCCATGCCCAATCTATTAAATCTTTTAAACTCTCCTCCACTATTAACAGAGCCTTTTCTCTTGCCAGCCCCACCATATGGAACTCACTGCCCCATGATATCCGCATAGAGACCTATACCCCCACTTTCAAAAAGAAACTTAAAACCTGGCTCTTTCAGCAAGCCTACTCCATCTCACCCCCTAATACATAAAACCCCCCTATGAATGTTATACTGATATCTTGGTATGAACGCCTTTATGTCTGCTGATCTTGTACTTTGCACTATCATGTATATAGTTATATTCCATAGCATCTACCCATTGATGCCTGTTATATGTATGGGCTCCTCCCATAAATTATTTATATGTTGCCTAGTTCATCATATTATATTATGTTATCTGTTATATGTACGGGCACTGCCCAATGGTTTTTTGTTCACTGTGAACCGATACGATGTGCGAACGGATATCGGTATAAAAGAAATGTTAAATAATAAATAAATAAATAATACTGTAGCTTGGATCTTTTCCCCGAAAAGATTGTCTCCAACACAAGGAAGATCTGCTAGCCTTTCCTGGACGTCCTGTCTGAGGTCCAAGGCCTTGAGCCAGATCCATCTTCTCGCATTTATTGCAGAGGCAGATAGACGAGTTGATTTTTCGAACACGTCATAAGCTGCTCTCACCTCGTGTTTGCCAGATTCCAATCCTTTTTCAACTAATGTAGCCAAAGGTAGTTGATGTTGCAGTGGGAGGTTATCCACAATACCCTGTACTTGTTTCTACAAGTTTCTTTGGTATTGTGTCATATACAGCTGGTATGCTGCAATGCGTGCTACCAGCATGGAACCTTGATAGACTTTCTTCCCTAAGGTATCTAAGAAGCGTTGCTCCTTCCCTGGTGGAACAGATGAATGAGGTTTTTGTTTTCGGGCCTTCTTCTGAGCTGATTCTACAACTACCGAATGGTGAGGTAGTTGGGGTTTCTGGTACCCTGGAGCATGCTGCACTAGTAAGTGGCATCTGTTCTCCAATTTACTGCTGGGTCTGAGCAGGGATGTTCCCACATTCGTTGTTGTAGTTCCAAAAGGACTTCATGGATTGGGATAGCCATTATTTCCTTCGGTGCATCCACGAAATGCAGGACGTCTAGGGCCTTATGTCTGGCATCCTCCTTTGTGATCAATTCAAAAGGAATTGTATCTGCCATTTCTTTATTAAAATTTGTAAATGACAAATCTTCTGGAGGGGATTTCTTTCTCTCCTCTGGTGGAGAGGGCTCTGATTGCAGTTCCTCTGACTCCGTGTCCATGTCAACATCCTTCCAAAGAGTATATTGATGATGATAAGGGGAGTCAGAGTCCTCTGGTTGTATATGATGCTTTGATTTAAACACAGCTTTTGTTGGTATGTGTTTTGGCATCGATGGGGAATCTATGGGCCTCGATGGCATTGGTGGAAATCGATTCCGTGTATCCCCCAATGGACCTGGATGTATTGGCATCGATGGATCCTTGAAAGGCATTGATGGATCCTTGAAAGGCATCGAGGGTGTCTTCGGAACTCGATGCCGATGAAGCCCCAATGGTCCTGGGGCAGAATCAGAGTCTCCACCGTCCTCATCCGATGATCCGGGAATCGGGATGGCTGGAGCCACCGGTGGGAGTATCGGCATCGATGGTTGTATCAATGGAATCAGTGCCATCGGTGTCGAAGGAAAATCTCCTATCAAGGCATCGAGTTTATTCAGCAAAAGCTGAAAAATTGATTGGTCCAATGCCGATGCCAGTGCCGATACCGATGGTACTGTCGGAGGCTGTAGATTCCTTAAAGCCTCGACGACGGCTTGTTGGACTAAATTAGTCACCTCTTCCCTTGAAATCGGGGCAGTGTCCACTGCCACTGGAGAAGGTACTGCTGGCGCTATTGGCACTTCCACGATGATTCGTGGTGGCACATCCTCTGACACTGAGCCTGGTGGAGAGCGCTGCGGTTCCTCGTGTACAGCTGGAGGAGTTGGCTCTAGTATACGGACCTTCTTTGGCATCGGTTCGATGGATTTCAATCCTGACGTCGATGCTTTGCTATCCGATGGGTCGATGGATCGGTGGCAATGCCGCTTCTTTTCTCAATGACCCTTCGATGCTGAAGAAGATGCTATCGAGGATATCGATGGTGCCGGTGATGGACGGTCATCAGTTCGTTTCTCACCTCGATGTTTAGTTACCGAGGGAGGTGTTACCCTTGGGGACGACATCGACGATGCCGATGGAATCTTTTTAAACAATTCTTCCATCTTATCCAAACGGGCACGCCTGCCCTTCGGTGTCATCTGGGCACAGGTTGAGCAAGCCCGGACGTCATGGCCTGATCCCAGGCACAGAACACATAACATAATGTGGGTCAGTAATGGACATAGTCTGGTTACAATCCGGACATTTTTTTAAGCCGGAGGCCATGATAAAGTTGTGGCCTAATAACGGTCGATGACCGGCGGGAATCGATAGTGAGGTGACCGGAATCGACCAAAAACTAACCAAAATATGTACTCATCAAGACTATGTCGAAGGGAGACCCAATTATGAAGAAAATGTGACTGAAAATGTGACTGAAAAAGTTTTCTTCCCTTGAGAAATATGAGGGAATTTATTTCCAGAGCTCCTGATCTGCTTTGCTACAGCAAGGCGGAAAAAAAGAGACTGAAGGGAGACCCCTGTGGCTGAGAATATCATGGCATGCTGGGCATGCTCAGTAGGCCCACAGTGCCAGCCAAAAGTTTCTAAAAACTTTTGACAGAAGTTTTCCCTTACCAGGGCTCCATCTGAAGATGTCACCCATATGTGAGGACTATCATCCTGCTTGTCCTGGGATATAGAAAAGGTGGAAATGGTTTAGTTTTGGTCAGGAAGGTCTGTCAATTTTTCGCCGATTCCTTCGAAACTAAAACTGTAGGCCCTGCTCTTCACTCTGTAGGGGTTGCTTTAAAAAGCAGCGGAGCATCTTTTACCTTCCTCCCCAGGGCATAGGCACATCAGCTCTGCAGTGTGCCCAGACCGAGCTGGAAGACCTGAAACCGAATCTCCTGCGCCTCAGTACTAGGACAAGGCCACAGGACCAGCTGCAGATAAAATTAGTTCCTCTGCTACTTAACGGGGCTCAGCTGGTGTCAGAGCATAGCCAGACTCCTCAACTCAGATTTCCCACCTCTGTTAAACATTTCAAGCGCCTTCACTTTTTTTGTTTAGTGTGAGATGCTGGCTAGCTGATGCCCCAGAGGTGAAGTGATTTCCTTTAACAATTAATCTACAAATGGCTTGCAAATAATGAGCTATTAAGAAGTATAATTAAAATGCTAAAAATGAAAAGCTTCTTAAAATGTTCTTTCCCAGTCTCATGTTCACCTCCAGTGAAAAGTCCTCACCCTCTGTATAGTATGTGATGGTTTTCTCTTCTTCTCAAGAGTATAAAGATGAACTTCCATATCACCTTTTGCAGCTCGACATTGTTCCTGGACCCTAAGAATAAACCACAAATAGAACAAGTTAATGGAAGCAAAAATGTAATATCTATAACAACTATAAAAGCACAAAAAACCTTAAAGCACTTTTGGGAAAGTCATGCAGAATAACGAGCGTACTTAGACAAAAGAATATTGGCTTTTACCTGCTCATTTCCATTCCTGTATACCTCAGATCAGTCCAGTCAAGTTGGTTTTGCATGCCTAACAGCAGATGCGGGCAGAGAATAAAACTTTGAAGGACTGATACATATCCATTAGTGCCAACTGCAGTCCCTCAGTATTGACCTGTACCCAAGCCAAGGAGTAGATTCCATCCCCTTTTTCAAGGCAAACAGGTAACTCAGAGTTGGAACCCCCTGAACTGGAGCTTCCCATACTTCCAGAAACAAACGCTGATAACCATTTACTCAAAACTCATCAACTTAGTCACAGTTTGTAAATTTTCTGATACAAGGTTTACAAAGTACCAGGCCATTCAGTCGTTCGCAGCAAAGGGGACAGGTCTCTGGACTGATCTGTGGTGTTACAGGAATGGAAAACTAGCAGTAAGAACCAATTTCTTTTCCTGTCTATACCCAGATCAGTCCAGAACAAGAGGGATTACCCAAGCACCCCTAGACTGGGCGGGAACCCAAAAAGACCCATGCACAGAATACTCTCACCAAATGTCACATCTTCCCTGCGCCCGATCATCCAATCGGTAATGCTTGGTGAAAGTATGAAGCGGGGACCACGCCGCTGCCCTACATATTCTTGAGGGAGACACAAAGTGACACTCCAGCTAGGAGGCTGCCTGCACCCTATGTAGAATGTGCTCACAGACCTACCGAATTTCACGACCTTTACAAATATAAGCCGAACAAATGGTCTCCTTCAGCCAACGAGAGATCATGGTTTAGAGGCTTTATCTCCTTTCTTTGTGCTCCCGAACAACACAAACAGGTGATCCGACCACTGAAAACTGTTAGTGACTTAAAGATAATGCAACAGAGTCTGACGCACATCCAAAAGATGAAGCTCCTTTTCCTGCAGGGACTCCCTAGACCACTCCAGAAAAGCTGTAAGTTCTACTGTCTGATTCATATGAAAGGAGAAAATCATCTTCGGTAAAAAGGAGAGTACCA
Source organism: Rhinatrema bivittatum (assembly GCF_901001135.1). Classification (NCBI taxonomy): domain Eukaryota; kingdom Metazoa; phylum Chordata; class Amphibia; order Gymnophiona; family Rhinatrematidae; genus Rhinatrema; species Rhinatrema bivittatum. The sequence continues at coordinate 215,376,233 of NC_042620.1, forward strand.
TTTTCAACATCACCCTGTCAATAGAAATACACAAGAAAGGGTCCCTGCAAGATAGAGCCTAAAGCTCCAAAATCTGTCTGGCTGAATATATGGCTACCAGAAAAACAGCCTTCAATGTCAGGTCCTTAAACAACTCTCCTCTTAAAGGCTCAAAAGGAGCCCCACACAGCACTCGCAGAACTAAGCTGAGGTTCCAATCTGGACATAACTTCTGAACTGGAGGACACAAATGCTTGATTCCCTTCAGGAATTGAATGACATCAGGATGAGAGTCCAAAGACCTCTCCTGCACTTGCCCCTAAGGCAACCCAAGGCTGAAACCTGAATGTGGAGCAAGCTATAAGCTAGCCCCTTAGACAATCCCTGCTGCAAGAAGGCTAAGATGTGAGGAACATCCATATTTAGGGGGTCCAGGCTCTGTTGTAGACACCAAGACTCAAACACCTTCCAGACCCTTACATACGCCAGAGAGATAGGCGGCCATCTAGCCTGGAGCAATGTGGAAATGACTGATTCCGATATCCTTTCAGGCGCAACCACCACCTCTCAAAAACCAAGCCACGAGAGAAATGTGATCCTCCTGATCTGAAAATATGGGTCCTTGTCGAAGGAACCCTGGCAGGTGAGCCAACCTGAGGAACCCGTCTATCACGAGATACACCTGAGGAGCTCATCTATCACGAGATACACCAGATCCACAAACCAGGCGGATGTGGCCACTCCGGCACCACCAGCAACACCTTCCCTGGATACGACTCTATGTGCCGTAAGTCTCAACCGATGAGTGGTCAAGGAGGAAACACATATAATATCTATAACAACTATAAAAGCGCAAAAAACCTTAAAGCACTTTTGGGAAAGTCATGCAGAATAACGAGCGTACTTAGACAAAAGAATATTGGACTCCCATCGGCCATGGGCACACTAGAGCATCTAGCTCCTCCAACCAGACTTCCCTTCTGTGACTGAAAAATCTTGCTGCCTTCGCATTTGCACGCGTTGCCATGAGATCCAACTGGGGAATGCTCCATTCCCCTGGGTATAGCTATTGTCTGCTGAGGAAATCCGCTTGAACATTGTCCACTCCCGCGACGTAAGATGCCGCTATTCCTTGAGGTGATGTTCTGCCCAATTAAACAATTGCAGAGCCTCCAGAGCCACCATGTGACTCTTCGTCCCTTGACAATTGATGTACACCACCATTATCGCATTATCCGAGAAAATTCTCACCATCTGGCCCTTGACCCAAGGTAGAAATGCCTCCAGGGACCTGCGAGCCACCCTTGTCTCCAGGCTACTGAAAGACCAGGACACCTCTGCTGTTGCCTAAAGACCTTGGGCAGACCGACCCTGACACACTAACCACCAATCCTTGAGGTTGGCATCTGTGATCACTACCATCCAATCCGGGACCTCCAGAGCCACTCTCTTCTCCAAGTTATGGCAGGAGAGCAACCACGAGAGACTGGACCTGGATTCTCCTAGAAGAGGTAAACATAGGTGATACTCCTCAGACAACAGATTCCATCTGGCAAGAGCACCTTCTGCAAAGGCCCATGGAACCAAGTCCAATGTGAAAGCCATGGAGCCCAAGACCTGCAAATAATCCCAGACTTTTGGCATCAGCAGATGGAGCAGGCGCATCACCTGTGCCTGCAACCTCGACACACAGCCCATGGTTAGGAACACCCTGTCTTTCTTGGTATTGAATCATACTTCCAGATACTCCAATGACTGGGTTGGAACCAAACCTTGGGTATTCAATCTTTTCATCACTCGCAGGATGAATCGACCACACTCCTCCTCCGTCTTTGCCCGAATGAGCTAATCGTACAGATATGGATGAACCAAAATCCCCTCTCGCCTCAAGGCTGCCACCGCCACCACCACTACCATCACCTTCGTGAAGGTTTGGGGTACCATGGCCAAGCCGAAGGGGAGAGCCCGAAACTGAAAATACTGTCTCAGCACCATGAACCATAGAAACTTCTGATGGACCCTTCAAATGGGAATATGGAGGTAAGACTGTCAGGTCCAATGACGCCAGGAACTTGCCTCTGTGGACAGCTGCTATAACTGTGCACAACATCTCCATATGAAAACGTGGAACCCATAAGGCTATGTTCACCTTTTGCTAATCTAGAATGGGCCTGAAGGCGCCCTCCTTTTTGGGAACCACAAAATAAATGGAGTACCTCCTCTGCCCTGCTCGGACAGCGGGAGTGGAACTATTGCGTTTAACTTTAGCAACCTCTGTTGAGTCCCCCTCACTGCTTCCTGCTTGCTTGAAGATGAGCAGTGGGACTCCAGAAAGGCTTCCTTGACAATGCATGAAAATTTTAATGCATAGTCATTCTCTTACCACCTCCAGGACCCACTGGTCCGTGGTAATCTTGGCCCACTCCTCGTGAAAGCGGGACAACCTGCTCCCTACCACTTCCATGGAGGAATGGGCGTCCCTGGCTTCATTGTGCTGATTTTCCTCCTCCAGTCCCCTGACCAGCGACATCCCTGGAGGATCTGCAGTTACTCCAAAAGGGCTGCTGTCTTCCCAAAGACTGCTTCGGTCCCAAAGCTGAGGAACTCTTGCCTGAGCGGAACTGTCACATATCACGAAAATGGGACCGGGAAGGGAAAATCTTCTTGCCACTCCTCTTATCTTCAGGCAACCTATTCCCTTTAGACTCCCCCAAAGTCTTCATCAACTGATCCAACTCCTCCCAAACAGGAGATTCCCTTTAAAAGGGACATTACACAACTGTGATTTGAACCTTAAGTCAGCCGACCAATTACGCAACCAGAGAAGACTATGTGCTGCCACTGCCAAGGCCATGCTCCTGGCTGAAGTACGCACCAAGTCATACAGCGCATCTGCCACATAAGCCACTCCAGCTGCTAGACGCGCAGACTGCATGGCGCTGAACGCCCCGGTTGAGGCCTGTTCCTGAGCTTTCTGAACCCAGCACAAACAGGCCTTCTGCATCATACTGCCACAAACCAACGCCCGAAGGCTCAAGGCAGAAATCTCAAACATCCACTTTAACTGAATCTCCAATATGCAGTCCTGTACATACTTCAGAACGAATGAACCTGCCACTGGAATCGTTGTCTTTTTGTAACAGCGGAAACCACAGTATCCAAATTTGGAACCCTTAGGAGATCCAGGGTCTCTTCCTTCAACAGGTAAAGCTTCCACATTGCCCTACCGACTTACAAGCCCACCTCCAGGAAGTCCCATTCTCAGTTTACTAGCTTTTGAATTTTCTTAGGCAGCAGAAAGGCACTAGGGGGACCATGCAGCCCATCCAGGACCGGATTCACCCCTTCATTATCCGACTCCTCCTGAGCAACCTTAATTCCTAGCTCCTCCAAAACTGGGGAACGAGGGGATGCAACTCCTCCTTCTTAAACAGGCTGAGCACCCAAGAGTCATCCTCCTCTGTCACCGGTATCTCATCTGAATCAGGGTCATCTTTATTAACATCAGGATCAGCATTCGGATCCGCATCTGTATCCACATCCAGGTCTGCTCCATGAGGATTTGCAGGATCCTCCTGCGGGTCATCCAAGTCATCCAAATCCCTGGGATCACTCTCGGTTCCTGCACAATCAAGACCCAGATGTCTTAGAAGATCCCCAGAGCCTCCTGAAGACACCACCTTCAGCTCTTAGAAGAGCAACATGGCTGCCTCTCTCTGGGTCGCTTCTCCCCTGCTCCCCTCCTTGCCAGAAAGGCCTTATGCAGGAACAGGACAAATTCTGGAGAAAACTCCTCTGGATCATCGGCACGCTGACTATGCCAGCTCTCATCTGACTCCCCTCCCCTATCCTGATGCTCCGTAGCAACCTGATCCACAGGCGAAAGAGGAGGAGGGGAATCCCTGGGCTCCTTGGAGGTCAGGGACTCTGACTGCAATCCTCCACAGGCACAGCTGCATTTGATCCCCCTGTGACCACAGCTGCGGCCCCCATTGACCTAGGGGCCCTTTTCTTAATAGCTGTTCCCAAAGCACAGCCGGTACAAAGGGAACGTGCATTGAGCCTCCTGGACCAGAGGCCGCATGCTCTACATGCTGCCATGTGTGGTTTCGGCGCCATTATCCACGTGGCAAGAGCAGCAACACTAAAAGGAAATATTTGTGCGCACCGAACAAAAGAACAAGCCGCATATGTGGCTTGAATGCCAAGCCACATGGCCGCACTGGTCCAATCGGCGGGCGGCAAACCTCATCCAAACACCAGGATCCCCCGGCAGTAGGAATAAAGGCTCTCTCTCTCCCTCCTATCGGCACCGACAGCTCCCATCGCTGAAAGCATCCCTGCCACCGAGCCACCCAGACTGAAGCTCCTGGCTTCACCTAATGTTCCTTTTTTTTTTTTCAAAACTTAATATAAACTTAAAATAAACAGGATTACTTCCCTGTCCGAGGCTTGAGGGAGGAGACCTCAGAGGCCAAGAGGGAGCCAGTCCCCTGGCTATCAGGGCCTCCAGAAGCAGCAGGCTAGAGCCAGATAGGGATTTCCAACCCCCCACCCCCACCCCACTGAGGGATAGCCCACAAAGGTACCTAACACCTCAGGGAGCCTCAGTCCATTCTCTGACCTTCCTTCCTAACTCCAAATTCTTTTTTCCTGTACATACCCAGATCAGTGCAGACTCCTGGGTTTTGCCTCTCCTCCAGCAGATGGAGACAGAAAGTTTAACTGCCACTGCCATGTGCAGTCCCTCAGTATTTCTCTGTGTCCAGCAGATGGTGGAGGTGCAAAGCCTGCAGTCTGAGTTAAAAAAAAAAAAAAAAAGAAGTTGGACTATGGATTTCAGCCTCCCAGTGGGGTTGTTAGGTCCTGATGGGGCATCACTCCTGGTTTAAGAGGCGGACGAGCAGGGGGTCAGAGACCCTTTTTTAGGCTCGCTCCTTGTGTGCCAAACAGGGCTGAAAACCGAGGGTCTGGGTTCACTCGCCTTGGGAGACGGACTGAGCCTGCAACCATTCTCTGAGGGAAGTACTTATTTTCTTTTTGACTCTTGGTTAAAGATTTTGTTTAAAAAATAAAAAAAGACTTTTTCAAGTTCAGACGGACAGCTTGGCAGGATTGCAGTCGGGGGCAGCTGTGGGACACCTTGCTGTTGGCCCGGCGCTGCTCATTCATCGATTGAGTAACTCAGACCTTTTTTCCCCATTCCTCTGGTAGTCTCTGCACTCGCTGCCCGGCGCCAGTATTCATGCCACGTGGTACGGCCTGAGCTGCCTGCGGGGACGCGCGTGCGTCTCTCACGTGACGGAAAATGCTCCTGGTGCTTCTCTGGTGGAGAGGGTACTTTGGGGAGCATGGTGGCAGTGAAGTCATCTAGGCAGCACAAGCTTAGAAGGCTCTCGCTGGTGCAACAGCCCGCTGCCGATTCCTTCCCGCTAAGCACGGGAACAGCAGCCATTTTATCCAGCTTAAAGGCGGCCATGCAGGCCGCGGACTGGGATTTTCCTTCTCCATAAGAACATAAGAAAATGCCATACTGGGTCAGACCAAGGGTCCATCAAGCCCAGCATCCTGTTTCCAACAGTGGCCAATCCAGGCCAAAAGAACCTGGCAAGTACCCATTGTCTCCAGTGTTAGCGGCCTCTGGGGGAGGTCAGTGCCCCGGGGGGGGGGGGGGCCCTTCAGGAAGTGAGGAGGACCCTGGAGACATCTCTGATGCTTCCTCTTCTTCTGATTTTTTGTTGTTACACAAGGCCTATAAGGCTAGGAGGTCTGCACGGCACAAGTCGGAGAAGGGGGCCCCCATGAGGTCAGCCAAGAGATCCAGGCCCTCTGGGGAGGAGGGGGCCATGAGGGTCAGGTAGCTCCTGAGGACCACGGTGCTGCCACATACTGAGGACAGTTCCTCTGAAACTTCAGAAGCGGATGACTGGCCAGTGCAGTACCCTCTGGGATCGGATCCAGGATTTCCAGATCAAGATCTGGATCAGGGCTTTTCGAAGAACCCGTCCATCGACAGTGATGACTCAAAGGTGGTACAGTTGTCCCACAAGGAGGAGCTAGGTCCCCTGATACCTGCGGCTCTGGAGGAGCTTGGTATAGACATCTCACAGAAGGACTCCGAATTGGGATTAGTGGACCCAGTCATGGTTGGTCTCAGGGGTCCAGCAAGGTCCTTTCCATTTCACAAGTCCATGAGCATATTGCTGTTTAGGGAGTGGGATACTCCTGACACAGGCCTAAATGTCAGCAGAGCCATGGATAAACTGTATCCTTTGCCTGAGGATACCCTGGAGCTTTTGAAGGTCCCAAAGGTTGATGCATCTGTTTCGGTGGTAACTAAGAAGACAACAATTCTGGTTACGGAGTTTGCAGCTCTGAAGGACCTTCAGGATAGGAAGTTGGAGGTGCACCTTAAAAAAGTTTTGAGGTATCAGCCCTTGGTGTTCGGGCTGCTATGTGTAGCAGTTTTATATTGAGGGCAGGCTTGCGCTTGGTGCAGCAGCTACAGTCGGATAGGTCCTTGTCTAGAACTGAGGCCCAACAGGTGGAGCGGCTGGAGGCCATTGTGGCTTATAATGCGGATGCCTTGTATGACCTTGCCAGGACCTCCTCCAGGATAATGGTGTCGTGGTCTCAGCACAACGGCTCCACTGGTTTGCGGAATTGGTCAGCCAATGTTTCTTCCAAGTCTCAGTTGGGAACTTACCCTTCAAGGGGAAGTTGCTCTTTGGCAAGGATTTGGAGGAGGTGATCAAGTCTCTTGGTTAGAATAAGGTCCATAAATTGCCTGAGGATAAACCAAAAGGGAAAAGTCCCCTGCCGTCTTGTGCCCGTTTTAGAGGGAATTGGAATTTTAGGCCATCCAGACCATCTGGAAGTATGCAGAGGCAGGTCTCTAGTAGGCAGCTGTCCTGGAACCAGTCCTTTTGGGGGCATAGATCTGGCAGAGATGGCTCCTCTCAATGCGGAGGGGGAGCTAAATCATCTCAATGATGCAAGGCTGGTCCACACCTTGGTGCCGGTGACTGGGGGCTGGCTGGTTCTGTTTTACAAGGAGTGGACCAAGATCACGTCCGACCAGTGGGTCTTAAGCATGATAAGACAAGGTTTTTGGTCTCCCCGTGCACTTACAAAAAAAAAAGAAGTTGGCAGTACGAGAGACCATGTTTCACCTGCACAAACTGGGAGCCATCATTCCTGTCCTTCCAGAAGAGCGGGGGACAGGGCGTTATTCCATTTATTTCATAGTTCCCAAGAAGGAGGGCACATTCCATTCGATCCTCGATTTAAAAAAGGTGAACGTGGCCTTGAAAGTTCCTCGGAAACCCTGCAGTTGGTAAATGCTGCGGTGCACAAGGGAGAGTACTTGGTGTCTCTGGATTTAATGAAGGCATATCTGCACATAGGGATTCAACCCAATCATCAATGATATCTGAGATTCATGATTCTGGGAGATCATTTTCAGTTTTGTGCTCTGCCATTCGGTCTGGCGACCGCGCCCAGAACCTTTACCAAGATAATGGGTAGGTTGGCCATAGTTTTCCGGAGGGATGGGGTCCTGGTCCACCCCTACTTAGACGACTGGCTGATTCGGGCAAAATCAGAAACCCTTTGTCGGCAGGCAGTGGGCTTACTCCTTTGGCACTGGTGGTCCTTGGGGCGGATAGTCAATTTGTCCAAGAATCATCTGGTCCCTTTCCAGAGCTTGGAATTTCTGGGGGCGCGTTTTGATACGAGGGTGGGGAAGATATTCCTCACCAAGAAGCGGATTTCCAAGATGCAAGCTCAAGTTCGCGGATTGTTGGAAAAGCGGGTGCCCAAGGTCTGGGATTACTTACAGGTTCTCAGGTCTATGGCTTCCACCTTGGAGCTGGTTCCGTCGGCATTTGCTCATATAGGGCCTCTATAGTCGGTTTTGCTGTCTCACTGGGATCCACTGTCAGAGCAATTTCAGCTTCTTCTCCCCCTCTCAGAATATGCTCGAGCCAGTCTTTCCTGGTGGCTCCTGCTGGACAAGTTAAGATGGGGTGTAGCCCATCACATTTCGGTCTGGACAATCATCACCACCAATGCCAGTCTCTCCAGCTGGGGAGCGGTGTGTCAGAACCAGTCTGTTAAAGGGTGATGGTCGGCAGAGGAAGCCTCGATGTCCATCAATCGTCTAGAGACAAGAACTGTGTTCCTGGCCCTGCAAGCGTTTCTACCCCTGGCGAGGGGAAGGCGAGTCAGACAATGCGACTACAGTGGCTTACATCAACTGGCAGGGGGGCTCCAAAAGTCAAGCTGTAGTTCAGAAAGCCTGGAATCTGATCACTTGGGCAGAACATTACCTGGAGCGGTTGGCAGCATCCCACATAGTGGGCACAGACAACATGCAAGCGGATTTTCTGAGCCAGCAACAGCTGGACCCCAGAGAGTGGGAGTTGTCAGAGGAAGCGATGTGCCTCATCAGTCAGAGATGGAGCAAGCCGTGCTTGGATTTGATGGCAACCTTCCACAATGCCAAGGCCCCGTGTTTCTTCAGTCAGCAAAGAGAAAGAGAAGCAGAGGGGGTGGATGCCCTGGTTCTGCCTTGGCCGACAGATCTTCTTCTGTATGTGCTCCCTCTGTGGCCATTGCTAGGCAAGATCATAAGACGCATAGAGGTTCATCCTGGCGAAGTGAATTTCGATGCTCCAAAGTGGCTGAGATATCCGTAGATTGCGGACCTTAGTCAACCTAGCAGTAGACAGACCGCTTCAGCTAGCTCATCTGCCAAACCTTCTGTACCAAGGTCCCATTTGTTTAAATCATGCAGATCGTTTTTGTCTAGCAGCTTGGCTTTTGAGAGACAGCATTTGAGAAACAAAGGTTATTCAGAAGGAGCCATCGTTACTCTTTTGCAATCTCAAAAGACTTCCACGTCCCTGGCCTATGTGAGAGTCTGGAAGGTGTTTGAGGCCTGATGTTCCAAGCAGACACTGGATTCCATGCAAGCTTCGGTGGCACATGTCTTGGCTTTTTTGCAGGAGGATTTAGTTTATTTTTTAATTCCCTCCGGGTTCAGGTGGCGGCTTTAGGATGCCTTCATGGTAAAGTTCAAGGCGTTTCTCTGGCAGCTCATCTAGACATGGTGCATTTTCTGCAAGGAGCGAAGCACTCGCGCCCTCCGTTTCGGAGGCCTTGCCCCTACTGGAGTCTTAATGTGGTCCTAAGGGCATGTGTGCACCTCCATTTGAACCTCTGAGACAAGCGACTATGAAAGACCTCACCTTGAAGGTGATTTTCCTGGTGGCAATCTGTTCAGCGCGCTGAATCTCTAAGATTCAGGCTTTATTGTGTAGGGAGCCCTTTTTAAGGATTTTGGATGAGTGGCTGTCCTTAAGAATAGTTCAGTCCTTTCAGCCAAAGGTCATGTCATCATTCCATTTAAACCAGTCTATAGAACTCCTGACCTTCCCGAATCAAAGTCCTTTATCTCCTCAAGCTAAAGAGCTACGACGGTTAGACGTGAAGCGCGTTTTGTTGCGGTACCTGGAAGTTACGAACAACTTCCATTTGTCGGATCATCTTTTTGTGCTCTGGTCTGGTGCCAAAAAGGGTCATAAGGTTTCAAGGGCCACAATTGCACGGTGGTTGAAAGAAGCAATTATTTCTGTATATATCTGTCAAGGTCGTCCGGTGCCGGAGGGGCTTCGGGCACATTCTACCCATTCTCAGGCGGCCTCCTGGGTCGAGTGTCAGCAAATCTCGCCGCAGGAGATCTGTAGAGCAGTTACTTGGAAGTTGTTGCATACTTTCGCCAAGCATTATCGCTTGAATGTCCAGGCGCCAGAGGCCATGGACTTTGGGGAAAGAGTGCTTCAAGTGGGACTTTCACAGTCCCACCCTGTTTAGGGAAGCTTTGGGACATCTCAGGAGTCTGGACTGATCTAGGTACATACAGAGAAAGGAAAATTGGTTCTTACCTGCTAATTTTCATCCCTGTAGTACCACAAATCAATCCAGAGTCCCACCCACTGGAGGAAAGGGGAGATTTGGAGAGTCTGCTCGATCAGCTTTTGGTAATTACTCTGAAGAATGGCACAGGTTTTTGTTTAATCCTGCACAGGGTTTTGTGTGGGTGCGGTTTTCAGTTCACGTTTTCCTCTTCCCACTGCTCATTCCGGGGAGATTAATTATTAAAGTTGTTGGTCTTGTTTCCTTCATTTCTGGCTTGGGTACAGACTAATACTGAGGGACTGCAGATGGCATCTCGTATTAAGTGGCACTGTCAGTAAAACTTTCTCTGTCTCCATCTGCTGGAGGGGAGGCAAAACCCAGTAGTCTGGACTGATCTGTGGTACTACAGGGACGAAAATTAGCAGGTAAGAAACAGTTTTCCTTTTTTTTCTTGTCAGACTGCAGGTTTGCACCTCTACCATCTGCTAGAGAAAGAGAAATACTGAGGGACCGCAGATGGCTCTCTCATATATGTAGCAGTTCCTCAAAATTTTGTTCTCTGCCTCCATCTGCTGGTAGGGATGCATAAACCCACTTGTCTGGACTGATCTGGGTATGAACAGGAAAGTAGTGTTTAATGTTTAGTTAACAATTCCATCCTTCCAGTAATCCGAGAAGAGGGCACAAGCTGAGAAACCAAGTATTCATCAAGAAGAAACCAAACAAGTCACTCCTGGCCACTAAAAATCTTATTTAAACAGAAGTCACAGCAAGCCATAAGGAGAGAAAGAGTATTTTCCTGTCTCCAGTCCATCACTGGAAGAGTTCACCTTCAAGTGACAATCAGTGCATGACTACTGAACACAGAGAATTACTATAGGAAGAGCAAAGAGAAAGCATCAGGATGGATCAATTTCCCATTCTGAGGTAACTCAGAAAACAGTTACCAGGGGAGCCCAGTCCAGCTTTCTGTCCTACCTGCCAATGCCTGGAGGTAACTCATTCACGACAACACGTCTGCTCCAAGCCATGAGATCCCTTTCTGTGGCCAGCTGGCTCCGTGGAGCGTTATGATGCATTTGTCGGACACCTTCAATCTGCCCGCTACGTCGGAGACCAACATTAGGTGGCGATGTTAAATCCAAACTTGGACTCCGGAGAGCTGCAACAAAGGTTCAAGAGCTTGGTACAGAGTTTTCACATACTAAGGAGGTAACACATGGCCTGTGAATCAAAACACTGTAAACAGGGAGGTGCTTCTATTACTCTTAGGGTATGTGACCTAACATTTATCACGTTACAAATGAACATTTTCCAATAGATTTCTACTAATACTGTCAAAAACCCAAAGTAAAGCTCCACTGTAACTCTGCCACTTCTCCACTACACTCTCAAGTCTAACAACAAAACCAATGTTAAAATTATAGCATATTAGGAAATCATGATAATGCAAGAGGATCATTTAGTAGGATGTCCTCGTCCAACAAAGAATAAATCAGACGAGCTGCAGATCCAGTAGTAAATCCAAAATCCCCAGCACACACTTAAAAAGCTTGGGAAAGATCCTCCACAACAGCACAAGAAAGGTCCCATGCCCCATTTGCCTGGTTTCATTGCATCTGCTTGGCATCAGAGAATTTCAGTCATGTTTCTTGCCCAGCATAGACACAACTATCATGTACAGCTTCCAGTTTTTCTACAAACTTTCTCCAACATCTCCTCCTATATATAGCAAGTATGGCAGTGACTGCAAAGCCTGAGATAAAAGGGTGTATCTCACTTTGGAGTGGCTTCTCATGTTGTTCTTTGGAGATCTGGCTCTAGAAAAGCAGTACCTGGCTGAAGTTTCCCCCTGGCCCAAAGGATATTTTTGTATCAGGAACCACTAGATTACTTGGATGATTTCAAGATTCAAGATCATGGAAACAGGTGACTGAAATGATGACTACTCACTGCCACTGTGGGATTGGGACCTGCTGTACAGTGGGTGGGTCCCAGCTGCTCCGTCATTAGCATGCCTCTGATCATGTTCTCTCTGCAGCTCTCGGATCATGCCATCGAGAATACTCTCCTCCTGGTCGTTGGTCTGCTGGCCAATGACTAACTCCACCACCTCACCGTCACCTGAAGAACAACAAAAGAAACAAGACCATTTCTATCAAATGGAATATCTCACTGTCAAGGTTAACTAGATTTAAGAGACAGACTCTGCTACAGATACAGGATTCTGAAGAGAAAATCAAAGAAGGGTAGTGCAGAAAAGTTGTGCCCTCCAGTGTCCTATTTTGTAACAAAGCTGCTCTGTTTCTGTTTAATGCATTTTTCTTAATCATTACAGATAAAATAGCTATTTAATATGTATGCTTTCTCTAATTCCCCATGTCCTCTCTCAAAAGAGGGTTGAAAATAGATTATCAGCCAGTGGTCTTTCCTTCAATGAACACCTTCAGATGTCTGTGCAAGCCTGGTGATTAGTATGAATTCACCCCCTTTTTTTTTTTTTACTATGATAGTTACTTTGCACTCGTATTCCACAATATATAATTTTCTCTGACACGGGTTGTTTGGTTCTTGGATATCCAAGGCCATATGCCCATGTTAGGTTGTTTCCTGGTTTGAATTTTTGTTTTTACTGTATTTGTCAAGACCAACACCATGTTAAAATGTCAAAGCTAGAATCTGACTCTCCCAGCTCAAAGCTGGAGTGTGGACAGCAGGGATGGAAGGTAGCAATCAAAAATTTTTAAACTTTAGGGAAAAAAAATTTGCCTTACTCTCACTTTTTTGGGGTCTTTTTGTTGTTGTTATTTTGCTTTTTATCTTGGTTTAGGATTTTTGCTGCGTTTCCTTTATTTTTTGCTTTTCTGAATTTTAGATGCCCAAGTAATCTTTTTCCAACTCTGGTGGGTAACCTGCAGCAACACCAATTACCAACATAAACGTGATCGCATGAAGACGACAAGCCAGGGCTGTGTCAGCAGCAACAGAGAAGATTACAAACTGGTTTGGGTCCCTGTTGTCAGACATGACTTCAAATTCAGGATTACAGTTGTAGGGTGAGGGAGCATTTAAGAAGAAAGGAGAAAAGAAAGCTTTATTCCAACAGCCTCAGCATCTTAATGAGATTCAGAAACATCTGTAGGAGACAGAGGCTGACACTCTCAAAGATCTTACCATTAGCCACATAGCCAAGTTGGGGTATTAGCTGTTCATCCTTGCAGTTTTCCCTCCCAGGAACCAGTCGCTGGCACTGTGTGGGATGAGGGTTCCCATCCACATCTACCAGGAACGGGGGAGGCATGAGATGTGGAGCCTGCTGGGTCTGTTCATCCAGGACATAGTTATTCACGTCACGGATGAGAGGTCGATAGTCCGTGTGGAAGAACATCTGATCTGGAACCTGCAAAAAAAAAAAAAAAACAATATGATCAGGACTATCCAGATGCAGTGCCAGAATTACACAGAGGTCAATATTCAAAGGGTTTGTCTGGCTAACCTTTGGAGTTAACCAGACAAAACCTGGAGATTTGAATAGTTCCTCCAAACCCCCCCCCCCCCCCCAATCCACTGCATGATTAAATCTTGTTCGGGCAACTGGTTATCCACACAAAAGTTGCCCAGATAAAGAAAGGTGGTGCTGGAAGCATTCCCTCAGTCCAGGCAGCGCTGATCTATAACACTCCCCACAAATACCTGTCCTAAAAGTTATCTGGAAATAATTCAGTGGAATATTTATCTGAATATGTTCCACTAAATAGCCGGCTACCTTTCCTGCTCATTGGCTTACTCAATATGTACTTCACGGTATTTAAGAAAAAGGCTCACAGACAAAGGCTTTCTATTTTATACCAGTATTATTTTTTTATTTAAACAATGTCTATGCCACTTAGCCTAAGTTCAAAGCAGCTAACAAAGTTACTAACATAAAATTTAACACAAAACTAGACTAACAGGCCTGTCTGCAAGATCTCTTCAGATTAATAGGAAAATTGGTTCTTACCTGCTAATTTTCATTCCTGGAATGCCACAGATCAGTCCAGACACATGGGTTTTTCATCCTAACCAGCAGATGGAAACAGAAAAGAAAAGCTTTACTGACACTGTACTACTTAAGATAGTGTGCCACCTGCAGTTCCTCAGTATGACCTGTACCCAAGCCAAAATGACGAACCCCTAAACAACTTCACCTCCAAACTGAGCAGGGGAAAAGACTGAACCCTTAGTTCATAGAGGAGATAGAAAACTCCCAAATGGAAAGCTATCTTTTTACTATGTATACACTGAAACTAGAACAGTCTTTCCAGAGAGGGTGGGGCTCTGGACTGAACTGTGGTATTCTAGGAATGAAAATTAGCAGGTAAGAACTAATTTTCCTTTCCTGTTCATACCCCAGATCAATCCAGAAGCTACTGAGGACCTCATCAGTGTACCCCGCTCTGCAGACCATTACCGTCTCTACTGAGGACCTCTTTGGTGTACCCCACTCTGCGGACCATTACCATCTCTACCGAGGACCTCATCAGTGTACCCCGCTCTGTGGACCATTACCGTCTCTACTGAGGACCCTCTTCGGTACACTCCATTCTACAGACCATTACCATCTCTACGGAGGACCCTCATTGGTGTACTCCTCTCCACGGATGTACCCAAGCTCCCCTACCCTGGGTGGGAATGTGAAAGACCCGCTTGGAATACTGTCTCCCCAAAACCAGTCATTTTCAGCATTTGAACATCCAGTCGATAACACTTTGTGAAAGTGGGTAGAAAAACCATATCGCCACCTGACAGAAACCTACTGACACTCTGCCAAGAACGTTGCTTGCATTCTAGCAGAATGGGCCCAAACCCCTTGGGAACTGAACTCCCTTTCCAAACATAAACTGATACAATGGCCTCCTTTAACCATCAAACAATAATGGCTTTAGAAGCTTTACTCCCTTTATTCATTCCCCAATCGGAACCAAAAGACAACCAGACCACCGAAAACCGTTGGTTAATTTCAAGAATTGTAACGGAACCCGATGGACATCCAATGAGTGAAGTTCTCTTGCATTCGTAACAGAAAAATCTAAATTCCAAAAACATGGGAAGTTCAACCTTGGTGGTGAGGTGGTAGAAGAGAAAGGCAGAAAACACGTTCAGTCAGAGAGAAGGCACTTCCAAACCCTAACAGAATAGCTCCTGACAAGATAACATGTGAAGCTCTGCCATTCTTCT
Source organism: Rhinatrema bivittatum (assembly GCF_901001135.1). NCBI lineage: Eukaryota > Metazoa > Chordata > Amphibia > Gymnophiona > Rhinatrematidae > Rhinatrema > Rhinatrema bivittatum. The sequence goes on from NC_042620.1 coordinate 215,391,350, forward strand.
GGCCAAACAAAAGGCCACTGGAAAAACTATCTTCAGCACCATCTTTTCCATCGCTCAACCAGAGAACTACAGAGAACCCATAAAAAAAGATTAAGGATACATGGGGAGGCCCCATGCCTCACCTGAGGATGCAAAATCTTCATCCCTTGAAGAACATGGACCACATACAAAGCGAGGCCAGAGACACCCTATGTACGTTACCTCTGAAACCACCCAAATTGCTACCTGAACTCTTAGGGATTGAATACAAGCCCTTTTGCTAGACCATCCTGAAAAAGGTCAGAACGTGAGATACCATTGCTTAAAGGAGCACAATTTCCTCTCTGAGACAGCATGTGTCAAACACACTCCACACCTTGACATGAGCTAATGAAGTGGAAAGTCTCCTAGCCTGCAACCAGGTGGTAATGACATCCTCCAAAGAGCCTCTCAAACACAAAACGGTTCCTTCAAAAGCCAAGCTGAGACAAAGGCGAGCCACCTGATCCAAAAAGATGGTTCCTTAATGGAACAACTTGGGAAGATGCCAGAGATTTAGAGAAGCATCTGCCAACAAAACTATCACCTCTGCAAACCACAGGAGACACAGGCATTCCAGAACCACAAGAAACACTCTCCCTGACAAAGTCACAATATGCCTAAGAACCTTTTCCTATTAATGGCCAAGGAGAGTAGATGTACCACAGAACCCCGTGTGACCATCTGCTCTGACACCAAATGGGAGCGACCAACTCTCCGAGTAGAGCAAAGCAAATAAACTTCTGATATTCCTCCCTTATGTCTCCCATCCAAGTTCTAACCAGGTACAATCCTGCTTAGCTTCCAAGATTAGACAAGATCTCCTATCTACTACTGATAAATGGGATGCTTTTTTGGCATTCCACTTCAGTGCCATCAAGTATATGTATAGAATGTTCCACCTGGAGAGACTGAGAGCCATCGTCTCTTCTGTCAGGTCCTATTATCTTGGATCAGTATCTGTTGAATTAGAAAGTCCACTTAAACAATGTCCACTCTGGTAACATGAAGCGTCATCAGATGTTGCTTCACCCAGTGGAAAAAGACCTGAGCATCCCGAAACATCATGAGACTCTTGGTCCACTCTTGGCAGCTGATATAAACTACCATCATTGCATTGTCCGACAGAGGCTCGAATGGTGGTTTCATGAGCCGACCAAGAACCAGGTTAAGGTCCCAAGAAGGGGCCGGAGGACGTAAAGGTGGCTTGATATGGAGCAAGCCCTTTAAAAATCATGTTACGAGGGGTTGTACTGATATAGGGACATCCCCGACACCTTTATGGAAGGCGGCTACCGCACTGTGGCAACCAAGATCCTTGTGTCTGTAGATTGTCCACGTGGGCTCCCCACCCGAGGTTGGAAGCGTCGGTGGTGAGAATGAGGATCTGGCACTTGAAAAGGCAGTCCCTGGAGGAGATTGGTTTGATCTTTCCACCAGGCGAGAGACAGACGGAGTGAGTTGGTGATGTGGACAATGGTCGACAGAGGCTGAACAGCTTGAATCCATTGTGACTTCAGAGTCCAATGCATGAGTCTCATGGCCAGGCGGGCCATTGGAGTAACATGGACAGAGGACGCCATGTGTCCTAGCAGGACGAGGAATTGGCGAGCTGTTGCTGTATGTTGAGACTGCAACTGGTGAGCGAGGACCACGAGTGTTAGCGCTCGTTGTCGGGATAGAAAGGCTTTTGCCTGTAAAGTGTCCAAGTCTGCCCCAACGAACGACAAGTGTTGAGATGGGGTTAAATAGGATTTCCCGTAATTGACAAGAAATCCTAGAGAAATTAAAGTGTGTAGAGTGAAATCGAGGGACGACCGAGCGGCTTGCTGGATTGGAGCCCTGATTAACCAGTTGTCCAGATAGGGGTAGACGTGCACACCTTCTTTCCTGAGGAAAGCTGCTACAACTACGAGACATTTGGTGAAGATTCGTGGTGCAGACGCTAGGCCGAAAGGAAGCTCTCGATATTGATAGTGCTTTGGGCCTACTAAAAACCTGAGGTACTTGCGATGAGTTGGAGTGATCACAATGTGTGTGTATGTGACATGGAGGTCCAGAGAGCAGAGCCAGTCTCCTCTTTGTAGAAGAGGTAGAAGCGAGCCCAAGGTTACCATCTTGAACTTTTCCCGCTGGAGGTACTTGTTGAGAGCACATAGGTCCAGAATTGGACGAAGCCCCCCGGATTTTTTGGGGATCAAAAAGTATCGGGAATAGAACCCTAGGCCTTGCTGCGAGAGTGGGACGAGTTCTATTGCTCTTAACTGGAGAAGAAGGGAAACCTCCTGCTCCAGAAGGACAGAGTGGTTGGATACTCTCCACGCCTGGAGAGGTGGTGAGTCCGATGGAAGAGTAAGAAAGTTTAGGTGGTAACCCTGAGCAATGATTGCTAGCACCCATTGGTCGGTTGTGATTGATTGCCACATGTTGTGAAAGTGGCACAAATCGACCTCCAACTGGTATGCTTGGCAGAGGAATCAGACTGCTGTTCTCCAAGTGAAAGTCAAAAACCGGAAGCAGGCCCCAGCTGGGGAGCTGCTTGCGGCTTTTGTTTTCGGGCCTGGCGAGGCTGAGGCTTTTGATAAGGTCTCGTAGTTCAGGACCTTGCTGGTGAAGGATAGTACTTCCTTGGACGGAAGAATGACTTCTTAGAGTCCTTCCTGAAGGGTTGTCTTAAGGGGAAGTCAGAAGGTATCGATGAGAGCTGTTTAAGGGTCTCATGATGGTCCTTTAATTCAGCCACTATTTGCTGGATCTGCTCACTGAACAGATTGTCTCCTACACATGGTAGGTCAGAAAGTCTGTCTTGTACTTCTGGGCGAAGTTCAGAAGATTTGAGCCAGGCCCATCGTCTTGCCGAAATAGCAGCTGCAGACACTCTAGTAGAGGTGTCGAATATATCATAAGCTGTTCTTATCTCATGCTTTCCTGCTTCAAACCCCTTGTTGACAAGGATTTGAAGCTGGTCTTGGAATTGTTCAGGCAGGGTTTCAGAGAAGTCCTGTATCTGTTTGAAGATGACCCTATTGTATTGGGTCATATACAGCTGGTAAGCAGCAATTCTAGAGATGAGCATGGCCCCTTGGAACACTCGTTGACCAATATTGTCTAGGAACTTGTGTTCCTTAACAGGAGGGGTAGATGAGTGAGGCTTCATCCTTTTTGCTTTCTTTTGAGCCGATTCTACCACAACTGAGTGGTGGTCAAGCTGAGATTTTTGAAAGCCGGGGGCTGACTGCACCAAATAGGTAGTGTCAGCTTTTCTATGGACTGGGGCAATGGATCCAGGGTTTTCCCAGTTCTTTTTGAGGAGGTCAAAAAGAACTTGATGAATGGGAATGGAAGTGATCACTTTAGGGGCATCCAGGAACTGGAGCAACTCCATCATCTGGTGCCTATCATCCTGCTCCGTCTGAAGCTGAAAAGGGACCAACTCAGACATTTCCTTCACAAAATTAATGAAAGAAAGGTCCTCTGGAGGAGAACGCTTTCTACTTTCAGTAGGAGAGGGAGGTGAAGGTAAGTCATCGGTGTCTGAAGTAATATCATCACATCAGGTGTCATAAGGATCAGCAGACTGACCTGTAGGACGAAAAGGGGGTTGGATACCCGAAGGCCCCGGATGAGGCTCCGAGAAAATCGAAGAAATCACCGGGGGCACCGTGGACGGCCTGGAGGGCATCGGTGCCGGTATCGACGGCATCGATGGCGCCGACGTACGTATCGCCCCCGATGAATGAATCGGTGGCGAGGGACGAATTGGCATCGATGGCTGAGGCAAAACTCCCGAAGGAGGGATGCGGAACGGTGTTTCTCCTCCCGATGAGGCTGTCAACAGGGAGCGCACCAGAGCCATCGGAGACCCGATGGCTCTGGTGCGCTCTGGTGGAAGGGCAGTTATGAGCGCCTCCATCCGAGATAGCAGCGGAGCCAGCGCTGCTGGAATCGGGTCGATGACCGGTTCCACAATCGGTATCGGTGCCGGTGTCGGTGCCGAAGGGACCTGGAGTCGTTGCATTGCCTTGTCGATGGCCTCCTGGACCAGCCGGTCCAGTTCTTCTCGGAGACCTGGAGCAAGCAGCCCCGGCTCCGGAACAGAAGAGGGAGGCAGAGGCATAGCCGGAGGGACCACCTTTACAGGCAGAATCGTGGCTCCCAAACCCCGATCAGATGAGGGTGGCCTCGATGACCCGGTCGCAGGAATGGTCGGTGCCTTTCCTGGACAGGGCTTCTTTGACGGTGGCTCGGACAGTGGCAAGGTTGATGATTTCGCTCCCTCGATGGTCCGAGTCTTACGATGCCTATGGCGATGTTTCTCCCTATGATCCCCTCGATCCTGAGAGGGAGTAACGGGCGCCGATGGCCGTGAAGACGTCGATGGCGGACGGTCACCGGACGGTGGTCGATGCTGGTGCGATGTCGACGGTGCTGGTTCCGATGACGTCGATGCAATGGATGGCGTCGGGATGTGAGCACAGAAGAGGAGTCCCATCTTCTCCATCCTTGCCTTGCGACCTTTGGGTGTCATGAGGGCACATTTGGTACAAGTCAGGAAATCATGCTCCCGGCCTAAACACATTACACAGACGCCATGAGGGTCTGTGATAGACATGGTGCGAGTACAGTCCGGGCACCGGCGGAACCCTGGCGCCATGGCCATAGAAAAAAATCGAGCTGTGGGATGGACGACGGCCAGCAGGCCGCAAGGGCCAAACTCGACGGTGATCAACGAAAAACTGTCAAAAAACTTACCGGAGTACCGCGGCTAGAGAGAAGTTAGAGGATGGACCCCTGTGGGGCAATTTAACGTTAGTTAATTCCGTGAGGAAAATTCCTGTCAGGAATCCTCAGAGCTCCTAAACCGCGAGGCTACTGCAGCGCGGAAAAAAGAAGACTGAAGGGGGACCCCTGCTGGCTGCAGGGTTAGTGCCAGTAGGGGCCAGTCAAAGTTCTGGAAACTTTGATAGAAGTTTTCCGTGATTGGGCTCCATCCTGTGATGTCACTCATATGTGAGGACTCCCATCCTGCATGTCCTGTGAGAAAGAGCATGCTGGGCATGCTCAGTGTGCCTAGTCAAAGTTTCCGCACAAGCTCCATCTGATGATGTCAACCATGTGTGAGGACTAATATCCTGCTTGTCCTCAGAGAAAGCTCTTTCCGGACTTTCGCCCATATGCGCAACCTTTAAGTAAACTGGATTGTGATGATCACAATACATATGGGGGAATATACATTTGGAGCAAAGTACTAATCCAGAGTGAACATGGTATTATGTGGGACATGCAGCTGCCTCAGTCTACTGTCATTAAGATTAAATGAACTGAATGGACATACTCTCCTTGCCTCTAATAAATTCCCACAGGACTGGTTAGCTTTTTGCCCTCCTCCGACAAATCCGATTCGGTTCGCTCACCTTTTCGTAAGGTTTATTGCATCCAAAACCAAACAGCAGCATGTGCCCATGGGAGTCCGTGCAAGCAAAGTGCTGCCCGTCCGGCGAAAACTTGCAGTCAAACACAGCACCATGACCCTGGCCTTCAATCTGTAAGATATAATATAATAACATAATATACCCATTTTTTTGTTGGTTTTTTCAAATTCTTTATTTATAAGGCATTTCAAAAATTAACACAAGCACCAAAGCTCTAAAGAAATTACTGCAAACACAAAAGTAAATATAGTCCATTAGCTTACAGTCCCAAAAAAGTATAAAACTGACTGCCTCAGCTTCTCCTTGACATTAAAATCATATTCTAGGTCCAGAGTGATTCCTATGTGACAGAAGTACATTGTGCCTCACACGGAGAATTTAACTTAACCTTCTTAAAATGTGTTGATTTAAAGAAGCTAAACTGGATTGGCCACTGTTGGAAACAGGATGCTGGGGCTTGATGAACCCTTGGTCTGACCCAGTATGGCATTTTCTTATGTTCTTATGTAAAAAGCAAAAAGGAGGAGGAGTCTATTTATTAACCCACAGTAAAATAGGTTCCTGAACCATTTTATAGCAAGTTACTATATTTACCACAGCATTCACTAAACTGCAATGCTGGAGTATCGCAATTCAGTAAATCCTGCAGTAAATTTACTTCCATTGCCATGGTCTAGAAACAACACGTGTTTCCAGCCGCAGCAATGCGCAACAGCAACTCCCCATCCTGGGGCTGGCTTCTTAAAAGGACAGCAAGCTCCTAGTCCCCCTGTCTTGGTGGCCTGAGAGATGCCCCTTCCCCCCATGCAGGGATCAAGAATATACAATCCCATCCCTGTGATCAAGCCCCACTCCCTCTGTGACTTAACCCCCGCTCCATTAATATAAAGCCCACTCTTACCCAATATTAACCAAGCCCAACCTCCCCCAAGATGGTTTCTGCATGCCGTTTCCCAGCCAAATATATACTGCACAACACAGCAGGAGCAAAGCCCACAGCCCACAGACATTTTTCAAAGGGAAAAAATGCACGGATCTTCCTTTTGGAAATCTGTACAAAATCCACACCTGCAGGCGTTGCACCCAGGAGGGCCGTTTTGAAAATTTCTGCCTTAATACTAGCGATCTGTCAATAGATTACAACTTAGTGCCAGCAAATGAGGAAACTCAGTTTCCATTTCAATATTCCATTTCCATCCCATTCAATACATGGAACATCTCTGATACAAAACTATCTAAGACAACCAAGAAAGCAAAAGTTTTTTAAATGACCCTGGTTCTTCTTTTCAGCAAAAAAAAAAAAAAAAACAAGACTCCAGTTGTACATGGAGCTGCATGTAAATGCCAGACTGTCCCCAGAACAATTCCCATTCCAGACTTACCATGTTAAAATAATTGCGAATTTTGGTGCCTTTGTCAAGGTCCCAAATAAATATGTTCCCATCGTGGCCAGCAGAAAGTAGGATCCTTTGGTCATAAGGGTGAGCCTCCAGCACAAACACTTCATCATCGTGGCCCTGCAATAAATGCGTAAAGTTCACCAGCAGCAGCAAACGTCTTTCGCACAAACAATGATTTCCAGCTGTACTCCCAGTTCTGTGGGGTCCTAGTTTCAAAACAACTGTCCCCAGGGCGGCTTCTGGCAAGATACTATACAAGCAGAAGGTTCGCAAAAAAAAAAAAAAAAAAAAAGAGGACATCTCCAAAAAACTGTAGCTCAATTTTCTGCCTGTCCAACAATGGGATGGGGACATTTTTACAGCATCCACAAGAGGAGGGCAATTTCTCAAGGCAACTTACTCAGTTAAAAGGGACATTGGAAAAACTGCCCATCCTTTACCCCATTAAATCCAGCTGCATGGAGCTTTGGCTGTATTCAGAGGAGGCGTTCCCGGGGACGGGGGAGGGGGGGTGGTTTAGCTCGGAGGAGGAAAACAATGCATGCAGACTGCATTTTCAAATCTATGGGCATTATTGGACATTGAAAGAATTCCCTCAGGAAAATCCTTGGCAAAAGTTGAGAAGAACTTTGTACCCCACAAGAATTTTCAAAGTGGAAGCAAACTTTCTGTTTGGATACTGATGCAAAGACTGTGGGTACGTTTTACCTATGAACTTTGCAGCAAATTTGAGCAGTTTGAGAATTATTCCCAATCAGCTAATAATTACCTTTCTCTGCTATTATGGGAAGGCCTATAACACCTTCCATTTCTTCAAATCGTGATGAGAATCCTAGTGAAGTTCTATACAGGTAACCAATCCTAAAAAAAGGAATTTTCTATTCGATGAAACAATATCCAGGGGCTGCATGTTCAGTTGGCTATGCAAGCAGCAAACAACTGACTTGATCAACCATGACCATGTATATTGTCTAAACTTCTGCTCCTATCCTAATCATGTTTGAATTTACAGACATTATGCAAGTTTGAGGCAGACTGACTCACAGATAAGATGTGAAGAAGCTGCCCAGTGCAAGAGTTCCACACTTTCAGAAGGAAATTGTTGACTGCAGTGATGACACTTGTGTCCCAGCGGTCCCAGGCAACCATGGTAACCTTCAGCTTAGTCACCTTGTCCTCCACAGACACCACGCTGTTCCTAAAATGAGAAGATTTGTTTAGAAATGCTGAATTAGTGTCTCAGTGGTAGTGCTGGATTCAATTTCCAAGGCCAGGCAGAGCACGGCAACATTCATAGCCCCCAAGGCAAGAGGGCCTGGACCATCACTTAACAGAAGTACCTTTATCTTTTATCTTTATTACAGACTTATTAATCACCTACTGCAAAAAGTGCTAAGCGATATACAATAAAACAAAGTTTTAAAACATAAAAACAAAATACAGACTATCACACCACAAAATCAACATAAAAATACATTAAGAACATGTTACATATCGATGATACATAACCTGTCCACCTAAAAACTGTTAAATTGTCTAAAAAGTACAATTTGAGTTATTTAACCCTCTCCAGAACAGTAAAATCTAGGTACAGAAAGACTACGTTGCAGAGAGGGCACTATGGTCCATGGACCCTGCCCAGAGATCAAAATGTGCACCCTTTTCAAACAGCAGTGCCCTGTGCAGCTGCTCCCATTCCATGCCCCTAAGGTCGGCCCTGCTATTCACTAAGAGAAAATTAAGAGCTTGGAGCCACCCCAGCCCAGAATATCCAACCAAACCATCCCAAATTTCTTTTTAGCAAAATAAAAAATACAAAGTGCCCTGGACTAACTATCCAATCATTCTCAGAGATTTGGCAGAACTGAGGCCTTAATGATTTAGAAGCAGGGGTAGCACTCTGTGTTACTTTGTAAGTAATTAGGTCGTTAATGCAAATAGGAAAATTGGTTCTTACCTGCTAATTTTCGTTCCTGTAGTACCAAGGATCAGTCCAGACCACTGGGTTGTGTCTCCCTTCCAGCAGAGGGAGTCAGTGAAAAAAACAAAACTGAAAATGCACCCCTCTTAGTTTAGTTTATTAGCATTTCTATACCGTTACATCAGACATGCCTTCACAACGGTTTACAGTTAAAATTTTCGAAAATACAATAATTATAAAATAGAGAACAGCTAAAACTACAAAGGGAAAATAAATAAATTAGCTGTTACAGTAAGAGTCAAATAAAAACTATTAAGATCATAATAAAATATATACTAAATAAAACTAAAATAAAATAATTCCTTAAAGTTAAGCACTTGATGTTAACCTGGTGTGCCACCTGCGATCCCTCAGTATATACAACATCAAAGCAGAATAACCAATAAAGGAGAACAAATCCCCAAACATAACAACCAGTGGCTACAACAATACGCGCGGTAAAAGAAACAAACTGTACCGCCACATAACATATCAATCAAGAAGATTCCTTCCCATGCCTGTAAAGAACTCTGCCGAGGTAAGAGCAAGGAAGAAAACATACAGAAAAAACGGACTCTCCAAAAAACCCAAGGATGGGCGTCTGGACTGATCCTTGGTACTACAGGAATGAAAATTAGCAGGTAAGAACCAATTTTCCTTTCCCTGTACGTACCAGGATCAGTCCAGACCACTGGGATATACCAGAGCTGCCCTAATTGGGGTGGGATCTGGAGAGTCCCGCATGAAGAACACTGCTACCAAAACAGTTGACCTCCGGATCTCGGACGTCCACACGATAATGTTTCGCAAAAGTATGCAAGGATTTCCAAGTGGCTGCTCTACAAATCTCCTGCGGCGAGACCAACTGGCTCTCCGCCCAAGAGGTTGCTTGAGACCTGGTAGAGAGCTCTTTCAAGCCTTCTGGTATGGCACGCCCAGCGCAAAGATAAGTGCAAGAAATGGCCTCCTTTAACCACCTAGCAACCGTAGCTTTGGATGGCTTGTGTCCCCGTCTAGGACCAGTCAATAAGACAAACAAATGATCCGATAATCGAAAAGCATTGGTCACCTCTAGATAGCGAAGGAGAACCCGGCGCACATCCAACTTATGCAGATCCTTATCCATTGCAGAAGTCGGATCCAAATTCGGGAAGGCCGGTAACTCTATCGTCTGATTGACATGAAAAGCCGATACCACCTTGGGCAAGAAGGAGGGAACGGTCTTCAGCGAAACTCCTGAATCCAAAATACGAAGATATGGATCCTGACACGACAAAGCTTGAAGCTCTGAATTTGCTGTGCGGAGGTAATGGCTACCAAAAAAACAGTCTTGAGTGTCAAATCCTTCAACGTAGCCCGCCGGAGGGGCTCAAAAGGAAGACCACATAAGCTCTTAAGAACTAAATTCAAGCTCCAGGCAGGACAAATTTGTCATACCGACGGGTGCAAATGCTCGGCCCCCTTCAAAAAACGGGACACCTCTGGATGAGCTGCTAATGAAAAGCCATCATTCTTACCCAGCAGGAAACCCAGTGCCGCAACCTGCACCCGGAGAGAACTGCAAGCTAGACCTTTCTTCAGTCCCTCCTGCAGGAAGGATAGGATGTGTGCCACCGAAGCCAGACGCGGGGGGACGTTCAAACCTTGGCACCAAGAGTCGAAATCTCTCCAAACTCAAATATAGGACAACAATCAGAAAAAGATCGCTTAACGGGCAGGCAAAATCCAACTTGTAACCGTGGGCGATGATAGTGAGGACCCACTGGTCCGACATGATCCTGACCCACTCTTCGAGAAACAGGAGAGACGACCTCCCGCCACTGGAACCGGGGAGAGGGTCGGAACACCTTCAATGGGACTGCTTCCCTCCGGTGGCCCCTTGAGAGCCTCCCTTCCGAAATGGTCTCCGACCACGAAAGGAAGTAAGCCAAGACTGAGCCCTCTGAGTCTGTTGTCGGGCAGGAAAAGCAGGCGGCCACGACTGCCGAAATCTGCGCTGTCCTCGGAAACGGTAACGAGCTGCCCCAAAGGGCCTGGAAGACTTAGGCTTGGCTTCTGGCAATTTATACACTTTATTCTCCCCAAGAGACTTAATAAGGGCGTCAAGTTCCTCCTCAAACAACAATTTTCCCTTAAAAGGAAGACTGCCCAACTGAGTTTTGGAAGAAACGTCCGTGGACCAGTTCCGGAGCCAGAGAAGCCATCTAGCCGAAACTGCAGTGGCCATGTTGCGTGAAGATGCCCGCAACAGATCATATAATGCATCTGCTGTGTAAGCTACCACGGACTCCATCCTATTTTCCTGATCTGCTTCCTCTGCCGGCAACACCTGTGATGTGAGCATTTGCTGGACCCACCCAAGGGTTGCTCGCTGCATGAAGCTACTGCAGACCGCCGCTCTAATACAGAGCACTGACACCTCAAAAATGCACTTGAGGAGGACTTCTAGCCGCCTATCCTGTAAGTCCTTAAGAGTCGTCACTCCCGTAACAGGAATGGTGGTCCGCTTAGTGACCGCAGTAACCGACGCGTCCACCTTGGGAATCCTGAGGATATCCAAGGCTTCCTCGGGTAAAGGGTAGAGTTTGTCCATCGCCCGTCCCACCAGCAGGGTCGTGTCCGGAGAGTCCCACTCCCGAGTGACCAACTGCTTAAGCATTGGGTGGAAAGGAAAGGTTTGGGGCAGGGCACGCAGCCCAGAGAGTACTGGTTTCCCCTTAACTGGCTCCGAACTGGTGACTGGTGCCTCCACTTCCAGTTCCTCCAGGACATAGGGGATCAAGGGATCCAATTCCTCCCGGCGAAACAGCCGAGAAACCCGGGGGTCGTCCCCCTCTACTGGAGCGGACTCATCAACACCCCCATCTAAGAATCCATCCGCTATAACTCCCCCCCTGGGAGTTCCCCAGGGCTTTTCACTATCACCTACTCTCTTTAACATTTACCTTCTTCCACTGTGCCAGCTGTTAACCAAACTGAATCTAAAACACTTCCTATACGCCGACAATGTCCAGATCCTGATCCCCCTTAAGGAAACCATTGCTAAAACTCTTGAATATTGGGAAAACTGCCTTCAAGAAATCAACAGCCTCCTCGACAGCTTATACCTGATTCTAAACACTGCAAAGAGTGAACTCCTACTCATATCCCCGGAAAACAGTAACATCACCTCGAGTCCGCCAGACAACCTTCTCATCACCCAAGCAAGAGACTTAGGAGTTTTAATTGACAATCATCTAAATTTAAAATCATTCATCAACCAAACAACAAAGGACTGCTTTTACAAACTACAGGTTCTGAAAAGAATAAAACCTCTCCTTCACTTCCAAGATTTCAGAACAGTTCTTCAAGCAATAATCTTCTCTAAGATTGATTATTGCAACTCTATCTTACTAGGTCTCCCATCATCCTCTACCAAACTGCTTCAGATGATCCAAAACACTGCCGCCAGAATTCTGACAAACACGAGGAGAAGAGACCACATCACCCCCATCCTCAAAATCTTACACTGGCTGCCTATACACTTCAGGATTCTTCATAAATCCATCACAATGATCCACAAAGCCATACATCACCATACACATCTTAACCTACAAATCCCTCTTAGACGACACTCTTCTACCAGAACCATTAGAGAAGCCTACAGAGGATCACTTCATGTACCACACTCCAAAACCACACAACACCTAACATTCAGAGACCGGGCATTCTCCACAGCAGGACCAGCGATATGGAATTCCATTCCACCGGATCTTCGACAGGAGCCATGCCTCCCAACATTCAGAAAAAGGCTTAAGATGTGGCTGTTTAAACAAGCCTTTCCAGACCCCAGCTGAACTACAATCCAACTGAACTACAATCCAACATCAACTTTAGTCAGCCACTTTCGATTATTGTAAATACTCGTCTCGGGTCACTGAGGGGAGGGACCGGCCCACCGGTTAATCCCCCTCCAGAGATAGACGGCCCTCCGGGAACAAAGCTTTTAGAGCTGCCAGCCCCTGCCTTACCTCTACCTGCTGAGTGAAAAGCCTGGGAAAATAAAACCGCACTGAGCTTTTTTTTTTTTTTATACAACCAATTTGCTGTAGCCAAAGGTGTTGACTAAATCATCCAGAGCCTTAGAACTCTAAAAAAACAAAGATGTAACTAAATTTAAAGAAATTGAAAAATCAGGACCGCAGGTTCTGTCAACTCTTCTGCTGAAAGTCAGAGAAAATACTGAGGGATTGCAGGTGGCACACCAGGTTAAGAGGGGTGCCTTTTCAGGGTTTTTTTTCTCTGACCTCCTCTGCTGGAAGGGAGACACAACCCAGTGGTCTGGACTGATCCTGGTACGTACAGGGAAAACCCGAAAGAAACATATCAAAGATTCAGAATGAAGCTGAACACACCATTCTTTAACAGAACAGATGGAAAAACTGCAGAATTCAAACAAGTTCTGCAGACCATCAAAGAGAAGAAAAGTGCAAGACAGCAAGTGCGCGTCCTCACCCTGTCATCTTGGTATTCATATCCAGGACTGTACTCTTCCACTCCTGCTGCTGGTATTGCCAGATTCGAGCCGTCCCATCTCTACTCCCACTCACAAAGCGAAGGCTGAGGGAAATATGGAAGGAAAAAGACATTAACTCCCACTTTCTGTAAATCACGGCCTCATCAGAGTCTGACTTCTTTGAAAGACAGAGAGCCCGGACTCCACAAAGATCCTTTTCACCTTTGTGCTTATGACAAAAACTTCAGTAGGGAGGCAAAGCTTTAGCACATTTTGATGCATCTCGTGTGAAGGCTGGAACATAAGGGACACTTAGATATTAGTCAATCATCTCAAGGCGTGGGAGGGATAGCGAATAGCGATTATGGCCCATGGTATGGCCCACTCCCACCTCCTACCCTCCTTTTTATAATTCCTCTCAGGGCATGTCATTTTCATTGGCCATTCTGATTTTATGGAATTCCTTGTCTTTAAATGTTCAATAGGAACAGGAATATTTAAAATCTCGGAAGAAAGTTAAGGCTTTTCTTTTTCCTCAGGCATACTTGGAACGCCTCTGAATAGGTTTCATAAAGGACCTGTTTCTGAATATTTGCAGTGTATTTGTATTTTATACTATTTAATTTTTATTTTATTATTTCTATTCTGAGTTATTTTATTTTGTCTGATAACATTGTGATATTTTATGTTCTATGTATTTTATGTATGTAAAATTGTAATCCATGTTGAACACATGGAAACAGCAAAATATGCATTGGTATAAATATTCCCTCAAGTGTGATACTCCTGCCAATGAGCTGTCAATTTGACAAATGTTGAAAATATTCCTGGAGTAAGGGTACTCTAAAATGTATAAATATCAAAGTGTGTTTTTATGTTAAAAATGAATTACATTTTAAAAGTATATACACACATATATGTACACAATCACATTCACACACATATATTTATACATACACATATACACATACTTTTTTCCTTCCGGAAATCCTACATTGAAACAAACAGTCTGTGCTAAGCTGGTAGTTATAGAAGGAGCAGGATGTAATTAAGGCCTTCTGCCTCTGTACTACATCTCATTTCATTGACAAGGCATCTGAAACCAAGGTCCTACAGGATATGAAGATAAGGATGTCCGAGCAGATAAGTGTCACCAGGAAGGAGACAAGAGTCTTTCTGTTTAATCAGTTCAGAACACATGGACACAATCCAGATTTCTTTGATGTCGAAACAGTAGCTCCATAAATTATTGGAGTTATTTCCAATACAACAGTTAGTAAACTAAAAAAGTCAAAATCCTGAAGTTTTGTGTTTTATTGGTGGTATCTTCTTGCCTGGTTATTCCAGTTCTTATTGTTTTACTGGTGTTTTATGTGCTATTACCAGCTGTTATTACATTCATGTATTTTTATGCAGTTATTCTTTTGTTGGTGTTTTTTTTGTGTTCTAATCTATTAACGTAAACATTGAAAGCCTTGGTGTGTGTAACATTTTGAGTTAAACACACAAAAACTGAGCTTTCAATATTTTCTCCCACCAAGTGCATAGTGTGCATACACAAACTTTTGTGTACACAAAATTTATCCAGACAAAAGGGGCATGGATGGAGGTTTTATAGGTCGGAGTTAACTTTTTTTTTTTATTATTTTATATTTATTAAGGTTTCCATTTTAATACATTGAAAAAACCAATGTATAGAGAAAAAGATAAAATTAAAAACTGGAAATATTACATCTTTCAACAATTACACAAAGAAATATATGTAACTAGTTGTTTTTTTTTCAATATTATAAGTATAATGGGAGATCCAATATACAAAGCGGTACAAAAAAGAAAATATCAAAAATTTTAAATTGCTGGGACACCGTGCTATGCAGCTTAATTTAAACCAACACCACTTGGAGACTATTGGGAGTGTGAGTCCAGGTACACGCATAGTTGCTTTATCTCAGTGAAAATGTATCTATCATCATGATAAATCAGAATACAATGACAGGGAAACCTGAGGTAAAATTTTGCACCTCTAGAAACTACTTCATTCTTCATTAACAGCGGCCTCAACCAGAGGGGATGGTCCCCTCAGGACCTCACTACCTTCTGGGAGGCAGGCTCGGTGACCAGCAGGCAGGCCTCTGCGGTCCGAACCCCAATCCGTTGGCTTCCTACTCTCAAACCGCTTTCTCTTCCTTTTTTTTTTTTCTCTTTTACACACTAACTACCACCTAAATCTAGGCCTCAACACAGACTGTAGGTTTGGCACCCTCTCCACCTGCTAGGAGACAGAAGAATACTGCCAGACTGTAGGTGGCACCAGCCTAGATATAGGCGGAGTTTTTGTTTGTAAACTTCTGTCTCCATCTGCTAGAGGGGGGGCCAAACCCAGGAGTCTGGACTGATCCGGGTACGTACAGGGAATACAGGTGTAACTTTCTGCGGATTAGTTTATGTGCATTATTGCAGATCCTGGGACTGTGTTAGGTGCTATATTTCTCTTTCATTTCTTCAGGTTCACACTACATACAGAGTGGCTTTTTTTGGTTTTTCATTCCAGTTTGTCTCCATATTTATAATTTGTGGTCTTTCTGTACATGGTGAAGGTCAGGTCTGGGTGTGTGACCAAGGTGAGGTATTTTACTAGCATGTAGGCAATTGTATCAATCTTATTTGTTGTGTTTTCTCAATAGGATATACATTAGTGGTAAATTACTGTCTTTCTATAAGAAGGGCTATTGTGCCTGTAGTTAAAGGAGTTTGTTTTACTTTTACTGAGATGTCATCAGAACCAGAATATCTTTTTTGTATGGTGAATTATACAGGTAATGCCCTAGTTCTGCTCTGCATCCATTATTGGGGGTTCCTGACGATGCAGAATGTATGTTTACATTTAGCCCCATGACGGTCACATGTTTAGTGTGTCACGCATGTGAGAACCATCTGTCAGGTGTCCCGACCGAAAAAGAGTTGAGAACCACTGCTCTAAAATGTAACAATGCATTCAGACTTGACCAGACCAGAATTCATAAATATTTGTGAATAGGGTCCAATCCAAGTTGCTCTTATTCGTTAAAGGACAAAGATATGGCTGAGATTCTAACTAAACACTTACCTATCACCGTTGTTGCAACACTGGATAGCCACAACTTTGTCCTTCACAAAACAACAAGAAAAGAAATGTTAAAAACACTTTGCTCCCAATTTAAAGCAGTTTCCAGAAAGAACAAACTGAGAAATTCTAGCTGTTCGTCTTTAGAAATAGAACTTTTCTGCTGAATCGGTCACCTATCATCCACAGGTTTGATGAAATGAGAAGGATCACGACATAAATCCAGCTCACTAACCCCTGGATTTATCATTCCACTATAAATATAGTGGAATAATGAGCCATGATGAAAAAAGAGGCGGAGGCGATAGTATGCAGGTGGGCATATTGCGACAGTGCTGTAGCTATTTCTGGCGCTACTGCAGGCGATAATGCATGATACATTATTGCCCGCAGTGCTACAGACCCTAATTTTCCTAAACCCTGCCTAAACCCCACCCAAATCCTCCCTTTCCCAATGTACATTTTCAAATCACGATGCCGTAGTTATCGCATGCATTAGAGTGTTATCGTGTGTGATAACGCCCTAATACATGAGATAATGACCCATCGCAATTTGAACAATGACCCTCTAAGACCCAAAATACAAGGAACATGCAAGCTGCAATCACCGAGAGGCTGAAGATGTGCAAACTCAAGAAGCTGAATTGTAAAAACTTTGAGAATGATAGCGTTACCAGTGTGTAATAAATGATGTTATTTGCAAACAATGAAAATACTAAATGGATTAACATGCAAGCTATTTAATCATCTTCTCTTACCATATGCGCCTCTAATTCAGCAATTTTCTCAGGGGACTCGGATCCCAAGTAGTATATTCTTATCACATGGTCCGTGCTTCCTGTTACTATGAACATACCACCTGCAAGGCAAAAGCTGAGGATTCTAATATAGCCAAAAGAAATTCGGAGAGACCAGGAACCACTGGAATGACGAGAACAGCTACATGCATTACTGGAAGTCCCTCAGCACTTTCTCAGGAAATCTGGAGAATTACAATCATGCTAAAATAATGTAAATTAATCATTGATTTCAACAGTAGTGGTTGGGCAGGGTAAGCATAAATCCATTCCTAGATCTTTTGATTTTTACTATTGCTTTTAAGTTTAAAAGCCTTACACAATACTGAGGCAATTATACTTCCTGTCAGTCCAGCACACTAAACACTTTTTATTTTTGTCTTTCTGATAGTGATCTTACTAATTCCACAGTGCTGGCTGCAGCAAACCAGCTATTAAAAAAGACAGGAAGAACAACATAAATCTTATGATGAGACTGAACACAGCATGCCAAATATTGAATAATACATCATCGACAGCAGCATAGGTCATGACGTATCCATGATCAAGACTACACATCAACTTTGTAGGAGCACCTGACAGGCAGACTGCTCATCTGCTGCTTAACCAAGGAGCCCAACAAACTCAGCTGCCTGATCTAGGCAACCCCACGAGCTTCACTCTTTCCTAGAAAGAGTGGAGCTTGTGGGGTTGCCTGGGTCATGACAGCTGAAGAGGAGGAGTGAGGCTGGTGATGTTTTCCAGGCCCCACCAATTGAAATGAGAGTGAGAGAGAGACAAGGGGAGGAGACAGAGAAAGATATGTTGGGAGAAAAAAGTTGGGGGTGCTAAGACAATCATAGATGAGTACAGGAAACAGATTAGGGATGGGTGATAGGGTGTCACTCCCAATACATTTTATTCCTCAATACCAACATTTCCCCATCACCTTGTTTGACAAGTTACCTAGTTTAATAATTCACCAGTAACCAATGGATTTGAATTATTTGATAACTTAATAAATTCTCTGGTGAACAGAGCACCACACTTGTGACCTGCCATGTGAACAGAGACCTCGCTGTAACTGGGAATGTGAGAAATTCATCTTTTAGTAGGATTAATATTATTCAAACAAAGAAACAATCCTGAGTAGATTTAAGAGAGAAAACAAGCAATGAGATATATAGATAAATCAAATTATGTTCTTCTAGCTTCACTCAACATACAAAATGTGAACTTAGAAACTGATAAAAAAAATAAGGGGTGAAAGATGGACAGAACCACCACGTTGTACAATTAGTTTAAAACCAACCCATTTAGTCATCAGGGTGTTTCAAATAACCAGAAACACCGACTCAATTGTACTGGCCAATTCATAAGTTTTGGCTGCATCAAGCATCACACCTGACCAGTAAAGGGCCAAAGGGGATGATTGACTCAGTAGTAACATGAAGAAATATTTTCTGATATGTTTACAGTCCCGGGTGGGAGCTGGGGGAGAGGGGAAGTGGTGGTCATTGCTCAAGGGTGACACCTAGTGGCTGGATTCAGGGCCCATGATTGCAAGGTCCCGATAGCAGTGGAGTGGAGGAGTAGCCTAGTGCTTAGAGCAGTGGGCTGAAAACCAGGGAAGACAGGTTTCAAATCCCTGTGCCACTTCCTGGGAAGTCACTTCACCCTCCACTGTCTCAGGTACAAACTTAGGACCTCATTTATTAAACATGTTTCCCATAGACAAAATGGGAGAAAAGCCTTAGTAAATCAGGCCCTTTGATTGTAAACTCTCTGGGATTAGGAAATTACCTACAGTACCTGAATGTAATGAAAGGTAAAATGTAAATAAAATAAATAGCAGCTCTGGTATATGACCCTTAGCCCAGGACCATACACTGACCAGACTAGGTATGTTGAGGGGAAGGGGAGAGGACAGAAAATAGGGGGGAAATCCCCAGGTATCTGCAAATATAGGCTGAGGGCACCAGGATTCTAGCTCTGGTTCCATCTGATCTGCAGGCCTAAAGAACATTTCTTTATAGAAAGGGTAATAGATTTATTTTATTTATTTATTTATTTAAGTGTTTTTATATACCGGGATACGTTGGGAACATCATCTCAGTTCACAGATAACTAAAATTGCAACAGGCTTTTCAGAGAACAAATTACAAAGTGAACGTTAATAATGTAAACCGTGATAGCTTGAACAAGTAACACAACATGCTACGAATGATGAAGCAGCCTCCCAAACGAGGCAAAAACAGGAACTGAATTCAAGAAAGCTTAGGATCTGCACAGGGGATCCCTAGCTGTAAAGAGGTAAAGGAAAGCCAGAGATCAGGTGGAGTCTGTGGCGTTACAACTGGAAGTAAACTGAACAGACCAGAAGGGCCTTCTGTTTCTTATCTGACATCACAGTCTCCATTTCTATGAATATTTCCATTTCAGTAAGGTCCATTGTGCTTCAATTGGCGATCAATTGGCATACATACCAGAGCTGAAAGAGGAACAAGAAATCTGAACCCCAGGCCTGGATCTCTCAGTGAATTTCAACGGGCGATCCCTTAGATTCAAGGAAAGAAAGAGTTAAATGAGCACACATTTAACTTGCAGGGATTCAACAGCGGAGCAGCAAACCACAGAATGTACAGCAAGAAACTGGATATGGTGTAACTTCCCTGGTTTTGCAACTCATTAAAACTAAATTTCCTACACTGCAATGCATGGATCGTAAACTAACTAAGTAGTTACATACAACCTTTCGAATTCCTAATCCTTACCTGCTACAGAGTGGATACATAATTTTGGAGCTTCACATTATGATGAGGGCTCCTAACCTGAAGCTCCAAGGAAGACGGGTCAGGACCAACGTCAGGAAGTATTTCTTCACGGAAAGGGTGGTGGATGAATGGAATTGCTCTCCCAGAGAAGGCAGCAAGGACAAAGATGGTGGTGGAATTCAAAAGGGCATGGGATAAACACAGAGAATCCCTAGTGGTTAAATGAGGGGGGGGATGAAGAAACGGAAAGCCCATGTTGACTGAGGTAACCTGCACAGAGCAACAATTACCCTAAGAATAAAGTAAATGTATAAATAAATAAAAGTTTGCTAGACAGACTGGATGGACCATCTGGGTCTTTTTCTGCCGACATTTACAATGTTACTATGTTTATTTCATTATTTGTATTCACTTGTATTTGTTTTAGAAGTAAAATGGACCCAATTCCATGGTGCTGCCACTATGCATCCTGTTCATACCTAGAGAACTACGTTACACAGTGCGAACATTAACAAACAACTAAGCAGTAAGTCTTCCATTTGAAATCTGCTTCCCCTTAGCAAAGTACTGAACAACAGAAAAGACACATTGATAAAATGATACCACACCAATGTTCAACTGGATTTAGTCAGGCAACTAAGTAGTTACCCAGCTAGTTTGCCCTGCTTGACAAGTGACCCCCCTCAGGGTGGCCAGAAGCACACCAAGGCCTTCAAAACATGCCAACATTTAGCCGGATTGGAAAAAGAAAGATGTTCTCGGTTGGAGGGGTAGGGAAAGGAGGAATTCTTTAGGTTGGAGTAAAAAGGAAAATTGGGTCTTACTTGCTAATTTTCATTCCCGTAATACCACAGATCAGTGGGTTATGCACTCCCACCAGCAGATGGAGGCAGAGAACAAAACTTTGAGGCACTGCTATATACCAAGTGTGCCACCTGCAGTTCCTCAGTATTGATTAATACCTAAGCCAAGATACAATAGAAAACTTTTAAACCCAATAAGGGCGAACAAGAAAAAACCCCAAGGGTTGGATTCCCCCGAACCTGGATAACTCAGCTCCAGACCTCAACTCATAACACTCAAAATGAAAGAGAATATCCCTTATAGACTTCTTATATACAACGGTTAACTACCAGGCAATCAGTCTTTCGGCAGTTTTACTAGGGCGGGCCGCTGGACTGATCTGTGGTATTATAGGAACGAAAATTAGCAGGTAAGACCCAATTTTCCATTCCCGGACATACCCAGATCAGTCCAGACCAGTGGGATGTACCAAAGCCTCTCTACACTGGGCGGGAACCCGAAAGACCCACTCTCAGAATGCTTTCCCCAAAAATCGCGTCCTCCAGTGCCCGTATACCCAAACGGTAATGTCTTGTAAAGGTATGCAAAGGTATGCATAGAGAACCAGAGTGCGGCACTACATATTTCTTCAGGAGATACCAACTGACACTCCACCCAGGAAGTCGCCTGCACTCTAGTAGAATGCGCTTTCAAACCAGCTGGAATGAGGCAACCCTTGCAAATGTAGGCCAAACAAATGATCTCTTTCAACCAGCAGGCCAAAGTAGCCTTGGACGCCTTCCCTCCTTTCTTCGGTCCCCCAAACCCCCAAACAATACGAAAAGGTGGTCCAACTTCCGAAAGGAGTTAGTGACTTTCAAGGATCCGGCGAACATCCAACAGGTGAAGGTCTCTACCCAACAAAGAATCTCAAGACCAATCCGGAAATCCGGGCAACTCCACAGATTGATTCACATGGAAGGCAGATACCATTTTAGGCAAAAGGAAGGCACCGTACGCAAAGACACCTTATCAGTAGAAATGCGTAGGAAAGGATCCCGACAGGAAAGAGCCTGCAGTTCTGAAATCAGTCTGGCAGAGCAAATGGCCACCAGGAAAACTGTCTTCAAAGTAAGGTCTTTTAGGGAGGCCCGTCCCAACGATTCAAAGGACAGATCCCAAAGCGCCCACAAAACCAGGTTAAGATTCCAGTCCGGACCCAACTTATGAATTGGAGGGCGTAGATGCTTTACCCCTTTCAGGAAGCAGATAACATCCGGATGGCTGGCCAGGGGCTTGCCGCGTATCCAGCCCCTGAGACACCCCAGGGCCAAAACCTGGACCCGGAGGGAATTATAAGCCAAGTCTTTTGACAAGCCTTGCTGCAGAAAGGCCAAAATGTGAGGAATGGTCACCAAAAGCAGCACTATGACTTGCTGATCACACCAGGACTCACTTTCCACACCCTGACATACTCCATTGAAGTAGAAGGACATCTAGCCTGGAGGAGGGTGGATATCACAGGTTTCGAATAACCGTTCATGCGTAACCACCGCCATTCAAAAGCCAAGACGCAAGAGAGAAGTAATCCTCCTGATCCGAAAAGATGGGTCCTTGATGTAAGAGACCCGGAAGATGGGCCAGGCGTAACGGACCATCTATTGCTAACTGAATGAGATCTGCATACCAAGGACGCCGTGGCCACTCCAGAGCCACCAGGACCACTGAACCTGGATGTTCCTCTATGTGCTGAAGAACCCAACCAACGAGTGGCCAAGGGGGAAAGGCATACGGGAGGATCCCGGTCGGCCACTCGCACACTAGGGCATCCAGTCCTACCGACCCGACCTCTTTCTTGCGACTGAAGAACCTTGTTGTCTTTGAGTTGGCTTGGGTCACCATGAGATCCAGCTGGGGGGACACCCCCCACCCCCATCTGGCATAAATGTGATTCCAGGCCTCCGGGGACAGTTCCCACTCCCCAGGATCTAACTGTTGACGGCTGAGGAAGTCCACCTGTATGTTGTCTACACCCGCTACATGAGAGGGCGCGATTCCTTCCAGATGACACTCGGCCCAAGCAAACAGATGAGCCTCCCAAGCTACGGACGGACTCTTGGTTCCTCCCTGTCAGTTGAGGTATGGCACTGTGGTGGCACTGTCCAAGAAGACGCAAACCATTCTCCTACGAACCTGAGGCTGAAACGCCACCAATGCCCTGCGGACCACTCTCGTCTCGAGGCGACTGATTAACCAGGACCGTTCTGCCAATGACCAGGCGCCCTGGGCAGCATGACCCAGGCACACCGCTCCCCAGCCCTGGAGGCTTGCATTCGTCGACACGACCACCCAATCCGGGACTTCAAGGGGCTTGCCCTTCTGCAAGTTGGTCTCCGACAACCACCACTCCAGGCTGGTCCTGGCCTGCTTAGACAACGGTAATGGCAGCTGGTACTGTTCTGACACTGGGTTCCATCGGGATAGTAGCGCTCTCTGCAATGGCCGCTTGTGAGCAAAGGCCCACAGCACTAACTCCATAGAGCCCAGAATCTGCAGATAGTCCCAAATTCTGGGAATCTGAAGATGTAGGAAGTGAAGCACTTGCTGCTGTAATTTGCGCATCCTGTCCATTGTGAGGAACACCTTGCCCATCTGAGTGTTGAAACGAGCTCCCAGATACTCCAGGGACTGCGATGGGGTAAGCTGACCTTTCGCTCCATTGATCACCCATACTAGTGACTAGAGGAACTGTGTCACCCAGTGGACCGAACACAAGCAGTCCTCCTCTGACTTTGCTCGAATCAGCCAGTCATCGAGGTACGGGTGAACTATCACCCCCTCCTTCTCGAGGGCCGCCGCCTCGACTACCATCACCTTGGTAAAGGTGCGCGGAGCCGTAGCCAAGCCGAAGGGAAGAGCCCGGAACTGTAAATGGTGACCCAGAATTTTGAAGCGCAAGAATTTCTGATTATCGATCCGGATCGAAATGTGGAGGTAGGCCTCAGTGAGATCCAAGGAGGCGAGGAATTCTTAGAGTCTCCATCCGAAAACGCGGTACTCTCAAGCTCAAGTTCACCTTTTGCAGGTCCAGTATGGGACGAAAGGTACCCTCTTTGTTTGGAACCACAAAGTAAATGGAGTACCTTCCTTTTCCCTGCTCGTCCAGTGGAACCGGACAATCGACTCCAGACCTAGCAACCTTTGCAGGGGGTCCTCCACGGTGGCCCGCTTGTTGCTGGAAATGTGACACGATTCTAGGAAGGAATCCTTGCAAGGGTGAGAAAATTCTAAAGCATAGCCGTCCCACTGATCGGAGGTGATTTTGACCCACCGAGCGAACGTGGGCAGGAAAGCACCTCACCTTGCCAGAGAAGGGAAATCCTGCGGCCTGCACAATTGCAGCCTACCCCCCCCTCCAGGAACATCCCAATACCTGTTGGTCTGTCAGGCTCAGCACTGCTGAGCAGACCGATGCACCCGGCAGTGCCGCTGAGCTTAGAAAAATAAAAGGGATAGCCTCTTTTTTTTTTTTTTAAACAATGAAAATCAAAGAAATAATACTTTACATTCAATCCAATTCTACTGTTTAAAGTCGTAGGGCATGAATGTTTATTGTTCTATTATTTTAATGTTAATTTTAATTTGTCTTATTTTTTTTTAAGTTTATTCATTATGTATGTTTGGTTGAAAACCGTTTTGATTAATTCTTTTGAATTGTAAAGGCGGTATATAAACATTTTTAAATAAAATAAATAAATAATGATAGAAAAACAAAAATTCCCCAACGGGGATACTTCCCTGAGCCAGCGGTCACCCAGAGGGAGACTTCGGGGCTGCCGAGGGAGCAAGTCCCTGGCTATCGGGGGTCCCGGGGCGCAGGGGCTATCACTGCCAGGTGTATTCACCTGGCTCCACCTGAGGGATGGCCCAAAGGACGGAACCTGGCACCTCGGGGAGCAAACGCAACTCTAGATAGCACAGCCAAGAGCTGCAGGTATGCACCACCACCATCTGCTGGAGACAAAGAAATACTGAGGAGCTGCAGATGGCACACTTGGTATATGGCAGTGCCTCAAAGTTTTTTTCTCTGCCTCCATCTGCTGGTGGGAGTGCATAACCCACTGATCTGGACTGATCTGGGTATGTCCAGGAAAAAAAAATACACAACACATGTATATTTGAATTTTCAAAATGTACCTGCAGTGTTTTGCCCTGTTCCACTGCCTGCTGATAAAGTGGCTGCAAGGAAGGCTGGCACTTTCAAACTCATGTACCTTCAAGGTTTGGTTTTTTTTTTTAAAGGGAAACTATCCGTGTGATTTCCCTTTGAAAATTGGCTAGAAAAGGTTCTCGAGTACCAAAAGTACCTGCCAATTTTGAAACAACACGGGCTACCGAAAATTGCCACCTTTTGGGGAAAACTTTCAAACTGACTGCACTGGGATGATTACGTGTGCTTTTTTACCCACGGGCTCTGCACCAATAAACCTGTGCGTACTTTCACTTTGAAACAAAGACAGTGTTGTCACTTGCAGCTGCTCTTTGTGCAGTTAGGATTTTGGCATGAAAAGTTGGAGGGTAGAGCTGAAAATGCCATCTCCACATGTACTTTTCTTCCCCAGCCTAATCATGCAGCCAAGAACACCTCCTCTCTGTGCAGGCCTTTCAGCCTATTTATGAGATTAAAAATCATTTTTGACCACGGAAATCAGTTCAAAAATTGGCCTCTTGCTGATCAGAGGCCTAGGACTGAGGACAGGAATTGTGTCTTACCATGCCATTAACTCTCACAGTTTGCACTCTCTCTCTCTCGCTGCACCCCGTAATTATTGAATGTATCAGCTGTTACGTACTCTGCTGTGGTTAGCTACATGAATGGATATTTTATTGTGATACTTGATTTTATTTTCTTGGGAGTAATTTTCAGGCTTAAATGAAGCATGCCTTAGTTTCATATTACTACAGCCTGCACATAAACCCCAGTGCAGACTGTGTAAGATGGAAATGAAAGAGGAGCTGGACAGCCATATTAAAAGAGATACAAATGAAAACATTTAACAGCAGACAAAAAAAATAAAAGCATAAAAAACAAAATAATAATAAAAGATACCATAGGATAGTTTCAGATCCCGGCTTACATACACATCTAGGTCTTTGGATTACTGTTCTTTGCTTACTTAAACTTCATGGAGTCAGCATTCCACTGCCAGAAGCAAACCGTCCCATCAGCACCAGTAGATGTGAGGTATCGGGTTATTCCTTTTGTTGCTGGACAAAACTAAAAATAAAATTCAGAAATCCATGTCATGCATTGGATACCCTACAGCTCTCATATTCAGGACCCTTAGCCATGTACTTCCAAGCAGCAGCTTCAGAACATTTTGCCAGTAATACAAAATTAATACTTTCAGATAAATATGGAGGTTTTTCACACTGCATCAACATTTAAATCTTTCTTACTGGGAGTTTGTTAGACTGAGAAATTACTACTTACCTGACAATTTCCTTTTCTTTAGGACAGTCAGATGAATCCAGAACAAGTGGGTTATGCACCTCTACCAGCAGATGGAGACGGAGCAAACTGACGTCACAGTATGTATTACCACTGCCGTGACATCAGCCTGCCAGTATTCTCTTCAAAAGCAACTGTGGTCAGACAACTCGTAGTGCAGTAATGGGAGATTTCAATTACCCCAATATTGACTGGGTAAGTGAAACATCAGGGCATGCTAGAGAGAGAAAGTTCCTGGATGGAATAAAAGACAGTTTTATGGAGCGATTGGTTCAGGAGCCGATGAGAGAGAGAGCAATTTTAGATCTAATTCTCAGTGGAGCGCAAGATTTGGTAAGAGAGGTAACGGTGGTGGGGCCACTTGGCAATAGTGATCATAATATGATCAAATTTGAATTAATGACTGGAAGGGAGACAGTATGTAAATTCACGGCTCTACCGCTAAACTTTCCAAAGGGAAACTTTGACAAAATGAGAAAAATAGTTAGAAAAAAACTGAAAGGTGCAGATACAAAGGTAGAAAGTGTGCAACAGGCATGGATATTCTTAAAAAATACCACCCTAGAAGTACAGACCAGATGTATTCCATGCATTAAGAAAGGTGGAAGGAAGGCAAAACAATTACTAGTATGATTAAAAGTTGAGGTGAAAGAGGCTATTTTAGCCAAAAGATCTTCATTCAAAAACTGGAAGAAGGATCCATCAGAAAAAAATAGGAATCAATACAAAACCTCAAGCAGATCAGATCCAAAGTTCAGTTCGAGTCAGATTATTCTAGGTTATTTTGACACAGGACTGGTTAAGAACATGCAGTTTCAAACAGATTCTCCTCCAGGATTTTCAGCACAGCCCTCTGGGAACACTGATTATATTCCCAACAATCCTTTTGAATCCTTGAGGACCAATCTGGATCCTCAGGAGTAGGGTTGTTGGCCTGGGCTTGGGAGAGCAAACAAGCCCGTTCTGGATGGCTTTAGCTCATGGTGCTCAAACTGTTTTGTTTTGTTTTTTGTTTTGTTTTGTTTTTTGGGGGGAGGGCTGCTGGGGGCCTCCCAGCCACTCAGTTTTTCAGGATCAACCTAATAAATATGCATGAGATTTCTTTGCATGCACTACTTCCTAAACCTCTTATGTATGCAAATATTTCTCATGCATATCTTCCCTTTTCCCCACCTGTCCCAATTAAGCTTTAATAATGGAGCAGGAGAGATCTCCATTCCCTCTTGCCTTGCTTACTCTGTTGCATATCACAACATTTGGGCTAGCCTACAGGTATTGGTCATACTTAATCTTATATACAATATATACCTGTGTTACTTTTCATAAATATTTATTTAATTTCTGGTCCTAGTTATTATTCCCTGTTTTTTGTAACTTTCTCACGTCCTAATTATTGTTTTAATATTTTTTAAGTTTCACACTATATTTAATGTTGAATTGGGAAATGTTTATCACTATGTTACTCCCTGCCTCCACACACATGTTAATTGTAAACCGGGTTGATGTGATTCTTATCATGAAACTCGGTATAATAAAAATAATAAATAAATAAATAAATAAATAAATAAATAAATAAATAAATAAAATCACACACCTGTAACATATAACATCTAAAATCTCTATATCATTAACACTCATACCACATTCACACACAACACAGTGTTCCCTATTGCACAAATCCCATTATACATTAATCACTCATAATACTAAACACTGTATTCCCTATTGCATAGATCCCTTTTACATTAAAATTCATACAATGTTGTTTATTGATATAACTGTAACAATTCTCACAATATTTTTAATTAATGTTACTCCAACAGTTCCCATGCCAAAAAACAGCAAGTATCTTCTTCTCAATTAATGATGCTCCTTGTATATATCTCTCCCTTACTTATTCCTGCTTACTTTGTTGCATAAAATGTTGTTGGAAGACCTGATGCTCTTTTACCTTGTACATGGGAGAAGGGATTACTTTGGGCCTTGAGAGCCCTTCATTACTTTCTTGCGGGGGGTGATCATAATATGACCGTGGAAATTTTATTCATCGAGGTAGTTATGTTTGTTTCCATTGATAAGCAGGCTGAATTAGCATTACATGCAGGTGACATCCGGCAGCACTGAATGAACTTGTCTCTCCAAGCTGTAGAGCTTTGAGCTCTACTGAGCATGTGCAGAAGTTCCCACAAGGGCATTGCCTCATGAGCACCTCAGTCTCTTTTTGTCTGAGCTAAAGCATGGAGGTATATTTCATCTCTCCTTTATTTTTTTTGTTTCAAACTTATTTTCTTCAGAAAACGTACTCTGTCTTCCTCACTGATTCTTAAGCCACACAAACAGTACTTAAGTGCTACCACAA
The DNA here is from genome assembly GCF_901001135.1 of Rhinatrema bivittatum. NCBI lineage: Eukaryota > Metazoa > Chordata > Amphibia > Gymnophiona > Rhinatrematidae > Rhinatrema > Rhinatrema bivittatum. Next base: position 215,419,962 of record NC_042620.1, read on the forward strand.
AAAAAAAAGAGAAGAGAGATTCTTCTCTCACAAGAAAAATCAGGCCAGAAGAAAAAGTCTATAGGAGTGAGTGGTTTCAAGAGCTGCAATGTGGAAAAAATCATGTCCTTTGCTGACAGCCAAGAGTTATACTACTGCTGTCTGAGACCAGATCATGACCAGAAAACCTGTGAAGTCTGTGGACAGATGTGTTTGCACTCACAGTGCTCCAGGACTTTGTGCATGAGAAGAGCTATGGTAAATTAAACAACTTAATACATAATACCAAATTATGAACAAGCAACCAATTTTCAATGCGACATTTTATACAGGTCATAGGTAACAGAATACCTATCCCATATATCTTAACTGTATTGATATGAGAATGATGTAAAATCTTAAATTGCAGCTCTTGAAATCTAGCATCTATAAAGATCTTACTAATATTGTGAGAAAATTGCATCAGTTCTGGACAAGTAATTCACTCTCAGCTCCACTATGAGGAAAGGCTTGTTAACATCTGAGGACTGCATTTAACTAATTGCAGTTTATATCAATGAGAAAGGTTTTATCGCCCAGCTTATCAATAGAGCATAACTCAATCTCCAAATAACATCTGATTTGGTGCTTTGAAGAACCCCAACCTGCTGGTATGCATAAAAATGTTTGAGATAAATCAAACAGGTCTCAATTGTTTAAAAGTGTAAATAACTCCTAATATTTACAATAAAAATCTGAAATATTTCTTGGGCCTTTAGACCTCCAATCCATAAGGATTTTATTGTCTAAACTAGGCAGAAAGTCAGCATTACCTACCAAAGACAAAAATTGTGAAACAGTATGTGATATACTCCACCACCTACAAACATGCCTTCAAGTTTTTACCATTGCTCTTGATAAGGGTTAAGACTTCAGCTCACTAAGAATACAAGTATCTTTCAAATACAAGACATTCATTAATGGAAATTGGGTCAAATGGGATTCCACCATACCAGGACTATAATATTTAAAATCTAAAGAAACCCACTCCCAAAGAAAATGCATTTGAGTAGCCACATTCTAGAAGCTAAAGTCTGGAAGATTAAGTTCTCTATATTCTTTCAGATACATAAGCCTAGACTCCAGAATCTCCCACTCCATTGTCAGCATATCCTGGATTGCTAAATGGATGGGAAAGGCGTTGCAAGGTTTCCTAATCCCTGTCAGAATGGGATCTCTCTTCATTCTAGCTTTGGGCATTTCCTCTTTCAAACTTAGGACCTGCGAGACTTTTGTAATTAGGGGCCCCTAGCTCATCTGCCCTAAACAAACTCACAGCTGAGTCCCCAGTCTCTGGTTCTTCTTCACCTAACATCTCTTCCTGAGAGAGCCCTCCTCCTCCTCCTCCTCCTCGAACCCCCCACCTCCAGGTTCCATCTCGGGACTCCAATCTTCCCAGCCTGAAAGTGGCTTCAGCTTTTCCTCTGAAGAAGCCTTATTCTGCTTATCTTTCATCTGGAGATGAGCTTGGTGCATAGCCAAGATGAAGTCTGAAGAAAACTCAGACTCCTCCTTCCCTGGGGGCTTTAGTCACAGACTCTGCTTGCTTGGGGCTGCCTCACCCTCCGAACCTGTGTAGGAGTGCCTTGACTGCCCTGAAACTTGTTTCGGAGGTGGAAGAAAGGACGCGCTTACTGGCGTACACTGTTCAATTGGCCCAGCCCCTCCCCCTTCCTTCACCAGGGCCCTGCTTGTCACTGTCATAATTGCAGCAGAAAGAGCCAGAGACACTAGGGACCCGCCGGGCTGCGCACCTGGTGCACTTCCTCCCCTTGTCCATACGTGCGGCAGGCAGCAATGGTTCGGGGCCAGGCTGCTTCTCCACCTTCATCGGGAAACCAGGAGATCAAAACAACTGGTTGCCCTGGGAAGGGAAGATCAGACCTACGGAGGCTGTCATCCAGCAGGGTCCCCACCTTGACCCAGGCTCCTAGAGAAAGCGACCTTAGGAAGGCCATAGCCCTAGGGCCCTTCTTACACTGCTGGACCAGCCTTTATGGTAGTGGCATCAGAAAGGAAGCTTTCGCTCTCTGCCCCATCTGCAGATGGGAGGGAGAATCCCACAGGTTACTGGTCTGGCAGGATGAAGAGGAAGTTTCACTTTTCATAAACCTTTAACCTGTGCAAAAGCACCCTTGGCAGTTTTCAAATGAGACAGTGCACATGTGCTTTACTTTTAAAATTTGATGCAAAGTCCAGGGGTAACAAGTATCAGCGGACTTTGCGCCAAATCGGGAAGGTTGAAAATTGCCTCCTGTAAGTCGGGAGGCAGATCTATTTCATCCAATGCTCCTTTTTTCACTACATGGATCAATATTCTGTATACAGAGCATCCATATAATGCTCTGTATGCAGGACTGGCCAAGCTAATTTCCAAAGCTAAGAGTGTTCACCGTTTAAGCAAGTTGAGGTTAAGCAACTTGATCAGCCTCATGCAAAGGGTGCACAGGGTGGGATGTGAACCTGGACCTTTGGCTTACAAGTTCTGGGCTCTGAGTAGTGCTACCAGCTTCCTTCCCAAGGGGCATTAATATCCTAAACCTCAATATCATGACAATATACGGAACAGATTTACATTATTGAATGCGACTGATTCAATATGAAATATTTGAAATCACTACCAAAAGTACCAGATTTACTAACCTATGATGTATTTATCAGCAGTACAGTGATCAAAAGTTCATCTGTAGCAATCTGGCCAGATAACTTTTCTTGAAGGTGAGGAAGCTCTCAGTTATTCTCAAGCTGCTCTTGTCAAGAGTTTTGTTTTTTTTGTCACTTTTCTGATACCTCAAACTTTGTTTACAACAGAGTATAGTCATTGTGACCTAAAAGGGTTTCTCTCATTTTGGTACCATACCACCAGCCTCACACTGCATGCACGCCTCCCCCAGTGGCAGAGAGCAGAAGCTCTGCAGGCTTACCTGTATGGAAGTTATAGAACCTGAATGGCCCTGTAGCACCGCAACCGGCGCACAGGTTCGAAGACACCAGACTCGGACGACCTTGTCACAGCTGCCTGCTGCGATCAGAGTGTTTTCATAGTTTACTGCCATGTCAGAGATTTCAGCTGAATGCCCTCGCAATGTGGAGAGCAGACGCCCATCATCGGTTGCCCAGATTTTCACCAAACAGTCATCTGATCCCTGGTAGTTAGGAAGAAATAAAAATCAAGATGTCATTGACTGCTTAGCAAAAACAAATACACATATCCTATCGCAAACATTTTGCTCTGTTTTGTAAAGTCTAAAACATCCTCCTGATGTTTTTTGTATATCATCATATTTAATGTTAAAAGAAAAACACACAACATACATTTCTATTGCTGTTTAATAAGACACTTCAGAACTACTCCAACTAAAATCAAGTCATTACAGAAGGACCAAGAAGTAATTATTCACAATTTCTAGTCAAATTATTTGCAAAATGATACAAGATAAGATACAGACAATGGGCTTTATTCAATACAGGGAAGGAGGAAAAGTCTTGTTTGAATAAAGTAGAGACACACCGATCCAATAAATCTGCACGGAAAACAGGCGCTCAGTGTTGAGCGCCCACTTTCCTAACGCAAGCCCAGCCTCCTCTCCTGGGCGTGCAAATATTTAAATGAGAAGTTGCGCTAAAAAGGAGGCACTAGGGACAAATATGCGCCCAGCGCTTTCTTAGCAACAGGTGCCCAGAAGATGTGACTGTCAGTGGGTTAGGAAAACAGACACTCAGTTTTACAAGCATCCATTTCCCTAAATTGTGCACAACCACAGGAAAATGGACGCTTATTAATTGAAAGTCCTTTTTCCTAACCTGACTGCCAGTACACTTTTTTTTTTTTTTTTTAAACATTCTCGTCCTTTTTGTTCCTCCGTCTTAATATCACCACAATATTAAGTTGGAGGAAATACAAAAAAAGCAGTATTTTTCTGCTTTTCTGTACACTTTTTGGGCTGCTCAGAAATTGCGTTAATCTCTGAGGGTAAAAATGTGCACATCAGGTTGGACGCACGTTTTGGACGTGCTAATCCTCTTATAGAATAAGGGGTTTTGTTCGTGCATTCAAGCATAGGTTAAACAGTGTCCTCTGCTGAGTGCACTGTATTGCATTGGCCCAAATGTGTGAAAATCAGCTTGTCTACAAGACATTGACCAGTGAAACCAGAACAGGAGAACCGATGCCAAATTTCTGACCTTCAATCACTGCTGAAAATTCTGTTCCACATGTAAAGAGCAACCCAAGTCATATATGTTGTCCTTGATCTTTACTCTCTCACACTAAAGAAGCACTTGTTTTTTTTTAACTCATAGAAACATAATCAATCTTGTTAGTGAAGGTCCTCTTGGTCCAACCAGTTTGCCCATTTGTACCTAGACAGCCCACTCAATCTCTGATCCTCTCTCAGCCTTGCCCTGCCACTGAGGACTACCCCATGCATGCCTGAATTCTCTCACTGTTTTGGCTCCACTGGAAGTCTATTCTAGGTGCCCATCACCAATTTAAAAGTATTCTCTCACAATTCTTTTCAGCATCCCTTCCTATGGCTTCATATGGAACTTGAACTTTTCATCCTAAGGAAAATGCTTCCTTCTGGTCCCTTATGGAAGCCTGCCAGACACTGGAATGTTTGTATTATATTTCTCCTTTCCTGCCTTCCTGCCAGAGGATGTGGTTAGTGTAGTTGGGTTTAAAAAAGGTTTGGATAAGTTCTTGGAGGGGAAGTCCATTACCTGCTATTAATCAGGTTGACTTAGAAAATAACCGTTGCTATTACTAGCATCAGTAGCATGGGAAAGACTTAGTGTTTGGGTACTTGCCAGGTTCTTTTGGCCTGGATTGGCCACTGTTGGAAACAGGATGCTGGGCTTGATGGACCCTTGGTCTGACCCGTTATGGCAATTTCTTATGTTCTACAGAGTATCCCTTTAGCTCCTTAAGTCTCTTTTGGCTTACAGTCTTAAATCTTTAGCTCCCTATCAGTGTGGAGCACTAAATTCATGAAAATGTGCGCAGTCACAAAATGTGCCTATGTAAGTGTCAAGTGTACTATGAGGCACAAAGCCAAGTGCTTTCAGCACCCAAGGGAGGGTAAAAAAATATATACTTATATATTTATGATTACATAAACTGGCGTGCACTATTCTACTTAACTACTCAATTTAAATATTTCATTAAAAAAAAAATATATATATATATATATATATATATATATATATATATATATATATATATATAAGTTATACGAAATGTTTTGATATAAATATAATTGATCTAAGAGGAGTATTAATATGAAATGGAAAATTAGTTCCTACCACATATGTAAATAGTACTACAAAGTTAAGGAACCTGTTAACAGATACGATTCTTTGTCCAGTCTATGCAGTATCACAGACACTATTGAATCTTCAGTCATCCCCTTATCACGGCTCTTTCTATCATCCCCAGGCATGTTTGAATTCCAGCCCTCATTTTGTTCTTACCACCTCTTTAGATTCTCCCAAGCCTCTATCATCCTCTCAAAAAAAATATTTCCCCCCAAGCCTTCTCTTCCTTCCAACTTTATAGCATGCTCCATGTCCCAGAGTTTTTTTTTCCTATTAAAAATGTACTACTAATAAAAACTATTACCAACTGAGGTTTTAAGCCACATGTTTTTACTAGAATATGTGTTTTACAAATTCCCTTCACAGGACACAATAGCTACTGCTATTGTTCCATTTCTCAATAGCAACAATTTCTTTTTTTTTCTTTTTTTTAAGTTTTTCTCTCTGATGAATTCAGAGCACAGGAAAGACAATGGAATGCCAGCACTGGACGTCAAACTCCGCCATGTATTCACAGAAGAGATACAGCACAGGCAGCAGAAATGCAGGCTTCCCACACTGCCCTGCCAACAGCGTGAGCACATCATTCGTGCTCCAGAACTGTGCCATTTCCTGCCTCTCTGCCAAAATTGCCTACAACGGCACCAAACTGGGATGGATTTTTTTTTTTTTTTTACTTTTGGGACCTAACTGAGCCCACTACCTCATTTCACACAAAGGTCAAACAGCTTCCCAATCTTAGCTGGATTTGAAATGATGATCTCTAAGCAACAGGCTCTGTAAATCTAATCACTTCACTGAGATATGATTTTCTCACATCTTTTCATTTCTGAACTTACTTGTCACACATTTATTTATTTATTTCAAATCTTTTCTATACCGTCACTAAGATATATACCATCACAACGGTTTACATATAGGCACATAAAATATGGTAAGTGAAGGTGTACTATAGAACATTCTAACAGGTGCCAAAAGGTTCTGTTACAATCTACTAGATAAGGGAGCCCTGACCGACGTGCCGCAAATGCGCAGTAGAGAGCAGCTCTACCGCGCATGCGAGCACGTCGGCCAGAGCAGAGCGTGCCCCCCCCAAAAAAATGGCGCCTGCTCCTTAGGAGCAGGAGCGGCGGCGGCGGGAGCAGGAGCGGCGGCAGCGGGAGCAGGAGCAGCGGCAGGAGCAGCGGCGACGAGCGGGAGGAGCAGGAGCGGCGGCGCGCGCACAAGGGAGGGAGGGAGGAGCAGTAGCGGCAGCGACGCGCGTGCGCGAGGGAGGGACACCACCCTGTCTGCCAGTTGTGGATGAGCTGAGAGGAGGGAGGAGAGAGTGAGCTGAGGGAGGGGGGGAGGGAGGAGAGGGAGAATAGAGGGGGGAGGTGGGAGGGAGGAGAGAGTGAGGGGAGGGTGGAAGGAGGAGAGGGAGAATAGAGGGGGGAGGTAGGAGAGAGTGAGCTGAGGGGAGGGGGGAGGGAGGAGAGAGTGAGGGGAGAGAGGAGAGGGAGAATAGAGGGGGGAGGTGGGAGGGAGGAGAGAGTGAGGGGAGGGGAGGGAGGAGAGGGAGAATAGAGGGGGGAGGTGAGAGGGAGGGAGGAGAGAGTGAGGTGGAGGGAGGAGAGGGACAAGAGAGTGAGGTGGGGGGAGGGAGGGAGGAGAGAGTGAGGTGAGGGGGGAGGTGAAAGGGAGGGGGGAGGAGAGAGTGAGGGGAGGGGGGGAGGAAGTGGGAAGGAAATAGACCAAAAAATTTTTTTAAAATGTAGCCCGTTGTTACGGGCTTAACGGCTAGTATATTATAAAAGGGGCACAATAGTTGGGTAGTGTAAGTTTTGTCTAGGTGTACCATCGGTACTGTACATCAGTAATATTTATGTTTGTTATGAGCTTTAATAAAGTAATGTCATGTATGTTGTGAGATTATTGCTGTGTGCTTGTGTTTTTTTGCATGTTCCTGTATGTTCTCTATTCTCCGGTCTCTTTAGAAAAGGCTTGTTTAAAGAGCCATTTTTTAAGTTTTTCTTAAAGGTTTTGAGATCGCTTTGTAGTCTGATCTCAGGAGGCATTGTGTTCCATAATATGGGGCCTGCTAATGATAGTTTTGCTGTCCTTACTGAGGGAATGGTTAGAAGTGCTTTATTTGCTGAGCGAAGGTTTCTTTGTGGGACGTGTACTCGTAATGCTGTGTTTAGCCAGTCTGCTTCTTTATCATGTATTAGTTTATGTATGGTACATAACACTTTGTATTTAATCCTGTATTCAATGGGTAGCCAGTGTAATTTTGCCAAGGTTTCAGTTATATGGTCCCTTTTTCTTTTTCCGGTCAGTATTCTAGCTGCTGTGTTTTGTAATATTTGAAGTGGTCTTAATGTTGAATTTGGGAGTCCTAGTAAAAGTGCATTGCAGTAGTCGGTGCTTGAAAAAACTAGTGCCTGGAGCACTGTTCTGAAGTGAGATGGTGTTAGTAGTGGTTTTAGTCTTCTGAGTATCATGAGTTTTGCGTAGCCTTCTTTTACTTTTAGCGAAATGTATTGTTTTAGATTGATTTCTGAGTCCATTATTACTCCTAGATTACTTACTTTTTTAGCTAGATCAATTTTCTGGTTGTTTTTGAGTGTTATTGGATTTTGGATGATTACGATATTCTGTCTCTCTAAGTGTAGAAATTCTGTTTTGTCAATGTTAATCACTAGTTCCATTTGGTTTAGAAGTTGTTTTATAATGCTCAGATACATGTTAGCTAGATTAAGCGTTTTTTCTATTGTATTGTCTATTGGCAGAATTAGTTGAATATCGTCTGCGTATATGTAATGTATGATTCCTAGTCCCGCTAGAAGATTGCATAAGGGTAGCATGTATATGTTAAAGAGGGTAGCAGACAGGGCTGATCCTTGTGGAACTCCTGTTTCGAGCCTGACTTTTTCTGATAGTACGCTGTTTATTTGGACTTGAAAGAACCTATTGTTTAGGTATGAGTTGAACCAATTTAGTGTTTTGTGGTGTAACCCAATTTCTTCTAGTCTTTTCAGTAGTATTTTATGGTTTACTGTGTCGAAGGCTGAGAATAAGTCTAACACATAGTAACATATTAACGATAGCAGATAAAGACCAAATGGTCCACCTAGTCTGTATTTGCTTATGTTAGTAACTGCCGTTCTATGCAGGTTATCCCTATGCAGATGTTACACCATCCATTTTTTTAAGCCTTTAGGGATCTGCAGTGTTTGTCCCACGCCCTTTTAAATTCATTAACAGTTCTCCCTTCTGGAAGGGCATTCCAGGCATCCACCACTATCTCCATGAAGAAATATTTCCTGACATTGACTCTGAGTCTTCACCCCTGGAGTTTCATTTCTTGACCTCTAGTTCTACAGTTTCCTTTCCAATGGAAAAGGTTTGAAGTTTGTGCATCATTAAAACCTTCAAGTATCTGAAGGTTTGTATCATAACTCTTCTGCACCTCCTCTCTTCCAGGGTATATATATTCAGATTCTTCAGCCTCTCCTCATAAGTTGGAAGACCATTCTGGTCACCCTTCTCTGGACCACCTCCATCCTGTCTCTAACCTTTTTGAAGTACGGTCTCCAGAACTGAACACAATATTCCAAGGAATGGTCTCATCAACGACCTGTACAAAGACATTATCACCTCCTTTTTCTTACTGGTTATTCCTCTCTCTGTGCAGCCCAACATTCTTCTGGCTTCAGCTATTGCCTTGTCATATTGCTTCAGTGCTTTCAGATCGTCCAGACACTATCACCCAAAGGTTCCTCTCTTTCAAACTCAAGTGGCATGGTCATTCATAGAAAAACAAATTCCAAATCAATTTCCTAGAATTGAGAGCGATTAGATATGCTGTAATGGCATTCACTCACTTCCTCCAAGGGAAGTGTATTCTCATTCAAACTGATACATAGTTCTGGCACAACTGATGAAGCCAACATTTCAACCAATGGAGTCGGCTTCTCTCAAATTTCTAACATGGAAAGTAATATTCTTTGTCACAGTAACGTCAGTCAGAAGAGTGAGCAGACTTTGAGCTTTTGTTTATTATTCACCTTATATGGAATTCTTTCACAACTGGATGGTCCTCCACACTCACCCCAAATTTCTACCAAAAGTAATAACAGCTTTCCATATCAATCAGGCCATTGTTTTACCTACATTCTTCCCAAAGCCACATTCACATGAAAGTGAGAAAGCTCTTTATACCTTAGACTGTAAAAGAGTTTGGCTTACTACAAAAGAATGATTCAGCCACACTGTCAGGCTTCGCAACTATTCATCTCTTACAATTCTAACAGACTGGTCACGGCAGTAGCCAAACGTTCACTGTGCAACTGGCTAGCAGACTGCAATGCAAATTGCTATACACTAGCACACTAGCAGGTCTATAAGTTACAGAGACCACAAAGGCTCATTAAGTTAGAGCCATAGCTACATCAGTGGCTCTTCTGTGAGTCATACCACTTGAAGACATCTGGACATGGTCTTCAGTACACACATTTGTTGCCCATTACTGTCTAGACAATCTCTCAAATAAATGACAATAAATTCAGACAAGCACTTTTATGTAGCCTGTTCACCCAGTAGTCTACACTCCATGGTGGGGTCCAGGCTGCTTATTCAGTAAATACTTTGCTGCATCAGGCCTGCTTATCGATGGAAAAAGCAAGTTTGATTACGTTAAACTGCGTTTTCCGTAGATAGTAGGATGAATTAGCAATACTAAATACCCTTCTACCTCCCTGGAGAGTAACTACCTAGCTAGAATTATCTCTCAAATCAACTGAGGGGGCTTAGGAGGCAATGTCTGAATGGAATTCCTGCACATGTTCAGTAGAGCAAACGTTCTACTAGCTAAGATAGATAATCTGTTCATTGCCGTTTGTTACCCACAAGTAATGGTTAATTCAGTCCTGCTTATTGATGGAAAATGATGGCTTTTGAATGTTCCATACACAAATAAATAAAATTAAAACAGAATAAAACAATGGGGGGGGGGGTTAGTTCTAAGAATATAGGAACTTGTATGTGTACCGTAAATATCCGCCTCCCAGTACGGTCAAAGGTTACACAATACACCGATGATAAGTGTCCCAGAATCCTCTTGTGCATTTTCAGGTGTTGATAGGCAGACGTTGGGAACATTTGACTGAAGCGTCCACATCCAGTTAACTGCCTGGCAGAAGTGATGTTCACTGAGGAAAAAGAAAACTTCACTGTTTAATTGAAATCTCTAAAAGAAAACCGTACAAACAATGCACTGAGCAATAGTTCAAAAACTGCACATGGAAAACATTATAGTAACATGCACCACGAATCATTTTATTTTTATTTTGTCAATATTTTTTTTAATAGCCTTCTCTACTTACAAATCAAGACAATTTACAAACACTAATATCATTGTAATAATAAATGGAGAAATTACTTACCTGATAATTTCGTTTTCCTTAGTGTAGACAGATGGACTCAGGGCCAATAGGTATAGTGCTCTTCTGCTAGCAGATGGGAGACGGAGTCAGATTTCAAAGCTGACGTCACTCTAGATATACTCCTGCAGTAACCTCAGCTCTTCAGTATTCTCTTCAAAAAGCCACTATGGATATATCTTTGCTTAAATAACTTGATTAAACTTTATTAAAACTTGAACTGGTTCAACTAATTTCTGAACTGGAGACCACCAGTGCACTCAACCAATTAATGCCAACACCGGACAAACTGTGGGTGTCTTGAACTAGGGGTAGGCCGAAGCTTACCCGTATTTGCTTAGTCTCGAGGTTTGCTATCAGAGGTTCTTCTTTTCTGGGTTAGCCGTGGGCGGGATGCTGAGTCCATCTGTTACACTAAGGAAAATGAAATTATCCCGCGGTCCTCACACCAGACTTTGAATACTCTCCAGATCCGTATGTATGACAGGGATGTGGAGAACTTGCGCGCTTGCAGCAGGGTGTCAATCATGGCCTTTGAGTAACCGTGCTTCTTCAGGCGAATCCTCTCAAGGGCCAGACCATAAGAGAGAATCGACAGATCTTCGTGGAGAATCGGGCCCTGCCGGAGAAGGTCCCTGTGTGGAGGTAGGCACAAAGGGTTCCCCGCAAGGAGTCTTTGCATGTCTGCGTACCATGGTCGTCTTGGCCAATCTGGGGCCACTAGTAGAACTAGTCCCCTGTGATGTTCTATCTTGCGGATGACCTTGCCCAGTAGTGGCCATGGGGGGGGAGCGTTGATTCCTTGGGAGTGTGGCTCTCGTCTGCGGCTGAAGAACCTTGGGACTTGGGCACTGAGACAGGTGGCCAGTAGATCCATGGCTGGGAGGCCCCAGCGATTTACTATCAGTTGGAAGGCTGTGGTCGACAGCGTCCATTCTCCCGGGTCCAGGCTCTCTCTGCTGAGGAAGTCTGCTGAGACGACATATTTTCCTGTGATGTGGGAGGCCGAGATCCCTCGTAGGTTTATCTCCGCCCATGCCATGAGAGGGTCTATCTCCAGAGACACTTGCTGGCTCCTGGTTCCTCCCTGGTGGTTGATGTAAGCAACCATTGTTGCGTTGTCTGACATTACTCGAATTGCTTTGCCTTGGAGTCTGAGGCTGAATCGCAGGCACGCTAGTCTAACTGCTCGAGCTACCAGGTGGTTTATGTTTCATTCTGCCTCTTCCTTGTTCCATTGTTCCTGAGCCGTCAGTTCCTGATAGTGGGCTCCCCACCCACGCAGGCTCTCATCTGTGGTGAGCAAGGTCCAGTTCGATGGGGATAGGCTTACTCTTCTGCTTAGGTGATCTTCCTGTAGCCATCACTGGAGCTGAGAACGGACCTCTGCTGGTAGTTGGAGGCGAATTGAGTAGTCCTGGGACAGTGGGTTCCATCATGACAGCAAGGAGCTCTGGAGTGGTCGCATATGGGCCCTTACCCACGGGACGATCTCCAGGGTTGATGCCATGAGGCCGAGGACTTGAAGATAGTCCCATACCTTGGGGCCTGCATTGGTCATCAAGCATCGTAGTTGCTCCATCAGTTTCCTTCTCCCTGATGGAGGGAGGAAGACTTTGTTCTGTTTGGTGTCGAAACAGGCCCCCAGGTACTCTAGCGATTGAGAGGGCTGCAGACTGCTCTTGCCTGTGTTTACGACCCAACCGAGTTCCTACAGTAGGTTCTTGACTCTGCTGGTCACCGGCCAGCTCTATTCCAAAGACTTTGCCCTGATCAGCCAGTTGTCCAGGTAAGGGTGTACCAAGATACCTTCCTTCCTCAGTGTTGCCGCCACGACCACCATGATTTTGGTGAAGGTTCTAGGGGCAGTTGCTAGGCCGAAGGGTAGCGCTCGGAACTGGTAATGGTGACCCAGTGTCGCAAAGCGCAGGAAGCACTGGTGATCCTAATGGACTGGGATGTGAAGATAGGCTTCAGAAAGGTCAAGGGAGGTTAGGAACTCTCCCGGTTGTACTGCCATTATTACGGAGCGAAGAGTTTCCATGCGGAAGTATAGTATCCACAGATGACGGTTGACATTCTTGAGATTCAAGATGAGTAGGAATGATCCTTCCTTTTTGGGAACAATAAAATAGATGGAATAGCGCCCCATATTTTGTTGGGGCATGGGAACCGGAGTTATTGCCTTCAGACTGAGTAGTCTTGTCAGGGTGGCTTCCACTGCCAGTCTCTTGGTGTGGGAGTGACAGGATGACATCATAAATTTGTCTCGAGAGATGCTGCGGAACTCCAGAGAGTAACCTTCTCGAATGATGTTTAGTACCCATTTGTCCGACGTGATCTCGACCCATCTTTGGTAGAAGAGGGCAAGTCAACCTCCTATTTCCTCTTCCAGTGGATGGGTCAGCCCATTCTCATTGTGAAGCATAGCTGGAGCCTGCCCCCAGGCCTGCTCCTCTTTTAGTCTGTTGGTTACGAAAGGGCTGGGACCTTGCAGAGGGACGAGGTGCTTGGAACAGCGAGTTCCTGTAGGGTCTAAAGCATTGCGAGCCTCTGCCCTTGGTTCTTCTAGGAGAGGAGCGCTGAGATCTTTATTCCTATCTTCCGGTAGCCAAGGCACTGGTGATTCACCCCACTTGCTGGCTAACTTCTCCAATTTGCTTCCGAACCAGAGAGATCCTTTAAAGGGCATTCTTGTGAGATTCGCTTTAGATGTCGTGTCAGCAGACCAATTTCGTAGCCATAATTGTCCTGGCTGCCACTACAGAGGCTACACCTCTGGCTGAGGTACGCACCAGGTCTGAGTTTGCGTCTGTCAGGAAGGCTGCTGCAGGTTCCATCGTCTCACCAGTATACGTTCAGGAATTATTTGCCTCTCTCGAGAGGAGCAAGCAGGAACATGCTACCAGTGCGCAGCAGGAAGCAATCTGCAGTGTCATTGCTGTTGCGTCGAAGGCCTGCTTAAGGATGGATTCCAATTGTCTATCCTGAGTATCCTTCAATGCAACCCCTCCCTCAACGGGAATTGTTGTTCGCTTTGAGACAGTACAGATCATGACGTCCACTTTCAGGAAACGCAGGCGTTCCTTCATCGCTGGTTCTAGAGGGTATAGGGCTTCCAGGACATTCCACTCCAGGTCAATCAGTTCCTGAATGACTTCTATCATTGGGAAGTAGCATGAGGCTTTACAAAGGGACACCAGGATGGGGTTCTTCTTGGATTCTGCCATCGGGTCCATGCCTGGAATACCCAGAGTCTTCAGAGACTGGGAAACAAGGGCAGGTAATTCATCGTTATGGAAGAAGCAAAGCATGGTTCAGGATGGTTCCAGGCCTGGAGAAATTTCTCCTTCTTCCAGGGAGTCGCCATCATCATCTGAGGTGTCTGGGTCCCTGTCAGGGAGATTCTTGGTTAGCTCGAGACGTCCGAGCAGGGCTGGGAGGATCTTGTGCTTCCGGCCGGAGTTGAGCCTGGGGCGCAGCCGGGGCTGATTGCGCCTGAACGAAGGCTTGTAGCCCTTGGAAAAATTCTAACCAGGAAAAGGTCCCTGGGTCCATGTTAATCCTAGGTGGAGTCGGCATAGGAGCCCCTGAGGTGCCCTCCTGTGGAGAAGTCATCTCAGAGATGACTCTGTAGTAGTTCCTGACCCATCCCCGGACAGTGAGGGTCCAGGCTTTGGTTCCCCCTGGGCTTCCTCGCAATGCTGGCACAGGCAAGACTCCAGTTCAGGCTGCGCGGCTCTTATGTGGCAGGCTATGCAAAGAGAATGCCTTCTGGCCTTCTTGGGCGCTGGTGCCATTCTGTGTGCGCACGTGCAGTTGCAAATGCGGCTGTGCGTGTAGTTATGCACATGGGTGCGCTCAGTTGTGCGCGTCTCAGTTGTGTGCGCCGCTGTGCGCATAGCTGGGCGCACAGCTATGCGCGCGTCTGTATTGGACGCGTGCAAGTTAGGAACATCGGCTGCCCGGCCTGCTCCACGCATACCGCCGATTGAGAAGGGAAGATGGCGCAGACGACCCCCACGCGTAAGATGGCACCCCCCCATGGGTCTCCACGTGTGTGTACCCTTGCACCGGATCGGGGCCTAGCCCAACCAAGGCTGCTCAACCCGATCGGTGCTCCCTTTTTAACCTCACCAGAGAAGAATTTGGTACGGCAATCCGAGCTCTGGAGACCTGAGACCTGAATTTAAAGATTTTTTTTTCTTAACTGGTCTCGGCGCTTACCAATCATATGCCAGACGGTCTCCAGCTGCGGGGGGAGAGGGAATTACCTTCACTGCCGCACTTGTTTCTGCACCCACTGCCTTTCAGCCACACTGGAGGCTAAGTCCATGCCGGAAACCGGCTACCGGACCAAGGCACATTTCTGAGGGATATCGGAGATCACCTCAGGAATTCTTGACTGGGGCAGGGACCCTTGGGTATCACCAAAGGAGAGCGGGGCTCGATCATCTGTAAGGTAAATTTTGTTTCTTCTTTGCTGTAATTCTTAACACTATTCTAGTATGTGGGATAGTGTCCACATCTGCTAGGAGACGGAGAGATACTGAAGAGCTAAGGTTACTGCAGGGGTATATCTAAAGTGACGTCAGCTTTGAAACCTGACTCCATCTCCCATCTGCTAGCAGAAGAGAACTATACCCATTGGTCCTGAGTCCATCTGGCTACACGCTAGGAAAATAAAATTTTTATATACAAAGAACTCACATCAGATCTCACAAATCTTGTTTATATAATTTAAAACAATGTATTATCTTTCAGCGAAACTTAAAATAAAGTCAAATCAACTCTTCTAGCATTGAATGTTAGTTATGAAATCCTTTGCACACTGTTTCCCAACACCTAGGGAGTACCCATATTCAGAAAATGTGTCACAGATTTCCCTGCAAATACTCGATCCGATTTGTCCTTTTGGTTATTATGGGCTATGACATCATAAATGCCATCTTTACCAATCACACCCTTTTCTATGCTGTTTCAAACACAACTGTTTCCAGAGCTGAATTGGAATTGCAGGGAAGCAGCATAAAGAATGTAACTAATTCAAATGAAAGTAATGTTTTTAAATGCTGCAAGGAGAAAATTACTTCTTGCAGCATAAACTTCAGAAACAAAATACAATGGCATAAACCGTTTTAGATCCAACACTGGCTCTCAGATATAGTTTAATATAGATTGCATACCAGCATACACATGCAAACAGAAGAAAGAAAATATATGCAAAAAATCCTTGGATACAAGCCCCAGTAACTAAAGATCATAATGCCTTAGCATTTCTTGGAAAGGCAAAGTATAAAAGGAAACAAAATAAATGGCTTTACTAATCAAAAGAAAACAAACATTTAAAAACGCAAAATGATGTCCATTCTCAGAAAACAAGATTATTATCCAAATGTTTTGGGTGGAAAAAATTCAACTAATGCACTGTGCTCATTTTGAACATCAAAATGAATTAAAGTACAAGATTGTTTCACTGATCTACATAACTTTCCCTGTGAAAAAGCAATTCTAGAAATATTCCAAAAGCAATTAAGAATTTAAAAAATGTAAAGCATGGTGAGTACATCAATAAAACAAACTCCCACTTTAATGCATTTTGATTTGTATTTGTTAGCAGAACATGAAAAATATCCTTCAGTGTGACCACGGCACTCACCCAAGTTTGGTGGCTTGGCATAGTTCACAGGTAGTTCGGGAGGCCGGCCTCTGTGTAGAGCTGCAAAAGCGGATCCCTTCCATAACGTGTGCCTGCAATCTGCACCAAGAGAATAGTGTAAGGTTTCTGCAGCTTCCTCAGCAAGCCCCATACCCCAGCAGCAGCTTATGTGCCAGCAAGAATGCCTCTCCCACATTCCCCAGTCACTCTGTCTCCCATGAAGCTGTCTGAAGCCTGGCAGCAGCTACACTGCCTACAAAATGAAGTCCTCTCTGATGGGAAGGATGTCTATGCACACCACAAACACATTCAGCAGTCTGTCCTTCTGAAGAATCATTTCTTAGTTTTATTTTTAATCTTTATGACTACTATTGGATTTTATTTTGGTACTGGATTACCCATATTGAAGAAATTACTTACCTGATAATTTTGTTTTCCTTAGTCTGTAGACAGATGGACTCAGGAACAGAGGTTTGTGCTCCAATGCCAGCAGATGGAGACGGAGCAAGCTGATGTCACAGTATATAAAGCCCTGCAGTGACCCCAGCCTGCCAGTATTCTTCAACTCCAGCAAATGGTGGATGTGCATCTCCCTGTGAGGATTGCTTCAAGCTTTTTGGAAGGAGAAATTTTAAATTTTAAATTCAGGAAAAGAAAGCCTCGCTCTCCTGCGGTGATACCTAAATGTCCCTCCCTCACTTGAGAATTTGCGAGGTGATTTTGGTGGTCCCTCAGAGGTGTGCCTTGGTTCGGTATCTGGGTTTCCCAGAGTGGACTTAGCTGCTAGTTCTGCTGAAAGTCAGCGGGCACAGGAGGCCAAGTGCGGTGGTGACAGCAAATGCCCTCTCCCCTGGCAGCCAGAGACCATCTCTATACTCAGCCTATAAACGCTGAGCTCAGGTAAGGTAAAAAAAAAAAAAGAAGAAGAAAGTTTTACCTTGAATCAGAGACTGAGGGATTTCAGGACTTCCTCGGGTCTCCATGCTTGGTGCGCCATACTGACATTCGTTCCTGCTCCTGTTGGGGTTGAAGAACTAGGCAGCCTGCCGAGTTGAGTGGTCCTTGGTGGGCTAGGCCCTGCACTTATGCCTTTTTCTTGCATGCCACGTGGTAGACAGTCATGACCATTTTCACATGCTCATGTGCATGTTAGGCTGCCCTTTATAGGCCATCATTGTGCGCAGTGTGCTGGCTCTGCTCACGCATTGTGCTCTCGGTTTTTGGGTGCACACATTTTACACTGTTCACATGCTTAGCTTGGTACACAAGTTGTGCATCAATGGCTGCGGCAAAGCACTCTTCAAAAACTCTGTTGATTCTTAGGGGTAGTTTGCTAAGGGGGCTTTTATGCCTACGATTCCATGTTGTTTATGGAATTTATAGATGAGACTGTTGATAAGTAGTAGGTATATACTGTGTGTACTATCGATAAGACTTCTATGGACAGTACGGTTTTTTTGTAGTGCAAGAACTGATGTTTGAAATTAGTGGACTGGTCCACTGGTAAAGTGAAGGACTGCACTGCCTTGTTTTGTTCTTTAATCTGTGCCACTGTTTCATGGAGCTCGTCTTCAAAGCAGTTGTCTCCAAAACAAGGGAGATCTGCTAGTTTGTCATGCACATCTTCTCTGATTGAGCTTACGCATAACCAAGATGTTCTTCAAACCACTATTGCGGATGCTGAGGTCCTCGAAGCAGTCTCAAAGGATTCGTAAATGGAGTGGAGGAGATGGCTGATTCCTTCCTTGAGGTCCAGCATTGGTTAAGGAGTGATTTGCTCGCTTGTGACAGAATGCACAAAGGGCTTTAGGTGCTGTAGACATTCATATATGTACTGCACCATATTAAATTGATGCTGCTGAATACGAGAGGTAAGCATTGAACTTTGAAACATCTTCTTTGCGAAGTCATCTAGTATTTTATTATCCTTTCCCAGAGGGGAGCTGGCATGACGTTTTGACTTTTTCGCCCTCTTCATGGCCAACTGAACTACTACTAAAGCATGTGGGAGGTGAACTGGGCCACAGCACTGAGATTTTTTGAGGCGGTATCGGTATTTCAAATCCAGCTTTCTCGCCACTGGCAAGTTGGAGTGAGGAGACTCCCAAGATTTTAGGAGGTCTGATTCTAATACAGAATGAGGAGGCAAAGCTACTGGTTCGAAAAGAACATCTAAAATTTTTAAGAGTCCGAAAACCTCTTTGTGGGAGGCTGGGATCTTTTGGATCTCCACATTTAATGTAACTCCCATCTTCTCCACAAACTTAGGATATGTGAGATCCTCAAGTAGGGAGGTATGCTCTGGAGGGTCTTCTGGTTCATCAGAAGGGAGACCAGTAGAAGGGGCCTGAGACAACAAAGGAAATTGGTAGAGGGCGGGAGAGTCTGCCCTATCCACCTCCTAGTCTTGTTCAGGGGAAGTTTCCAGGGACTCTGGACAACTTGGGTTTTGCTTTTTGGTTTACAGGGAGACTCGTCCTTGATCCATTTTGTAACACTCTGAACTTGGGATATTAAATCTTGGAGCACTGACTTCTGGATGACAGGAAGAGAAGAAGCCAGAAAGTGTAGCCAAGATCTGTTGCAAGGCTTCCGTAGAGCTAAGTCTCGGTGATTTTGGAGTTGGACGCTATACAAATTCGGATGGTGACAAAGAACACCACCCTGAACATGGCTGCACAGAGATTGGCGAATGAAGAGATCTGAAAGATAATGGCTCTTTCACAACCTTCTTGGTCCTGGGTATAGTGGCTCCTGAAGTTGAGGGACTTCATGTCTTTGCTTGGACTCAAAGAATAAGCCAGAGTACATCTGTTGACTGTAATGAGAAGATCCCGAGGAGATAACTGAAGGGGATCTGGCTTGGGAGGACCAAGGTCTGGGCGTGAAAGTTTGCAGTATGGGCTCTATGTCCACCACTACATCTAGGTCATGGGATGTCCGTCCCCTAGTGGAGGCACTAGGGTGTTCTCTAGTTTTTGCCCTCTGTTGGTGGTCAGGCCAAGGGACTGGAAATAAAGGTAGGTCTTGATGGGCAAGATCTTACTGAGGAGCCTTTAAAAATCTTGAATGTGTCATTGGAAGCTGCTTAGCTCCGTGTAGATCGGGGCCACGTGGCGACAGTGGCATCCTTGCATCGTGTTTGTGTTTCGCTTGCCGCTTGGCATTGTGGGTATACACTGATGCGCTGCAGGACGACGTAGTTGTTTCTCAGGGCGACGCAGCTGAGAAGTGGGACAACGCAAGTGTTTCAAACAACGCCGATGCTGCGCAGGATGGCTCAGATGCTTTGCACCGGGGTGCGTCATGCATCGATGAGTCGGTTGTATGAGTTGTAGGCTTCAATTTAGCCCATGCCATCAAACCCTATGTCTGTTTGCCATGTGTTGAATTGGATGGCTTCGCCAATGATGGCTGCATCAATGAAACACTGGTCTTGGTATTTTTGGGCCTGGTTTCAGACGTTTTGGGATGTTTCCTTTTCTTTTGATGGGCTGAAGAAGTTGGGTCTTCTGAGTATCCCTGGGCCATGGTTTTAGGCCTGGCAAGGACTGAGTTGAGTGTCATGGAGAGGGCGTGTAGCTACCTGAAGGTGAGGAGCCTGTTTCCTCCCAAAGTCTGGCAATTTTTTCAGCTCTTTGCCTCCCAGCCCAAGGGGACATGTGTCTACAGTCCCTGCACTCAGCCTGGTCGTGCTCTGGACCCAGGCATAAACAGCAATAGCTATGTCCATCTGTAGCAGACATGATATGCCCACAGGAGTGATATCTGAACCCCAGGGCTTTCTTCACGGACATTTTGAAAAGCTGCGACTGAAGAAGAAGAAGATTCACGTCCACATGCAACACGGAAAAAAACACTACTGAAAGAAACCGATTATGACTGAGGTATTTGCGTGCGAACACCTCGCATGGGCAGAGCAAAAAGAGCTCTGCTATAGGAAAAGATTTCGAGCCGCACCGCCGGGAGATGTTGCACCCAATCAGCATGACTCTCACTCGCTTATTGATGGAAAAATGCATTTTACATATGAAAGTGGGCATTTGAAAAGTGCTACAATATATGCCATTGATTTGCCAATAGGCTTTACCTTTGTTAAATGAACTTAATGTGGATAAATGGGCTTTTGAAAACTGCGTTGATAATGTGTTACATTTGCATGTGTAATTCGTTTGAAAATTACCTCCTTTACATGTAAATGGGATTTTGAAAATTGCTGATATATGAAACTTTTACACACATAAAGCCTTTTGAAAATTACCCCCAAATCTATCAGATTAAAAGAAAATTAGTTCTTACCTGATAATTTTTGTTCCTGTAGTACCAAGGATCAGTCCAGACTCCTGGGTTTTACATAAGAACATAAGAAATTGCCATGCTGGGTCAGACCAAGGGTCCATCAAGCCCAGCATCCTGTTTCCAACAGAGGCCAAACCAGGCCACAAGAACCTGGCAATTACCCAAAC
Source organism: Rhinatrema bivittatum (assembly GCF_901001135.1). Lineage (NCBI taxonomy): Eukaryota > Metazoa > Chordata > Amphibia > Gymnophiona > Rhinatrematidae > Rhinatrema > Rhinatrema bivittatum. The sequence goes on from NC_042620.1 coordinate 215,440,844, forward strand.
ACTGGATCACTGACCCCAACTATAAATCAGACCTGTTAAAAAGGGTAAAACGGATAGCTCTGCAGATCAGAAGAAAACAAATGCAGAAGTAGCGGACTCTCCATTACCTTTATGCCCCAAACGGGTACTACAGGAACAAAAATTATCAGGTAAGAACTAATTTTCTATTCCCTGTACGTACCGGATCAGTCCAGACTCCTGGGATATACCAGAGCTTTCACTTACTGGGATGGGATCCAGAGAGGCCCGCTCTCAACACACCTGCTCCGAAATTTCCTTCCCTCGGGTCCTAGACATCCAGTCTATAATGCCACGCAAAAGTATGCAAGGACTTCGAAGTAACTGCCCTACAAATTTCTTGCAGAGAAATCTGTTGACACTCTGCCCAGGAAGCCGCCTGGGAGCGAGTAGAATGCGCCATAAGCCCCACTGGCAAGGGCCGACCATGAAGCAAATACGCAGAATTTATCGCCTCTTTCAGCCACCGGGCTATCATGTCTTAGACGCCATATTACCCTGCTTTGGACCACTCCAGAGAACAAAGAGATGATCTGAAACTCTAAAATTGTTGGTAACTTCCAGATAATGCAATAGAGCCCTGCGAACATCTAACTTTCTCAAATCCTTCGAGAGGGGATCCGACCTGTCCAGATTGGAAAAGGACGGGAGTTCCACCAACTGATTCACATGAAAAGAGGAAACTACCTTTGGAAGGAAGGATGGAACCGTTCGCAAGGTAACTCCTGAATCAGAAATTCGCAAGAAAGGCTCTCGGCATGACAACGCCTGTAGCTCGGAGACTCAAGGCGCAGAGGAAATCGCCACAAGGAACACCACTTTCAAAGTGAGGTCCTTCAACGTTGCCTTCTTCAAAGGCTCAAAAGGTGGCGCATACAAAGCCGTAAGAACCACATTCAAATTCCAGGATGGACATGGTGAACTCACCAGCGGACTTAAATGCTTTGCTCCTCTAAGGAAGCGAAAAACATCAGGATGTGCAGCCAATGCCACATCACTTATGGCCCTGTGTAAGCAACCTAGCACTGCCACCTGGACCTTCAAGGAACTACAGGACAAACCCTTAGCTAATCCTGCTTGAAGGAAGCCTAGAATATCAGCCACAGACGCCCGGGTGGGAACAATACTACGGTCAACGCACCACGTCTCAAAAACCTTCCAGACATGCACATAAAACAGCGAAGTCGAGGCTTTGCGCGATCTCAGCAAACTATTCACTACCGCGTCAGAGTAACCTTTGTTCTTTAGACACTACCTTTCAAATGCCATGCAGCTAGACAAAAGCGATCAACCTGGTTGAAACAGATGGGCCCCTGATGCAGCAGGTTTGGGAGATACGGGAACCGCAGTGGACCCTCCACCGCAAGATTGACCAGAACCGCAAACCATGGCCGCGAGGCCATACGGGAGCCACCAGGATCACATCGGCCAGGTGTTTCTCTATTCGCTGAAGCACTTTGCCGATAAGAGGCCAAGGAGGAAACACATAAAGCCATGGGAGAACCCGAGCATCCACGCTCTCTGCACCTGTGTCCCTGTGATGCGCAAAGAAGCGCGGGGCCTTGGCATTCTTGAAGGTCTCCATCAGATCCATGCAAGGCATTCCCCATCTGTCGCAAATGAGCTGAAAGGCTCTGTCCGAAAGTTCCCACTCTCTGGGACTGAGCTGATTTCGACTTGGAAAATCCGCATGCAAGTTGTCGATCCCCGCTATGTGGGACGTGGCTATGCTGACCAGGTTCTGCTCCACCCAACTGATCAACAGGTGAGCTTCCAATGGCACCGGGCGACTCTTGGTTCCTCCCTGACGATTGATGTAGGCTATTGTGGTGTGGTCGCACTGTCGGACAGCATCCTGACCGACTTCCCCTGGACAAGAGGGAGTAAGGCCTCCAGCGCCAGGTGAACTGCTCTGGTCTCCAGACGATTGATCGACCACTGAGACTTCTCCAGAGACCATAGCCCCTGCACTGATTTTCGCAAACAAACCGCTCCCCAACCAGAAAGACTGGCATCCATGGTGACCACCGTCCATTCCGGAACCACCAAGGGAATGCCACAACTCAGATTGTCTGAGAACAGCCATCAATCCAGACTGGACCGAGCAGACTCCGTTAACGGCAGGGGGTGATGGAACTGTTCGGAAACTGGATTCCACCGGGAAAGCAATGCAGATTGTAAGGGCCGCATGTGAGCGAATGCCCATGGAACCAGTTCCAGAGTCGAGGTCATGGAGCCTAGAACTTGCAGGTAATCCCAGACTCTCGGAGGATGTTTCACCAGCAAAATCCACATTTGTTCTAGTAATTTGAGAATTCGATCCGATGTTAGGAAAGCTTTGCCCTGACGGGTGTTGAACAAAGCTCCCAAAAATTCCAACAATTGGGAAGGCGTTAGGTGACTTTTGGCTCTGTTGTCCACCCAGCCGAGAGATTTTAACAGCTGCAGCACACGACAGATCGCTGCCTGACACAGAGCTTCGGACTTCGCCCGAATCAGCCAATCGTCCAAGTACGGGTGCACCAACAAGCCTTCAAGCTGCCACCACCACCACCATTATCTTGGTGAACATCCTGAGAGCTGTCGCAAGGCCAAAGGGCAGAGCCTGAAACTGGTAGTGGTGTCCCAGGATGAAAAATCTCAGAAATTTCTGATGATCTGCCCTGATCCCGATATGCAGATACGCCTCCGTCAAATCCAAAGATGCCAGAAATTCTCCTGGCCGAACTGAGGCGATGACTGAACGCAACGTCTCCATGCGGATGCAGGGAATCCGAAGGCATTTGTTGACCCGCTTTAAATCGAGAATGGGCCGGAAGGACCCCTCTTTTTTTGGAACGACGAAATAAATGGAGTAACGGCCCCTGTGCTAGTCTGGCGGAGTAACTGGAACAATTGCCCCCAGATCGAGGAGGCGTTGCAAGGTCTGCTTCACCGCTTGACGTTTTTCGGCGAACCCGCATGGGGAGATCATGAACCGTGGGTTGGGCTGGCATGCAAAATCTAAAGCATAGCCGTGTTTTATCACCGAGAGTACCCATTGGTCCGAAGTAATTTTGGCCCATTCCTCGTAAAACAGAGACAGTCTGCCCCTTACTACTGGTATTGAGGAATGGGCCGGCAGGCCATCATTGCACAGCTTTACCTCCTGGAGCTGTCTGGGAAATACCAGGTCTGCCAATACACCATCCACGAAAGGAATGCGACCAGGACTGCTGTCTGCCCGTATTCTGTCGAAAGGAAGAAGCGGGCATTTGGGACGCTCGAGATCTTTGACTCCCTCGGAATCAGGACCTAGAAGAAAACGCTCCTCTGAACCTTGGTCTGTCCTCCGGCAGGCAGTGAACCTTATTTTCGTCTAAGGACTGAATCATGTCTTCTAGTTCCTTACCAAACAGTAGCTTGCCTTTAAACGGTAAAGAACCCAACTGGGATTTGGAAGACACGTCTGCAGACCAGTTCCTCAACCACAATAGCCTTCTGGCCGATACTGGCGAGACCATGGATCAAGCGGAGGTCTGTAAAAGATCATAAAGTGCATCAGCATTATAAGCGACTACCGCCTCGAGGCAACCAGCCTGCCGAGTTTCGTCCTCCGAAAGGCCCTCGTTGGCCTGCAGCTGTTGCACCTAGCGGAGCCCTGCTCGTAATGCAAAACTGCTACAATCGCCGCCCGGACTCCCAGGGCAGAGACTTCAAAAATCTTTTTAAGCTGTAACTCCAGCTTGTGATCCTGCAGGTCCTTAAGGGCCATGGCCCCAGTGACCGGAATAGTGGTTTTCTTCGTGACCACAGAAACTGCCGCATCCACTTTCAGAACTCGGAGCATCTCTAAAGCCTCCTCCGGCAGAGGATAAAGCTTATCCATCACTTTCGTGACCTTTAACCCCAAGTCTGGGGTATCCCATTCCCTGAAGAGCAGGTCCGTAGCCGAGAAATGGAAGGGAAGAGCAGTAGGAGGACCCCTCAGGCCCAATAAGACTGGATCCATAGATCCTAAGTGAGACTCTTCAGGAGGCGCCTCAATCTCTAATTCCCCCAAAATGGAAGGAATGAGAAGCCCAAGTTCATCTCGTCTGAATAGGTGGACCACCTTTGGATCATTGCCCTCGACGACGTGGGTCTGCCGAGCAGCTCCCTGCTGCTGATTGCCGTCTCCCTCTACCCCCCTCAGGGGCTGGGCCGGTGCTTCCGGATCCTCCTGATCCGGGGTATCCGAATCTGTATCCGAATCCTCCCATGGTGGCATGGACCTCAAAGGACGCTTCCTTTTTAAGGACTCTCCTAGGTCCAACAGCAAGGTCACTTTTTCCCCTTGGGAAGCGTCCCCAAGGAGCTCCCGGGCTTAGATACATACTTTTTATTTGTCTTTCTAGCCAGAATAAAATACGAGGAAAAAGACGACGACTCTGTATCTGTCCCGGTGCCATCATCCTGCCCTGCAGTATCTGCCCTTACAGGGGAAACAGGCTGCAGAACGAGCTGCTGAGGAGACAGGTGGGGGGGGGGGGGGGGAGCGGGGAATTCCCTTCCCCCGCTGCGAGTTGAGGCACTGCATAATCCAAGCTCAAAATGGCGACTTTTCCTGCGCTCAGCAGCAAGCGCCTAGAAAATGATGCCAGCAGATCCCCGAAAGCTTCAGCAACGGACCTCCTGCGGATAACTACACCCCCCTCCCCACCCCCACCCGATGGGCTCCGATGTTCCCTCACCTCCGGGGATGCAGGCTGAGCACAGCCCATCCCTCGAGAGGCGCGTGCGCCCAGAGCCGCACGCTCTGCACAACTGACCACGCGGCATGAGAAAGCAGACGAGCTGACACAAAAACAAAACTTTTTTTTTTTTAAACGGGAAAAAGACGGAACGCAAGGGTCACCGACTGCCGCGGCAAAAAAGACAAGGGAGAGCTTCGCAGATCCGCTGCCGAAATAACCAATATATTTTTTTTTTTTTAAACAGACATACCTGCTCAGCTGTCCTCAGAACGGGTCCTGAAACAGTCTGGCTGGGGTGAGTGATCCGGGCTCCCCGGTATCACCTCAAGCTGGGCTGCCCTCGACCCTGAGCCGCAGCTGCCTACTCGACCAGGGGGGATGGTCCCCTCAGGACCTGCCAACCCCCTGAGAGGCAAGAGACCTTAAGCCACCTTCCTTTTTATTTTTTTTTTTTTTTAAATGAAATAAAGTTAAGAAAAGAAACTAACAAGCTAAACACTGCCTCTACTTTTTTTTGGGAATCAGAACAGACTGTGAGTGTTGCCCCCCTACCATCTGCTGGAAACAGAGTAATACTGGCAGACTGTGAGTGGCACCCTGGTATATAAAGCAGAGTCGGTCAAATCTTTCTCTGTCTCCATCTGCTGGAGGGGAGGCAAAACCCAGGAGTCTGGACTGATCCGGTACGTACAGGGAATAATTAATTAATGCATCTGTCCACCACAAAACTTGTCCAAACTTTTGTTTAAACCTAACTCTATTACTAGCCTTGACCACACCTTCTGGCAATAAATTCCACAGCTTAATTGTGCATTGACCAAAAAAAAAAAAATACTACTTTCTTAATTTTGTTTTAAATCTGCTACCAGTTAATTAAGGGTAAATAATACTTCACTATTTACCTGTTCCACCCTACTCATTATTTTATAAACCTTTGTCATATCCCCTTTTAGGTATCTCTTCTCTTCTCCCTTTCCCATGGGAGAACTCAGCAGTTCCCTGGGCTTGCAACCTCCTGGCTGCTGCTGCTGCTGCTGCTGCATCATCCTCTCAGATTTCTGCCATGAAGGAGGGAGAAGAAGCAACAATGAACCCTAGCAGGCCTTCTAGCTCCTGCCGTAACATGGAATTTTGGAGGAATATGCGTATTTATTTAATCGGGAAAAAAAAAAAACCAGGGATTCAGTTAGAAAAAGAAAGAAGTTCAATCCTGTATTTTTCCTTTTTGGTATACTTCCATTGGCTCTACCTATTTCCTTTGGCAAGCCATTATAATACAATGTGTTTCAATGTGGACCTCTACATCACTCATTCTCCAAACATTGGCTGCATCAAAAGCTGGGGAAAAAAAAGTGAATTCATCTTATAACACCACCTTGCAGTTTTAGCCAAGGTTTGTATTCAAAGAACCCGACAAGTAAAATGAAGAATTTTAGCCCCTTTTGCCAAATAATGCTCAAGGTGGCTTGCAGCATTTTTAGTATTCGGGGATGCTAAATATCCTTGCTCAAAAGAGTTTGTAGTCTGAGTGGGTACCTGAGGCAACAGGAGATAAAGTGACTTGTCCAAGATCACTAAGAGTGTCAGTGGGATAAGTGGTATTTGAGTCCAGGTTTCCCTGGTTCTCGGCCCATTGCTCCAACCATAAGGTCACTCCTTCTCCTATAGCAGGGATAGGGCTCAGAAGGATATAGGCAGGAAAAAATGGGTGGACTTAACAGGATAAACGGACTTTAACTGCCAACATCCACTATGTAACTATCTGAATCTTGGTTTCCCTGGTTCTCAGCCCACTGCACTAATCACTAGGCCATGCTTATTATGTGCTGCGTGACAGCTGATGCTCATTTTATCTACCTCAGGAGGATGAATGGCTGAGCCAACACTTTCAACAGCAGGGTCACCTGCTGTGATCCCTCCCACCACCTTTTCTTCTCTGTAATACTTTTAGCCCCTTCCTCCCAAAAAGATAAAATAAGCTTATTGTAAATGGCAGTACAATGTACTGCAATTAATGTTATATCACACACCTCTTCTACCCCTTTCCACGAGCCATCCCATACTCCACATACTTATCAGTACCCCCTTCTCATCTACCCCAAAATGTCTTCTGTCACTTGCAGGGTCATTTTTCAAAACACGATGAGCCGTCATCACCTGCGTTAGGGCCTTATCGTGTGCAATACCCCCCTAATGCACGCAATAACAACCTCATCGCGATATTAACATTTAAATGAGGGAAAGAGGATGGGTTAACAAAATTTTAGGCCCGGTAGCGCTGTGAGTGATGTTTTACCCATTATCGTTGGCAGTAGCGCCGGAAATAGCTACACCTTTTGCAGGGGCGCTACGGGGACAATAGCATGCGTCATAGCCACAATCGTGGCAGGTGAAAACGCACTGCTGCGATGCGGCCGGGTGCACACTATCGCCTCCCCCTGCCCCTTTTCTGGCCGCAGTTCTTCATTCCGCTATATTTAAAGCAGAATGAAAAATCTAGGCCTTGGTTTGGTAAGACATGCTTATAGAGATATCTATTTGTGGGGAAAACTGCTGAGTGATCAAGAAAACGACTATAGCATGACGTCCTCTCTCAGAGAGGAGGATGTCAATGCTTTCCATCAACACACTCAGCAAGTCTCCAGTTCTGAGGCACACATTTCCAAGTATTTAGGCTTGAACCTCCACAAACCTCCGTGTAATGACAAAGAAGGCAGCAGTCCGGCACCATGTACCATACTGAGCTACAGCACACCCGTGCACTGGAAGAACAGACCATTTACGGCTGGGCAAGTATCCCACTCTATAGTTTAATTGATGTCAACTACACAATAACAGCGCTGGCCAACAACAGAATGGGAGACTCATCCTTGTAAAGTCGCTGCTCTCTAAAACCACAAATCTCCATCAGTATGCGTGAGAATAAGGCTTCTGCGGTACCTTTCGGATAGGTTTTCTTACTTTGTGAAATCCCACCACCTGGGAAGATTTACAAAGTTGAGCATGCCCAAGAATCTGCAGGATGTGCTAGGAGAAGCACGAGCTGTTTCCAAATCTTCCCTTTGGTGCCACAGCATCTGGGGCCTGCAGCAAGCTGCCAGTCTAACCATTCATCGCTTCGCCATCATTTCCTACCATCTTTCTCTGAAGAAACAACACAGATGATACAGAGACAGGGAAACATGAAGGGCAGACATGGGGTGAGAGTGCTAGAGGAAGATAAGGGAGAGATGAAAGATGGAGCAACAGAGATGGATAAGTAGGAGAGGGGGAAGCTGAGATATGGGAAGAAAAGTGGGAAGGAGAAAGACAGAGAGGTGGAAGGGGCTCAGTGGACGATCAACAAAAGGTGATAGAAGGGTGGGCGATAAAGGGTAACAGCAAAAGTAGAAGGGAAGAACAGGTGGGGAGGTGTGGACTAAGTACGGTAATTAAAAGAGAGTGGAAAGAAGGTGACTGAGCCCCTTGACAGTTACACGGCACAGATGTGGTGCTCCTAATTCAAAATCCAAGTGTAATACTGAAAAGAAAGAGGTGGGTCGGGGGCTCAGCTGAACTGGCACAGACATACAAAGCCTTTCACTGCTACATCGGGGCTCAAATCTAGTTCAAATCAGAAGGAACTAAGATGGCTGACGGGTCCGGACGTGGGTAACCAGGGCTCTGAGGAGTAACGTATATTTTTGTGTAAAATGCCTCATACCGGCAGAAAAAGAAGAGCGAAAGAGAGAGAAAGTCAGGGTGAACATACTGAGGGTCGGATTCAAGGACCTATGGACTCCCACGTAATACGGGAGCAGAAGCCGGAGGAAAGTTCGCAGCGAGGAGAGCGGGTGGAAGAAGAAACCGCCTCCTCACATGAGCTCCAGACAACCTTATCCCCGGTACCGCGGATGCCCCCAGGAAATCCTGCAGCTCTGCGAGGAGCAAACGGGAGGGATCTCAACCACGAAAGTGGGAGTGAAACCACCGGAGAATCATAGCTGCACGATGAAGGCTGTAGGGAGGAACAGCAGAGGCCACACCTCGTGGAAGAGACGCTGTAGGCTGTACGACACAGCCTCCAAAAGAAAGGAAAGTACTTTTAACATTACCTAAAAAGAAAGAATTAATAAAACCAGATGCTTTCTCTCTAGAGGAGATCTGGGAAGCAATACAAACAGTTAACGATAATCTTTTCAACCAGATAAATCCTCTGGCTTCTGTGTTAAATACTACCATGGTGAGAATGGGAAAACTAGAGGAAGATATGAATAAGCAAATGGAAAAATGTGAAAAGGTTGAGAATGAAGTGAAAGAAATGAGAAATCTTCAATATAACATCATAAAAGAAAACTCCATATTAATGAATCGTTTAGAAAACATGGAGAATCAAATAAAAGGGAGAAACTTACATTTAATAAATTTTCCCAGAGACCCTATGGTGATCCCACGAGATATGTGGAGGCAATATTTGGTTCAGATATTAAAGATTTCAGAGGAATTGATACCGCTTACATCTAAGTTGTATTATACACCAGCTTTTAAAAAAGTTGAGAAGGAAGGAGAAAAAGATTTTCAACTTCTAACTCCTGTGATATTAAATACAACTGAAACTCCAGCCTTGGAAGTAACAAAGTTGTTAGAAACGACCCAGAGAGAGCATGCGAAACCTGCTAATATAATAACGTCCTCTCCTGTTTTGGAAGGCTAGTACCTTTACTCTACAGCTGGATCCGTAATATTAGAAATCTCCTGTATAGGACCGTCAATTTCCTTAATTGTAAATCTTATATTCCTGAGGTAGAGTAATGGATCTCTCCCTGCTGACGAGGACTTTAAAGCAGATGGTTTAGGGAAAAGATATTATTGTGTTAAGTTGTAAAATGTTGGTTTGTTGGAACTGCTTTCTACACAAGATTGTTTTCTTGACGTATTTTGGAAAATTGAAAAATCAAAAAATCAGAAGGAACTAAAGGCATGAGAAGAGCAGTCTGGGGCCTCTGCAGTCTGTGCTTTAAGATGAATACCAGTGTATGCTCGCTGCCTTAGTGTGTTACTTCAGAGGGCCTCTCATCAGTATGTGTAGCTGGCACCTTTCTAAATGTGATACTGTGCTTCTGGGCGAGTAGAGATATGTCCTGTATCCATCTAATCTCTCTCCGGGAACTCGCTGCCCCCTTTTTTTTTTTTTTTTCAGACAGGCAAGCCCAAGGAAGGTGAGGGCTTCGGCATACCAAGGTGGCACGAACATTGTGTGAGGCACATTGCTCCCAGCAGCAAAAACATTCCCTCAGCCCCTGACTCTCCGTAGATACACAATGTGGCACTTGGTAAGGCGTTACCTTTCGCTGTCCTTAAGAGGGACTGTCGCCCCACTCCCAACAAGATCTGCACCCCGGGAACACTCTGTGGGATCTCTTTGTCTAAGAGAGGACCGATTCGTTCACAGATTCTAAGCAGGTAGTCTGGAGGGATGTGTGCGTTGGCTGCCACCTAAAAAAAAGGCAAAGAGCGACCACATTAGAATTGCAGAATAGGCCTGGAGAGGCAGACAGCTGGGCACAGGCGTTCGTTTGCAAACCAACTCTTAAACAAAAATGGACATTAAACCTTTTGGTATTCAGAAATTTCTTAAACTAATACTCAGATTATTTTTTAAGTCTAATTTCACTAGAATAAAGCGCAATTTAAAAAAAAAAGGAAAATTTTCTAAATTTACATGGACCTAGAAATCAGTATGAGCTCTCACAGAAGTTTAATTTGGTAACCCTGATGTGAAAAAAGCCCCTCTGGAATTGCATAAGTTTAAAAAAAAAATGGCGTTTAGTAAAGAGGGTGATTCTCAAAAACAGTCAGCCTAGCAGCAACGTCAGCATGTGTACACTGCTTATACACAGGCTTACTGAATATTTTCAAAAGTCGCTTGTCTAAAAAGTTACACCTCCTCTTCGGGGAATGCAACTCACCCATGCAATTTTTTTTAAATCAAAAAAGCATGCCTGGAAGTGCCGGCTCTGGCACTTGGCATGCCATGCGAAAGCAGGTAATGCCCGTCCTTTTACACTCACCGAGCCGTTTGCACGTACAAAATCCCGAGTTCTAGGTGCGGAAATGGCTTGGAAAGATTACCCCCCCCCCCCCCCCCACACACACACACACACACAAAGCACATATTTTAACAACATGAGTAATGTGTGTTTCAGATTCCAAAATTCTGCAAATACCAGCTGTTACCTCTTTGCGAAAATTCCTAAACACAGTAAAAGCAGCGGTCACTCCCATCCAGGAACAATGCTTGACAAAATGGTCAACCCTGCAAGCTCTTTCCCACCAAATCCGAGGTCTCTCTCATGCAGAACAAAATCAAATCAGCACATTTTCTCTTAACTTTGCAATAAGCTTTCCTCCATGTACATTAAAAAAAAAAAATACCACAGTCAATCCTTCCAAAATGTTAGGAAAAAGAAAAAAAAAACTGAACGCTGTGCAAAATGGACTAAGAATTCTTCATGTGCCTGGGCCTACCCTACAGCATTCTGGCACCAATGACCTCTCTTCCTGTATCATCAGACAGAAACAGGGTTGCCAGCTTCTGCCAGATTTTTTTTTCTGACCACCAAACATTTTTATAGGCATTTTTATGGACATTTTGTGCACAGCTAGGACTTAAGAGTAATTTTAGAACTGTGCAGCGAGGCAAAGTCTACACACACCTTTGACGTTCAGAATTGAATCCACATTTTCCAAGGGAACTTATCCACTTAAGTTCTGGGATGTTCCTGGTTTTCCTTAAATAAAAAGTTAAAAAAAAAAAAAATTGTGCACAAGTGCCCAGGTGCGTGGGCAAACCCACAAAGCTACACCCACTCTGTTGAGGGCCTACCTTCAGCACATGCTTTTTTCCAACAAAAGTAGGCACCCAAATTCAACTCCACCCTCCGGTACACCTCTGGCCAGTTCACAAAAAGTGCAAATCCGGATTGCGCATGTACTTTTATGCAAAACTGAGCCGGGGGTAGGGTTGTCAACTTTTAACCCTCAAATTTCCAAACAGAGATGCTGTTTAATATCTTCATGTGACTTTTATTACCACTCTTCACCCTTACAAAAACATAGCAACATAGAACAGAACAGCAGATAAGGCCCCATCTGATCTGCCCAATTTACTTCCTGCTACAACACCACAGACCCCAGTTGATCTCTATCTTTCCTCTTGCTATTAATAATCCCCGGTGCTTGCCCCATGCTTTTCCCATTATTTCCACTGAGAGGTTGTTCTACGCCTCCACCACCCTTTCTCTGAAAAAAATATTTTCTGATGTTGTCCTGAGTCTACCCATTTGCAGCTCCATATCTTGAGCACTAGTTTTCAAACTTCTTTACTCTGACAAAAAGTTCACTTTTAACAGTCCTGGGCCCAAAGTACTGTTTGGTAATATTTTTTAGGCCTCTGATTAAATCGTGGTCTGAAGTCTATGCACGTGACACAAAATAAATGTATCCAGCGCGTAGTGAATAGAGAGTTGCTACCAAACCATGCACTGTACTGTATAGCTGAAGGGAGGATTGGGTGCTACCTGCAGCTGGAGCGCTAAATTCAGGACATTTCTGAATATTTTAGCCCTCCTCCAAAATCTGTACAGTCCGGAAAAATATCAGGACAGTTGGCAACTCTAGTCCTTTGGGGCACAGCCATTTAGGTACAAAAAACCTTTATTTTTTTTTTATGTATGTAAATGGTTTTGAAAACTCAGCCCACTTACGCCAAGATTCACCGAGATATAATCCCTGACTCCTGAGTATTGCAGGCTCGCAGATCCTGAGCCCATGGCGTCGGAGAGAGACAAGGCCCTGTCGGCGATTTTTACCGACGTAAAAATAATTGAATGGATATGTCACTGTTTATTTGTTTATTTTTCTATCAGTAAATGTACTGCCAGTTAGCAACCCTGATCAGAAAGGACGAAAAGCTTCATGGTGCATGAGAAAGAGGAATAAAAATTAGAAACTGTCCCCATGACACGAACAGCCTGGAAGCAGATTAAACTTAAACTACTTAGAAGTACAGCTCCAGCCCATTATAAAGTCCCTGAAACAAAATGTTGATGATTTTAGTACAGATCCACAAAGAAAAAAAAAAGCGTAAAACCAAACTCAGGCTTCCTGTTTTGTCCGGCTGGAGGCCATCTGCTCCGGCAGCAGAGGGGTAATTAGTTCTGTCCCCAAGAGAGGGCTGTCCTTCTTAGCTAGCCGTGGGGTCACTCACTGGCAGGACACTAAGCTGAAGCTACTATGTTCACAGCTGCTCAAATTGCTCAAAAAAACAAACAAATCCATAAACACGCCAATCTTTAGCGAGAACGTCCCACATGGAATCCATGTTCTCAATGGTATTAATAACAGCTTCACTGCTAGCCCGAACAGGAGATGATCTTCTTCTCAGTGTGTCAAAACCCAAATGGCTCCACAGGCAATTAAACTACTTTAAATCAAAATAACAGGAAAGGATTTCTGCTACGTTTTTGGTTTGTTACCTTCAAAGTCACTTTCTCCTCCAAACCCATGGGGCCAAAGACAAGATCTTTGAAAGTGGATATTTAATACAAGAGTTATTTGTCACCTCTCCCAGCAGGGACACAACCCACGCTGCTGCCGGCGCTGCCAATTCTGAAGTGGAAAGAAGCTGGGTAGCTCCAGGAAAGCATCAGCTACAATTGGTTTCAGGAAGAGGTTGGGCACACATTTTTACCTTCATCTGACTAGCTGTGATTGGTGTCACAGACTACAAGACAGAGTACGTAGCCAGGAATCACTCAGACACACATGAGAAAAACAGCCAGCACTTCTCACTGAAACAGACATTTTCATTTGTTTTTGCGAAACCTTCAACATTTTCAGGCAATTAAACTGCCTTAACTTGCTTGCTGCTGCTAAAATGGCTTTGCATTGCAAAAGGAAGCACTACTTATTTTTGTTTTCAGTTTGTAGTTCCAGGTGAACCCAAACACTATGAATAAGTCATGCCGCAAATACAATGAGACACTTAGCGTTCAGGCAGAAAACCTTGCTCCATTTAACTACTGGCAACCCTGGAAGCCTACAGAGAATTTTCTTTCAGATTCTGCAGAATCCCCGAGTTTCTTCTGCCGAGTTGAGACACCGGCCACGTGATCATGCTGCAGTCTCAGCCAAATCTGCCATAAAATAAGCCCATGGAATAGGCAGCGTGTTACGTCCACAGAAATGCTGTGCTAACATTTGCAAAAAAAAAGTCTTTTCACCATTTCTGCAGATGATCTTGGGTGGGTTCTCACTCCTTAAGTTGTCGGCTTCTCAATTTTTAACTCTAGAAGCATCCAGGAACCCCAAGACCATCACATATAACCCCAAAGAGACGAGAAAAAAAATAATGAACTGCTCAGAACCTTTGCCCAATTCACTAAAAATCCGCAGGCAGGACACTACACAGGACCAGATTTTCAAAACGATTTACGCACATTCAACCCCGTTTTATGCATGCGAGCAGGGGCCAGTGTGTGTGAAGGTAAGTGCGTAAGCCGGCTTCACGCTTCCTTTTGTGTACGCTGGGAACAGGTAATCCAGAAGGCAGAGCTGGGGCAAGGATACCTGTGTGCATACTTTTGTATTTTCAAAAGTCCGTGTACAAGTTACCATGCATGTGTTATGCCCTACGTGGAAAAGGTGCAACTACTCTGCGCAGTCCCCACCAATTAAGGACAGGTTGCGTTTGTAAATCCTTGATCTAGTCGATGTGTACATTGTAGACATAGACTTTGCTGCTACATGGGGAGGTTTAAAATGAGGTTTAATTTGATTAAGAGCTGACTTTTAATCAAATTATGTTTTTTTAATTTATTTATTTAAAACTTTTATATACCGGTATTAGTATGCAAACATCATACCGGTTTACATTGTAACTGAAAGACTGAAAATACAATTAACAGGGCGGGGAAAGGGGATGGAGTAAATACATAGTGCAAGAAGTATGAAGGAGAGGAAACATCAACTTTGAGAGGTAAACAGAAAGGTTAATTACAAGGAGAGGAAACATCAACTTTGAGAGGTAAACAGAAAGTTAATTACAAAGCATTACAAAGCAAAAGTTAAGAAATCCGTTACATATACAGTTAATATTTTAAAATAAATGAAAATACACTTTAATCCTTCAGCGGGCTCTCAGGTTCATACTGAGAGGATAACTTTCCAACAGCTGAGCGCGTACCCATATATGCATGTATATGGGTGCGCAAAAATCCACTCCTGTATTTTATAATCTGTGCGTATATAAGCACTGTTATAAAATATACATAAATGCACCCTGCAACGTATGCGCTTGTAAATAATGTGTGACTACATATTGCACTCACCCACATATGTTCCGTTTTATCCATCCAAGTAGTGGCCTTTATCCAAATAAATTCCAAGTTAGCAGCAAAGCTGCTAAGACAGATAGCCAGCTAAGTAGCACTTTTTAGATTTATCCAGCTATCTTGCTTAGCCAGATAAATCGGAATTTATCCAGATAAATAGTGAGCAACTGCTGCGCTTGCATAGTTTTAGGTCTAACTTTAACACTATACGCGTGGAGATTTTACCTGCATAATTTACACACGTTTACCCCCTCGTAAGTCGGGTTTCACGCGTGCGAGCCGGGAAATGTTCTAACGTGCTCACCGATGAAATTACTAGTTTTGCCAATTAGTCTACCAGCTCGCCCAATCCCTCTGCAGCTCATGAAGACCCTCCTAGCTCTTCAGCTTCAACTCCTCCCACCCAGTCAGTATTTCACCTTTAAGACGTTTACAATCACTTACTCCAGATACAGAGCAGATGTAAATATATGCGAGTAAGCTGCCAAACCTACAGGCATAAACGGCTTAGAAAATTGCAACTTATATGTGTATAGGTTGGCCCCGCCCCCGAATGCCCTGGACCATCCCTTTTTCCACACTTGCAATTTACTGCATGTATTTGAGGTTTATAAAATAGCATATGTGCAAATATATGCTATTTACATGCGCACAACTTTTGAAAATTCACTTTTATATCCTCTTTATCTGTCACTGTTTCCAGATTTGTCTCCTTTATTTTCCTTCCCAAAAGCCCGATGTATTCCTATTTTGTGTCGAGGGCCAGATGTTCTCCTCACATCTGGCCTTCAAACACCTCACATCTGGCCTTCTTAACGGCTATTCTACCATGCTATCTCTCCCTGCTTGCAATCAGATCATCGGTCCATGGCCCTCTTAACTTTTTATTTAGCTTCAAGAGCACACATGGCCTGGAAAGCAATCAAACAAGATAAAAAAACTACCAATCAAATACATTGCAAAAAGCCAAAAAGCTGCAGAAACCACCACACCCCGCAGAGAAGCCTTGCAACTGCGCAACATGCGGATGCAATTTCCCAGTGTCCCTACCTATGACTTCCAGGTTATGATGGTCCTTTATTGCAATTCCTAACGGCAGGCAAGGAATAGGCCTGTAACTGACCGAATAAGCAGGAAGAGTAAAGCGCATCTCAAGTGAGCCCTTTTCAACAAGCAGTATTGCAAAGGGGGAAAGCATTTTAATTCAGAAATAAAATGGCAAGTGTCACCCAAAGACACCCTGATAGGCACGGGAATTTCCAAGGTCTTCTCAAACATGTGACTTAACTGTGGAAAGGCGCTCTGTATTGGTCAACAACATAGCAATTCATTTTTTGAAAAATGGCCACGTCAACTGCCGATATGCTAGACTCGCTACCCCACTTTGCCAGTCAGCACCATTAGTCAGGCTGCCTCATGCATGGCCCGCAAGTTGGAAGCATGTGCAGGATGATCCAGGTGAACAGTGAGCAGAGAAGGTACTCCTGCTACATATTCAGAGCCGTGAGCAGCACGACAGATGAGGGCACAAATGCCACTTCCAGTGCACATATGAATGAAATAAACCGATATGATGTGTATTTTAATGTCAGTATAAAAAAAAACTGTTAAATAAATAAATAATTACAAATCAGCTTAGAAGTCAATCTACACTGCATTGTCTAGGGTACCTGGACTAAAACGTTATAACTGAGTGCTGCAAAAAATTCACTCTTGCCAAGTCAGTCATAGTGACTATAGTACTTCCTGTGCAAACTTACTGGAATTATGATTCACATTATGGAGTGAATTTTCAAAGGAGTTACACGCATAAAAGTAGCATATAATCATAGCAATTTTCAAAAGTCCATTTACAAGTGCAAATCCTTTTGAAAATTACCTCTTTTAGCTTTAATTCAAACCAATACTTATATTGAAAAACAAAACCACACCAGATATAAAATCTCCAGTCTGCAAAGTTCCGAGATGTGTAAAAAAAAATATTGTACAGAGGAGCAAATCCCTGGGGGAAGGAGACTACTATTTTAGTAGCATGAGAAAGAATGTTGTAAACATACAAAAAGGAGAACATAAAATCTGTTATATGCACAAGGGGAGGGCAAAAAGCCATAGGGAGAAAGGGTAAGAAAGGAAGAAAGTGGGATTTGTGAAGAAGAAGACAAGCAGAAGGCAGACATCTTAAATAAGCTCTTAGCTCAATATTTACAGAAGCATGGGAAGGCGATGAACCTAGGGTGGAAAATCTCACCGATAAATGTGAAATAATTACAAATCAAATTAGAGAGACACTTGAAGTAATTCTACAGATGAGAGAAGAAGAGAATGAAGAGGGCCAAGGACTTCATGGTGCACATCTCCAGATAGTAAAAGAGCTCAAGAATGTTCACACCACACCCCCTCACAACTCTGTTCAACTTGTCCTTGGACATGACGGCGCTTCTAAGGGACTAGAGGAGAGTGGATGTAGTCCTACTATACAAAACACAGGGACAAAGCGGAGACAGGCAACTACAGGCCCATTTGTCTAATGTCAGTAGTCGGCAAAACTATGGAAATATAAAAAAAAAAAAAATGATGGCATGCCACCTTTAAAAGAAGCAGATTGCAAGACAACATGGTTCCACAAAGGGAAGATCCTGTCAAAAATCTTCTATTGAGTTCTTTAATGAAAAGACACAGTGATGAAGCCAGGAAATGCAGTAGACACTGCTTATCTGGACTTCAGTAAGTCTTTTGACACTGTTCACAACAGAAGACTGGCAAGCAAGCTAAACAAAAAGGAAGTCGGCCAGAAAATTGGAAAGTGAGCGAGGAACTGGTTGAGTGGCAAGACAGAGGAAGGTGGTAACATGACCAGTGGAATACCCCAAGGCCGAGTACCAGGATCAGTTCTTTTCAGCATCTTCATTAGCACTGCTGAGGAAACTAAGGGAGAAATATACTCATTTGCAGGTGAAACAAAAATCTGCAAAAGAGAAGACACACTGGAAGGGATGAAAAAAAAAGTAAAAGGGATCTCAAAAAATTGGAAAAAATGGTCAGCAATTTGGAAAATGAGTTTCAGCACCAAAAAGTGTAAAACCTTTCTGAACAAGCTTGGTTAGGTTTTACACTTTTTAGTGCTGAAACTCATTTTCCAAATTGCTGACCATTTTTTCCAATTTTTGAGATCCCTTTTATCATATACAAGATTGCATTCTAATGTGGAAAATATTGAAAATTTTATTAGAGTGAAAAATTTACGTTTTGTAAATTTTCCCTATACAAGATTAATATCACCTTCAGAAATGTTTGCTAAATATGTTAGGGAAAATTTAGCTTGTGATGAGATACCCTTAATATCTAAAATATATTATTTTCCAATTAAGAATAGTAATATTCCTGGTGGATTAGAGGATAGTACACCAGGAATATCTACATTTCTGGAAGACTCTTTGGATTTAATAAACAAAAGGGCTACATTATTTGTCTCTTTTGTTTTAGAAAAGGACAAAGAGTTCATCTTTAGTAAATTCTTCAAAAATAAGGATATAACATTCTGCGGGCAGAAGGTATATGTATTTCCTGATGTCTCCAAGCCTACTCAGGCAAGGAGAAAGAAATTTTTAGCCTTGAAAACAAAAATATTAGAAATAGGAGCCTCATTCTATTTGAAATATCCAAGTAAATGTTTTATTAATTTTCAAGGAAAAAAATATGTGTTTATGGAGCCTTCACACCTTGAGGTATTTTTGAGGGATAAAAGTGAAGAAAATTTGAATGTAATTTTACCTGCAAGAGAATAGGTCAATAAGTATACAATTGGCAGCAATCTCTCAGATTTTGTATTGGTATAATTTCTTCTAGTATTCGGTCCCCACCATTATTTGTATTTAGTGAGATAGATGTGTTTAAGGTTTGGAATGGATTACTATTCTTTATTTGTGATATTAAACTGTCCACTAAAATTTCCTGATTAAGCACAGAAATGTGAAAATTGTAATCCATATTTGAAAATGTTCAATAAAGAAAAAATTATTAAAAAAAAAAAAAAAAAAGTGTAAAACCAAAATAAAACTCTATTTCCCACAGATCAATTACACAAAAGTTGGAAACTCTAAACAAGAAATAGATCTAGGAGTAATCAGATCAGAAGGCCTACAAGTAACCAGTCAATATAATGGAGCAACTGGGAAAGCTAACGGCTGAATTAGTAGAGGTTTCATCAGCAGGAAAAAGGAAGCAATACTGACCTTCTATAGGTCACTTGAATACTGTGCTCGGGTCTGCAAGCCGTTCCTTTGTAAGGACATTGAGAGGATGGAAGCAGTTCAGCAAAGGGCTATGAAAATGAAACAAGGCCTGCAACACCAATGCTGCAAAGAGCTGCTTAGGATAATAA